>NC_071392.1:146445838-146797430 GCF_022682495.2 Desmodus rotundus | reverse complement strand
CCTCCACTCCTCCACTCTGATTCGACATTTGACAACTAACCTGGCCAATGAGAAGTTCCTACTCTGCATGGGCGGGATGACTGACTGAAAAATAGACGTCCGGGTCTGGCCAATGGAATATCACAAGTGAGGGAGGAGTGTAGGATAGAACCAATGGCGCGGTGCCAATAACGAGCATCAGTGAAAGGGCGGGACGAAACTGTTCGCGGGAGGGAGGGGAAGGCCCAGGGAACTAAGCAGCGCTGCCGCCACTGCCGCTGCAGCCGGAGTTGGAGGAGGGAGAAGCCAGGGAGAAAATGGCGGCCGTGGCTGCAGAGGCGGCAGCGACAGCGGCGTCCCCCGGGGAGGGGGGCGCCGGCGAGGCCGAGCCGGAGATGGAGCCCATCCCCGGCAGCGAGGCCGGTACTGACACCCTCCCGGTCACCGCCACTGAAGCATCTGTGCCGGATGGCGAGGCCGACGGAAAGCAGTCCTCCCCTCAGGCCGACGAGCCTCCTCTCTCGCCGCCGCGGGAGCTCGCCCGCAGCCCGGAGGCGGCGGGGCCGGAACTGGAGGCTGAGGAGAAGCCCTCCCGGCTGGTGGAGTCGGCGGTAGCCGCCCCTCAGGAAGGGCCTGACCTTCCACCGCCCCCAACACCGCCGCCCGAGCAGCCCCCGGCTCCCGAGGAGTCCCAAGAGCCGCCGCTGCCCCAGCCCGCAACCCCGGCGCTCGTGCCGCCCGCGGGCGGGGACTCCGCCGTGTCGCAACTCATCCCCGGCTCGGAGGTGCGGGTCACGCTGGACCACATCATTGAGGACGCGCTCGTCGTGTCGTTCCGCCTAGGGGAGAAGCTCTTCTCCGGGGTTCTCATGGATCTGTCCAAAAGGTACCTCTCCCACCCCCACCACGCCCCTCGGGCGCCCGGGTCCGCTCCGTCCCCAGGGAGGGTGTGTACCGGCGTGGCCCCTTCACCCCCGCCTGCCGCCACCCCAGTGCCCCGCTTCCCGCATCGCCCTCGGGTCCCGCGTGGCGCGCCTCCCGAGTGGGGCAGGCGCGCGAGGCCGGGAGGGGGCGGTCCCTGCCCCAGGTGAGCGCCTGCGAGCGCAGGTGTGACACCGGGTGGGGCTGAGGGTGCACCCGGAGCTCGCGGACCTGCCCCTCACCTCTGGCCTCCCTCCGCGCGACTCGCCCGCACCGGGGCGAGGGAGGGGGGCCGACGCCGAATACGGAGGGTTTTGCGGAGAACGGGGTGCCGGGCTGGGGAGACTGCCTGTGAGGCACTTCTGTTCTCAAATTAACCCTGATGAGGTTGGGGAAAGGGGTGTGCGCACTGGGGTTCCCTACAGGTTGCCTGTCACTCCTCGTAGGGGAAGAGCATTTATTTAAAATGAGCCTTTTGACGGTTATTCCTAACTGTTAGCACTAATTCTGCTTAGAGAATTGTTCAGCAGGAAGCACATTTGGCTAATTATGACGACAGTTGTAAGGACAGTCTAAAGAAAAGATGTGGTTTTTTAAAATACCTTGAATAGCAACGTGGTATGGAATGAACGTGTTCGATTACTGAGTTATAATACTGTAGATACAGTTTGAACCTATGTATTAGGGACAGGAAGGTGGAGTTCACCCACAAACCTCTGTCTCCGCACATTCTCATCTTTTAACAATTAATTACGAGCGTTGCTTTAAACAGGTAAAAGAAGGTAGTCTAAGTCTAGAGTTAAATTAACCGCTTTACTCTTCTTTTGCAGATCTGAAGTGCAGACTCCCATTCACGGCTCTCCATTCTGTTTCCTGCAACAGCACACACACACCCTGATGGGAGCTCACCTGTTTGGAAATGGCTGGTTTTCGTGTGTTTCACTTTGAACTTCTTGTCCTTCCGTCAAGGCACAAGAAGTCTTTCCCATTTGGGGAAAAAAATCTATTTAAAATACATTCCAAAGTATGATGTCTGGGGCGAAAAAATGGGGACCTTTACAATTATTTATGCACGTCGTTTAATCTCAATTTTTAAAAGAGTTTTTTTTTAAATGCTGACTTTGGACTTTTGCACTTTTGTTTTCATAGTTAGCAGCATAAGAGCAGTGGGCTTTCTACTGATGTGTTTATAGTGAAAGAGAGACTTAGTAGTGTGTATGCTATTGAAGCAAACAGAGATGAAGGCCGATGATTGTGGGAGAATCTGGATTTCAAATCTGCAAAAGGAAGGTGCAAAAAGGTAAGTTTTTCTAGACATGGAATGGATGGTGCTTTCCTGTTTCGAGGTGCTCGTGATTGTTTTATTTTTAAAATTTTCCTTGTTAGTGAATTGCAATTTATTTTTTTTTAAGTTTTGATGTATTTTGCTACCAGTGTTTCTTATAAACAGCAGTTTCTTCTGTTGGAGAAGCTATTTTTATTATTAACCTTTAGCTTTTTATTACTTTCACTTTAAAACATTAAAATGTAAAAGGTTAATAATAAAGTAATTTTTAAAGTGCCATTAAGGGAAACAACTTTTCATTCAACAACTATTTATTGAACACAGCTGTATGTGAGACACCCTCCTGGGTATTCCCGGTTCATTGTGCTTCACAGGTGTTGCTTACAAGCTGAAGGCAAAGCCCTACACCACTAAACAGATTAAAACTCGCTTTATTGTGATGCCCACTTTATTACAGCGGGCTGTAACTAGGAGCCACAATATCTCAGAGGTATATCCGGGTATGTATTAGGCACAGTTTCTGCCTTCTGTTAACTTACCTGGGAGGCACCCATTTTAGAAGTGGTAAGGAAATTAAATAGCACTTCAAGGAATTATTATTGGACCAGGGCTTGACTGACTGCGTGTCCCTTTTTCATAATACAATTTGGAAGAACGAAACTGCCAGGATCCTTTGCAATCTGTGCTTGTCTTGACTGCACATTTTCACGTACACTGCGGGTCAGCTGATCATCCAGATCCACCCTTCACAGACTACCAAGACCGCGACTGTAGTCATCAGTAGCTTTAAACCAGTTTGTGTCCAGTTTGAATTTGGCCACTGAAGTAAACCTTTAGGTAAAAATAAGAGCTTCATATTGAGTGCCTGTTAGGTATCAGGCCTTGTATCATGTGCTCTATTTAGTCTTTGTAACTCTCACGGTATTTTTATTTATATAGGAGGAAACAGGTTCATTTAATTTGGGCAGTCATTTAGTTTCAACATGACAAAGTAGAGCTTCAAGTATAGGTTGATGTGAATCTAAAAAGCCCATATTTCTACTTTCATGTTAAAAAGTTAATTGGGCTGGCAAGTTTTCTTTTAAGTAGTAAGTAAAAAATTGCATTTTTCTGAAATTGAGTGCTTTGCTTGACTTCCGTAGCAGTCTGGGGTACTCCGAGGCTGTGGGGGTCAGAGCCCGGCAGATTTTGAGTCAGCTAATCGCCATGGAGCCTCTGCCGGGAGACTCCGCACTTCCTCGGCTGTACATTGGAATGCCTAGTAGGCTCCGAAGTCTCGGTTCTTGCCTGTTCAGTGATAGTCAGAAAAATTAACATTTGGGACACCACTAAGCGCATCAGTGTGTATGTACTTTTCTTCAGTCTGAAAAAAGCTAGTTACTGCTTTTATTATTTTATGCTAACATTATGCATGATAGACACATGTCTTTCAAGGTCGGGAGAGTTGTTCACCATGTAGAAAGCATTTGATCCTAGATTACAGGATTTCGTATATATGCGGATTGATCAAGAGTGCTTTTGTCAAGCATTTGACATCTTCACTTTCCTGCCATTGTATCATCATTTTTAAGTTAATAGTTTTTTTAAAGATTTTATTTATTTATTTTTAGAGAGGGGAAGGGAAGGAGAAAGAGGGAGAAAAATATCAGCGTGAGGTTGCCTCTCATGCATCCCACACTGGGGACCTAGCCCGTAACGTAACCCAGGCATGTGCCCTTGACTGGGTTCTTGAACCGCCGGTGACCCTTTGGTTCTCAGGCCGGTGCTCAACCCACTGAGCCCCACCAGCCAGGGCTCATTGTATTACTACTTTTTTTTGCTTGCCTTTTAGACTTAGTTGATTGAAGAACACATTTTTTTCACTCTAGCTATTTTTTTATTTATTGATTTGTGAGAAGAGAGGGAGAGAGAGAAACATTCTTTTATGCATTCATTGGTTGTTTCTTGTTTGTTCCCTGTCCAGGGATTAAACTGGCAACCGTGAAATATCAGGACAACGCTCTAAGCTACCCGGCCAGGGCGAATAGCACGTTTTTGAGGATAATCTTTTTATGGAAAAAAGGAGCAGGACACAAGTAATTAAAAAACAGAACCGAAAGTAGTACTGAATAGTATAGGTCTGGACGGCGTCAGGGTACTTGGAGCAGCACTGTGAACTTGGGTAAATCTGTGCCTCTCTGGACTCCAGCCTCTCCAGTTCTTCTGAGGCTAATTCATTTTGACTTTAGGCGGTTGACTAAAGTCAGCTTGTTTGTTTAAACACAAACAAGCAAATAAACCATGTCTCAGTTTATATACATGGAAAGTGAACAGGGTGGCCAGCTGATCTGGTTTTCCTGTCTCCTGCTTTGATGATGACTTCCTCCTCCTCTTATTCTTCAGTGTAGGTTGCTTTTGCTGATAAATAACCCTAGCAATGAGGATATTTGAATATCCGGTTAAAGCAGATTTTATGTATCATAGTATTTATTGGAAACTGAAGACCTTTAAAGTAAGCCGTGCATTCTCTAGTTTACTCTGGGCTCCTCCACTATTTTATACCCAGCTTTCTTAGGTAGTTTAAATTATCTGCCTACTGCTAAAATCAGACAATAGTATAATACTAACAGATAAAAATAATCAGCTAACCCACAAATTCAGTTTGTTTTTTTCTGTTTCCTTCTTTAACGTTATGTTTTTGAGATCTTGACATAGGTACATTTGTTTCTTCATTTAGCATTATATAATAAGCATTCCTTCAAGTTGTTATGTGTTTTCTTTTAAACATTTATTTATTGGTTTTAGAGAGAGGGAAACATCAATTTGTTCTTCTACTTATTTATGCATTCATTGGTTGATTGTTTTGCTCTGACCAGGGATCGAACACACAACCGTAGTGTATCAGGACACTGCTATAACCAGCTGAGTACCCAGCCAGGGCTAGTTGTTAAACTGTCTTAATGATTATTTTAAAGAGAATAATAAGTCAGTGGTATCATAATTTTTATTTAATGTGTTATTGTGGGAAATGAATCTCCATGTATGTATTACCCTTGCTTCAACATTTGTCGACCGTTAGCCAAACTTGGGTCATTATATGTCCACCTCCACTGGATTATTGTGATCTTTTTATTTTTTAATTCTCACCCAAGGATATGTTTTGATTTTTTTCAAAATGTTTTATTTATTTTTAGAGAGGGGGAAAGGAGGGAGAAAGTGGGGGAGAGAAACATCAGTCAACTGCCTCTTGCACGTCCCAGCTGGAGGCCTGGCCTGCAACCCAGGCCTGGCCTGTGCTGTGACTGGGAATCCAAGTGGCGACCTTTCGGTCCGCAGGCCAGTACTCAGTCCACGGATCCACAGCAGCCAGGGCTGTTTTGATTTTTTGAGAGAGAGGGAGAAACATCAGTGTGGGAGAGACACATCCGTCTGTTGCATCTCATACGCACCATGACCTGGGATTGAATCTACAACCTAGGTCTGTGCCCTGACCAGGAATCAAACCCATAACTTTTTGGTGTACGGGCCAACACTCCAACCAGCTGAGCCACCCAACCAAGGCAATCACTGGATTATTTTGAAACAATCCTAAACATATCATTTTACCATAAATATTACAGTCTAGATCTCCGAAGAGATGAGAACTTAAAACCATAACTGTACTGCTATTTCACACCTAACATAACGGCAGTTCCTTTATATCATATATTTAGTCCGGCTTAACATTTTCCAGACCCGTCTCAAAATTAACATCTCAGTCAACATCTGTTTTGTTTAAATCAGGGTCCTAAGTAAAGTTTATACTTTGCAATTGGTTGATAAGTTTCATAAGTTTTTCATCTGCAGTTTTTGCTCTTTTATTTTTATTCCCTTGCACTCTTAAACCATAGTCTGGTAGCGTTTTCCACATTCTGGATTTCTTTTTCTGAGTGCATCCCTTTGGATGCATTTCCATGAAGTTTTTAAAGTCGTTCTCGCCCCTTAAGTTTGCTCCTGAGGAGGAGGAAAGCGCACAGCCCTGCAAAGGCCTCTTTTGAAAGCCTTGTTTTGAATCATTAGAAATGATACGGATATCTCTTCCCTGCCAGCAGACTTTTAGACCTATCCCTTAAATACACCTCCAACTTTAGTAGTTGCAAACATAGAAAAATTTAACCAGTCAAAATTATCTGCAAAGGCAAGAGATTTCTTAGCCTTCTCAGTCCGTACTTGAACGGACAGCATTTCCTGAAACTTATGGTTTCTTTCTACACAGATGGATCATTTAAATTGTTTAGTACTGTTCCCCATATCTTAAAAAATAATTATCAAGCCACTTTGAAATCCTGAAAAAGCTCTCTGAATTCCATTTTTGGACCTGATGTAAATTAAGGAATCATGAGGTAAATACTAATGCTTAAAAACCTTTGTGCATTTTAATTTAGTGGTACGTACTTATTAAAGGTGTAGTTAGTTGTATTTCAGAATTGATCTTTTACAAGTATGGACTCTGTGTATATGGCGTACTATTGCATTAAAAAGAATTGAGGTAATTTCTTTAGAAAACTCAGATTTCACTAAGTTCTTAAATCAATTTGTAGAAAATTTACTTGTTTTTTTTTTTAAAGGAAATATAAACCAAGACAATGATTTTTTTTCTTTACAGAGACCATGAAACGTATGGTGCAATAGCCCTACTTTTGGTGGGAAAAATATACAGCCATTCTGGTGAAGCAGTGAGTAGTGGTATCAGTAGCTTATACTAAGCATCCATCCAGGTTGAGAATTTAGGCTCTCTAGTAGTAGTGTGCTTAAATGATTGTGTTTAGTTGTGCATATTTAAAATACTGAAATACTTTTTGGTGATTATTCTGCTCATATCCCAGGGCGCTTTGATAAAGGTCTCACACAGTAGAAGAGCTTGGGGGGGGGGGGGCTAGTCACTTTCTGACCCAGACAGCTGTAGGACTGCCACTACCATACTAGAATGTACACACAGTATTGGGAGTGAGGTGTTGCAACGCATGTTGGACTGAAATAATGTTTTTTTGAAAGTGATTAGTTGTTCAGCATTAAACACCTAGTTTGAATCTGAGTGTAAAGAATCCTGTAACATCATGGAATTAAAAATAAATTTTATAACCAAATTGTGTAAACTAGACAACTAGATGTGTTATACACATACTATGCCAGGAATGTTTTATTGGACTTGAGATTTCTAATGAGGTTAATTTTCAGCTGTGTTTTTTCCTGTGTGTTTCGTGTAAACACTTGACTGTGTACTGTGCTCTCAGTGCAACTAGTTTTCATTTCCTAAGATCAGCTTTCCTGTGGGGGGTTTTAAAGAGGCTGTGTCACGTGCTCATCGTCTCGGTTTTGGCCGAGTTAATTTCACGTTGATAAAAAACTGGAAGATGTTCTTAGTGGTATTTGTGACTAAAGTGCATCCTTATTTCTTGGTATTTATTGGTCCTCTTCTTAAATTCCTGAATTAATTCAGACACATGTGCACAAGATTTCTGAGGTCCTCTCTATCACATTGCATTTTTAACAAGGTGGTTCTGATGCAGGTGATGCTCAGACCATATTTGGAGATAATTAATTTTTGGGGGGAGTAAGGGGTTTTGCCAGAATAGTAGAGTGATAAATTTGTTAAGCCTGTTTGAAAAGTTAGTGGTTACTTTCAAATGAATGAAATTACAAAGAAGCCATACATGTAGGTATGGGCCACTTGGGTGGTAGATGTAGGTCCTTATTACAGAACTGGTCATTAAACTTGCAAATCGTTAAATCTGGTTGCCCACGAGAAGTAGGTAGACCATAATTTTCCTCTCTTTCTCTGTGGACCAATGAAAAAAAAAATTTTTTTTCCAAATCCTCACCAGAGGATACAATACAGTCATCAATTTTAGAGAGAGAGGAAGGTGGGGGTAGAGAGAGAAGCATTGATGTGAGAGAAACATCGACATCAGTTGGTCGCCTCCCATACATGCCCCCCGATTGAGGATCGAACCCGCAACCCAGGCATGTACCCTGACCAGGGATAGAATCCTCAACTCCTTGGTGCATGGGATGATGCTCCAATTAACTGAGCCACCTGGCCAGGGCCTCTTTGGACCAATTTTATATAGTCACTTTACTGCAGAATACTGTACTATTTTTACCTTTGTAAAACTTGGACTTCTTATAATAACTTGATTTCACTTTTCTTCATATTCCCAACATGCAAGAAAAAGTTGCCAAGCTTTACTTTCTGTAGTTAATAATAGCTACTATGTATTTCCCACTCTTATGCAGGCACTGTGCCAGGCACTTTCTATGCATTGTTTCATTTTACTCTGAGCAGCCAATGAAGTAAATTCTAATCCAGTTTCACAGATACAAATACACTGAGGCTCAGAGAGATTTAAGTAAATTGCCTGAAACATAAGTGGCAGATACTAGTAGGTATATTGACAATGCCTTTTTGAATGATAGACAGTTCTCTAAGATTTGAGAAAAACCTGTTATAATACACTTAACTAAATTTTGTCATTACCATTTTAGCTTGTGATTTTGGTGTGCCATCTTGGTAGGCTGATTGAGCTCTCTGTTCCTCACTCAGCCCGGCAACAGCTGCTGCTTTGAAAATGTGAACTGCAGTTTAGTGACCTCTTTGGGTACTTCGGTATTGGGATTTCTTCTTCATTTATGGTCCTGGGTCTTCAGTTGGATATCATTTGTTATGCCTTGGTTGGCCTGGCCCTGGCAACACTGGTGTCTCTTGTGTATGAGAAGAGTTAGATTGGAGCTCCTAGAGCTCAAGCCCAGCGTTTATTTAAGTGCTGGGTGACTAAGTGGGAAAAGGATTTTAAAGACTAAATTATAAGTTGCTGAACAACCTGTTTATGGTAAAATAGGAATAATGAAATAAATTGATTACATTCCCCTTTTTAAAAAAGTCCATCTCTTGAGAAATAATTAGACTTCTGTGTGGTGAACCCTACAGAACATTACAGCGAAAGGAATATTAAAAGTACATAGAAATCATAATGGAAACATATGATTTTAACTGCTTTAAACTGCTTATTGGATCTTAGAGCCAGGTCCAAGGGAATTCTATTCACGTGTTTGAAAACTGATGAGTATTTACATTAATAATTAAAAAGGTCCTTTTATAGCAGTGTTCATTTTCTGGGAAAATGTCAAGCATGTTACTCTAAGTGATGTACAAAAGTGAGTCAGGATGTGTCTGCTTGTAAAAATATTTTGCCACTGTTAACCATTTTTTTGGATGGCTATTTTAAACATAGGGGTTTTTTTTTTTAATTTTATTTTTTAAAGAGGGGAAGGGAAGAGAAAGAGGGAGAGAAACATCAATGTGAGGCAGAAACATCGGTCAGCTGCCTCTTGCATGTGCCCTGTCTGGGAATCTAACTGCTGACCTTTTGCTTTGTAGTATGATGCCCAACTGACTGAGCCACAGTGCTCAAAGCTGGATGGTTATTTTAAAAGAATTACTGTTATAAAATTTGAACACTATATAGATGTCGTTTCTATTTTTGCCTTTAAGAAGACAAGCATAAAGGTTTTCTCTTGCAGGGGTGTCTCAACTGGCTGCTTGTGGCTTAGGTTGGCTATGAATGCAGCCCAGCACAAAATTGTAAATGTACTTAAAACATTTTGAGATTTTTTTGTGATTACATGTCACAATGTATTTAATACGTGGCCCAAGACAACTCTTCTTTCATTGTGGCCCAGACACGCCAAAAGATTGGTCACCCCTCCATAGTTTTCATTTGTATTTTCAAACCTCGTTTTCCAGGCAGGTTTTTAAAGAGGATTGTCAGAAGGTAGCTTGAAATGTTTGGGAGCTTGAAATCTACATTATTAGATTTTTTCCCCTTCCATCTTCAAAAGCTATGTGTGATGTTATAAGAGGATTGAATAGACTTTAAAAGATTGAGTAAATTTTTATGGTTAGAGAGAGATTCTTATGAGACTTTCATGCAGCTCCCTTCCCTACCCATTAATTTAAAAAGATATTTCCTGGAATTCTTATTCATAATTGGTGTATGCTATGTTTTTATCTTGCTAACATCATCCTCCCTGCTCACCTATTTGGGTACCCATATCTTTGCAGATTGCCCTTGTAATATGTGGGGGTTTTAATTAAGAACATTATTCACTTACAGGTAATAAAATCTAATACATTTTCATTTTAATATAGTAATAGTTCCATATATTTTGCCCACTTACTGTGCACTAGGCCCTATGGTAAGCAATTATGTATATTCTGTAATCTTGATGACAATTCTATCAAGTTAACTTAACTGCAAGTTCAAAATCCTACAGCTCTGACAACAGAACTTTGTTACTTTATTGGTGGCAAAAACCTATCATGACCTGAAATTATGTGAGGCTGGTAGATCTGTTTGTCCCATTTAGTGTGAATGTTTTAAATTTTACTAGGGAAATACTAACATGCTTGATAATAGGGTGCTTATCATCTTCTGCAAACCAGAAAACTCATGGATTCTGAAGCCTGTCTGCATCCATAGGATTCAGAAAAGAGCACGTGGACAGTCGCTCCACTTCCTTAATGGCGACGTGGGCGGAGGGGAAGTGAGGGGCAGTGAGGGGCAGTGAGGGGCAGTGAGGGGCAGTGAGGGGCGGCAGGAGTGCAGAACCAGACTTTGAGCTGACTGCTTGTGTTCATGCCCTGGCCCTGCTGCTCATTAGCTGTGTCACCTTGGGAAGGTCACTTACGCTCTCTGTTCTTCAGTTCTTTCAACAATGAAACGGGGATGGCAGTAGCACTTTAATAGGGTGATCGTGATGATTATCAGTTAATGTAAATGAGTACATACTTAGAATGGTCCGCGCCATACAGTAAGGGCTGTATAAGCATTAACTGTTAGGAAGTGGCACGAGGTGGCAGAGCGCAGATGAACGTGACAACAGCTAGTATAGTCACTTAGTGTGGGTTGGCTCGAATAGCCAGTCAGCCCAGATCCTGTGGTATTGTGGGCTGCAGTGTAATCTGCATCTTGAAAGGATATGTAGAAACTTCAGGTAATACTGGTGAAGTATAACTTTCCCTTTAAATTAGTCAGGAAGACCACATGGCATTTCCATTGTACTAGGAATGAGATAACTAGGAGTTGTTTGCAAGTGGACGGTGGGAGATGTGTCTGTCTTCTCTTTCCGCTAATACCTGGGCAGATGGTTTTGTGAGGAAATTTTGGTCGTTGTCATGGAGAGAAAATTAAAGTCTCATTAGGGAAATTGAGTCCTTGTGGTCTCTCTACTTGTATGGTTTTAAAACCTAATTGAAAAGGAATCACTTTTGAGAATGACACATTTTGAAGCCAGGGAAAGGAAATTTTCTGTGCTCTTTGTACTTATTAAATGGTGGATCCAGACTAGTATAGCCAAGCTTAAGTTTTCAACCAAGTCATTTAGACACTTTCAGTCCTTTTCACTGGCCTTGTCTTGTTAAGAGACTAGTATTTGTCAGCCATCACACTTTCCTAACCCTTATAACACACCTTCCTTTCTTTCTGCCAGATGGATTACCTTTCTTTTATTGCTCACTTAAGCTTCTGAATCTTCATCTCCTGTGGAGGAGGGAATCACGTTGCTCACTGGTGACTCCTGTGGCTACAGCTGGTCACCTGTTGGCTTTTACCTACCTGCTCAGTGTTTTACTTCTTCATTTTAAACCAGCTTAATTGGTTACCAGCATTCAAAAATGGGTAACCAGTCTTCACCATTCTTTACTTCACTCTTCACCCAGTCGCTTCAGCCCTGCAAGGCGCAGTCCGTTTCCTGCACAGACTGCTGCCCGGTCACAGCTCCACGCGATTTCTTCCCCTCTGAAGTTTCAGCCTCTTGGCAGTGACTCTCGTGTCCTAGTCCCACCTGTGGAGGTGGGTCCCAGGGCTGGGACTAGGGTTTTGCTATTTGACTGTAAGTAGCATACTTGTATTTGAATAGAGTTCGCGCTTACTGGTACTTTAGGTGGGTTTGCTGGGATTTATGCTTAAAATAGGACAAATTTTTTTAATATGCTTAAACGTTTGGGTGCAACTGAGGTAAACTAAATTTAAGATTATACTTAAAAGTTTTTTTATGTATGAAATCTTTTCAAATATCATAAACTATCTAGATTTACTAATTTTACATTTGCTTTCATTCTTCATATAAACCTTTTTTCCTTGAACTCTTTAAAAGTAGGTTACACATATCATCCGCCTTTACCCCTAAATACTTGAGCATTTATTCCCTAAGGTCAAAGGTATTCTCCTATATAAGCACACATAACTTTAAAACTCAGGGAGCATTGATAAGAGTACTGTTATCTAATTTGTAGCCCATATTTCATTATTTTGTCAGTTTTTTCCAGTAATGTTCTTTGAAGCTTTTTTCCGCCTCAGTAAATGATCACGTATTGCATTTATTTGCAGTGTAAAATAGAGCACATGTGCTTTGGCCAAGTAGCTCAGTTGGTTAGAACATTGACCCAATATGCCAGAGCTGCGGGTTCAATCCCTAGCCATGGCACATACAAGAATCAACCAATGAGTGAATAACTAAGTGGAAAAACAAATCGATGTTTCTCTCCCTCCCTCTCCCTCTTTTCCTCACTCCCTCTAGAGTCAATAAAAATTAAGTAAGTAGAGTGTGTGTAATAGGGACCATCCCTCAGTTGAGGTTTGTCTGATACTTGCTCATGAGAGGTCCAGGTTCAGTCAGCGTTGTGTTCCCTGGGTACCTCACCTGCAGGCTCGTGATAATCAACTTCTCCGTGGGTGACGTTCACTTGGATTCTCCTTCAGGTCCGTCTTGTCTTGTTATTATTCCCCAGTGTAGTTACTATTCTTTTTTTTTTTTAAGGATTTTATTTATTTAGTTTTTAGAGAGATGGGAAGGTAGGGAGAAAGAGAGGAAAAGAAACATCAATGTGTGGTTGCCTCTCACACGCCCCCCACTGGGTACCTGGCCTGCAACCCAGGCATGTGCCCTGACAGGGAATCAAACCAGTGACCTTCTGGTTCTCAGACCTGTGCTCAATCCACTGAGCCACACCAGCCAGGGCACTATTATTTTTCTTGTACTTCCTTTAGTAATTCCTTTAAAAAAAAACCAAGATTTTATTTATTTTAGAGAGATGTGAAGGTAGGGAGGAAGAAAGGGAGAGAAACATCTGTCAGTTGCCTCTTGCCTGTGCCCCGACCGGGGACCAGGCCTGCAACCCTGGCATGTATTCTGACTGGGTATTGAACTGGCAACCTTTGGTTTTGCGGGATGACACTCGACCAAATCAGCCACGCCTGCCAGGGTAGTAATTTCCTTACACCATGAAAATATACTGCTTCTCACCAAACTTTTCCCCTCTCCATTAGGTAGATACACAATTAAAACAATTTTAAATTGTGATAAACACATAAAATGTATCGTCTTGCCATTTTTAAGTGTGTAGTTCAGTAAGTGTTAAGTACATTCACATTGTTGTAAAAGACATCTCCAGGACTTTTTCATCTTGCAAAACTAAAACTCTGTGCCTGTTTGCAGTTACTTTGGATATACCCAGAAATGGGTATGCTGGTTTTTAATTTTTTGAGGCATAGATGTACATTTTTATTTTGTAAAATTGTCTATTGCACGTGGCTGACTATTGAATTTCATTCGTGCTGAGGTTAACTTGGACATAACCAATCAAATGAAATGTGAGCCAAAATAAGCTTCACAGTTTTCCCTCCTTTGTGGTTTAAGGAGAGGTAGTTACTAAAAACCTCCTTGAAATGAAGTCAATTTGGATATTTTTTAAGTAGTTAATTGAATATAAATTTTTTCTTATTGTAGGCTTATTAAGGGAAAAGAATTCTGGGGGGCAAAGTTTTCTTTTTGTCTGCTGTTCTGTTCAATGGACAGGTTCGGTCCAGCTAGAACACTGAGGCCTGTCTCAGTGACCCTCCTAAACTTTTTTTTCTGAGCTTTTAATTCTCCAGGACCTGTTTGCGTGCCTAAAGTTTATAATGCTTTAGTTTTTGTTTCTTTGTTTTTAGTTTATAGTATTTTAAAAAGAATCTCCTACAGTTGGAGCTTGGCAACAGAGTTGGAGGAACGAAAATGAGAATCAGTTGTGCACTGTTAAACTGTTGTAAACAGGAAGGAAAGAAAAAAAAGAATATAACCCTAGGTCAGGAAGAGTTGTTTGAGGTTGCTCTGAACTTACAGCTGATGAACACTACTAGCTTTTAAAAAACATTTTCAAAATAAGAGGTAAGAATTATCACTATGTCTGGCTTTTTAAAAAATTGAGTAGTTGGTAACATTTGTAGTTTCACTTGAGGTACTCTTTTGGAAAGGGAATTTGGATGATGGGTATGAGCTTCACTCCAAGAAGTGATGCATATTTAGCTGTAGGATTGATTGGTAATGTTAGAAATCTTGAGCAAATGCCATAATTTTGTAAGGCTTATCAGTGGGCAAACAAAGGCTTCATTTAGTCAAAGCTAGAATCATCAATAAAATTCATATATCTATAGTGAAACCCAAATAATAGAAAATACTCCCCTACCTCCTATAATAGTCACATTTTGAATTTTGGCTTAAATATTCTACATTTACTTTTGTTTCACCTTTATATAACCTGAGGATTCTTTTTCATAACAACCTCCTCTTGCCTTGACACAAAATAACTGTTAAGCCCAAGTATTCTCCCTCAAAATTTTGGCACTGGTTACTTCTAAATGTTTGAGAAGGTAGCTATATTTAAAACATTTTATAGGTTCACAGGAAGTTGCAAAGATCATACAGAGATGTCTTTTAAAAAAAATTGTTTATTTTTAGAGAGAGGGGGAGGGAGGGAGAAAGAGAGGGAGAGAAGCATCAATGTGTGGTTGCCTCTTGCGTACCCCCCACTGGGGACCCGGCCCACAACCCTGGCATATGCCCTGACTGGGAATAGAGCTGGCAACCCTTTGGTTTGAAGGCCAGTGCTCAATCCACTGAGCCACACCAGTCAGGGCCCCCACATGCTGTTTTTATTTAAGCCATAGTACCTGAATAATTTTCCTTAAAAATTTTTGGGTAGTGGTTAAAGAAGACTGAAAATGGTAAGGGGTAGAATGAGTCTTTAAAATGCTAATATTTTCATGCTGTACAAAGAAGGGGTGGAAAAAAGGAGAGGTATTTTGCATCTTATTACTCAACTCCTGGAATATTTAAAAGTTCTTACAGAAAAAGCTCAGGCAAGGGATTCTAATCAGCCTTCTACCTTGCTACTGCCATTAAAACCTTCCTCTGCTGAGGTTACCCTTTGAGCATTCACATGGGCCATACGTGTCTTCGCCTTAGAAGAAGCTAAAGCAGAAGTGCTTGCTAAAAGTTAAGGTCTGGGGTTCCACCTTAGGAGAGTGTTGGCATTTGGTCTTGGAGGCAGGCTTGGGAATCTCTATTTTCAAACACCGGAGTATTGTGTGGCACATTTCCAAAGACTGTTCTTGAGAAATTAGATTTGAAGATTTTAAGACAACATAGTTTTGTTGCTACTTTATATTCTTATTAAAGTTACAGTTGCAAAGGTTAGTAGCTTTCAAACTTTTGAACATAGTTACAAATACATTTTATATGTGAATCCATAAACACACACACACACACACACACACGAAGCAGATTCATTCTTGTTACATATATTTACACAGCTTTTCAAAATTTACTTTAATCATAGTTGCAAAACCCTTGGAATTGATTTCACAACCAGCCTCTCCACCCTCGGTTGAAGCATCAACGTGGTATTGCCCACGTAAGGGTGACAGCGTGATTACTGGGATGGAGTAGAACATTGATTCCCTTGTCCTCTTGAAGTGCTTTGTCTTTCTGGTCCTTTCCGGGACTCTTACTACTTAAAACTATTTTTCTGCTTTTGCCAATCATCCACAACCCAGAATTTTACCAGTTTGTACTTATTTTTTCCTTTTTCTTTTGGTGCTGTTTCCATTTATCCTCACACAATTAAGCACCTCCCTGTGTTATTAAAACATTTAATGCTTGTATTTTATCTGCTTAGGAGGGGGAGAGGCAAGGGGAAAAAACCCAGATGAGAAATTAATGTTCTTATTAATCCCATGAGGGTAAACACATCCGATGCGACAGCTTATTTGACATAACACTTTAACGATTGGCTGGGTTATCCTCACATTGAGATTATAAATTTAAGATATAGGAAGGATTCAAGCTCTAGTTAATTGTTAGTTGAAAATAAGTTCAAATTACTTAAAATGAAGTAAATATTAGACAAGAAAAATGGCTAACATTTATTGGCCTTAATCCTTAAGGTAAGAAAGAATGTTAACCCATTTTACACATGAGAAAACTGAGTTTAGACAGAGTTAGTAACACCTGAAGGATACAGGGTTGATAAGAGATGGCTGTGAAACTATGTCACGTTAAAATGATTATGGTTAGGTATTCCTAAAAAAGGGAAGAAAATTTGTTGCTTGTTCAGCTATGGAAATATGTGAAAATATAATGGGGACAAAGTGATGGCTTCTTATGAGTTGGAAACTTCCATTGTTATCCCTAATAGTGACCTTACCTCAGATAAGTTGTGTTATTTTACGTTGCTCCTTGTTAAAATGCAAAAATCACATCTCCTTTGTCCTGTCATCTTGAAAGGTGGTTGAGCACTTACATATAAGAGGCTAAATGCTTGAAGTGCCTTTCAATGAAGTCTCCAGGAAGCAAACATTTAGCTACCAGCTGCTATGCTGGAATAAAAAGCCACTTTTTGCAAAGTCTAACAGTGAGGAGGGTGTCCTTCCTTTGTGGGCTAGCCCAGACCCCAAAATGCCCCACCTTAGGTTCAAAAAAAAAAAAGGCTTTCCTCTTCCTTTGTGGTTTCTGAGTACTTGCTGTAAGTTGTTGGTTTGTGGTAGTCAAGCTAATAATGCTTTAGGAAAAAAACTATGTATTAGATGCAGATACCCTGGTAGTGTTGGCTCTTCCTATATCCTGGCCCGGCTTTAGGTGTGTCCACAGCCTTGCCATTAGTTACCTCATGTCCAGATTTCTTTTCGATAGAGACATTCTGCACCTTTTGGGAAAACACACATACAAAACATTTGCATCTAATGTCAGGGTTCTGCCTGACTACCTGAAGTTAATCCTTGAGTTCTGAGCACCTCTGCCTTTCAGGGTTGGCATTATATTGGGTTGGCCAAAAGTCCCATTTAGTTTTTTCTGTAAAATAAAAGAGATTTTTCATTTTTGCCAATAACTTTATGGATTTGGATATTTTGGGTATGTCAGCTATCTCCTGCTATTGGCTTCTAGTGGGCAGAGGCCAGGGGTGCTGCTAAACATCTTCCAACACATAAGACAGCCCCACAGCAAAGAATTATTTGGCCAAAATGTCACTAGTACCAAGCAACTTTGCAAACCAGTCACAGCACCTTCTCCATACATTGCACAAATTTTTTTTTTTTTATGTTTCAGTTGCGTTTTTACCTTTCTTGAAATAGTAAAGCATAATATGCTGAAAATGTTGCATATTCTTCAATATTAAAATGGGTGCACAAAAATTTACCTATTTTGATGGTCTTTTTAAAATGCAAGCTGATACAGCTGTCATAATACAATCTAACGAAATTGTTTTGAATGAAGTTAAAGACAGCTGACAGCTAAGCACTACTAGAGCTGATGTATAGAAAAAAATAAGGAACTTTTTGGCCAACCCAATAACTGTATTGTGTTTAATGCTGTTTGACTCATAGTGTTTAAAATTAATATGTTAACGTGCATATGATGAAATTATTTGGTGGTGTGACTTATTTTTATGTGTAGGAATCTGAGTATAGTGGGTTTAGTGTAAGGGTGCTTGATGTTTAGCCCAGGCAGATTAAGCCACAGTTACTTCTAATTGTACATAAGAAACAAGGTTGTTGACCCTGTTTTATTAGAAACTGAGAATGGTATAAAGATTTGTGTTGCATGCCGTTGCTTTGCAAACTGAATCTGGACCTGTAAGGAGGTGAATGCATCTGACCAGCATTAAAACAAAGGGTGTATTTATGTGTGGATGGATGCAAGCATGTGCATATACATAAACGTTTTTATTGGATTGCGATGTGAACGTACAGGTTGGGGCAGAAGTAGGTTTTGAGTACTTGAAACACAGTTTATTCCTGTATTATAATTTATTAATTAACTATGTTCGTATGGAAAATACAATAATTAATAAATTATAATACAAGAATAAACTTCCCTTTGCCCTCCTGTTCCCTTCCCTTCCTTTGTTTTGAGAGGGGAAAGGAGGAAGAAAAAAAGGAGGGGAACATTGATGTGCAAGAGAAATATTAATTGGCTGCCTCTACCTGGCCCCAACTGGGGACCTGGCCTGTAACCCAGGCGTGTGCCCTGACCAGGAATCAAACTGGCGACCCTTTGGCTTCCTGGATGATGGCCAACCCAGTGAGCCATACCAGGCAGGGCTGCAATCTGTATTTCTTAATGTGTGATGTGATTTTAAAAAGCCAGGAACCCACAGCTCTGACTGGTTTTTTGAGGTACTTTGAGTATCTGAGTTTCTAGTATTTTTATGGGGGTTGGTGTGGATGAACGGCATAAGAGTTGGGACGCAGAATAAAGGGGCAACTCTTTGAAACTTTAATGATTAATAAAGTAGAGATGGGGTTTTACTGATTCAGTATTTTGGGGGTAACTAAAGCTGAATTTATTTTGTGAAGCTTTTTTGAAAACCATTGTAATCAGGGAGATGCGTATGTTGCAAATTTATAATTGATTTATTGGACATGTTGTGTATAGTTCAGTGAACGTAATGTCATGTTCAATATGGCGGTATCTGGTATCCTGTCTGATTCAATACCAGAAAGGTCTATTCTAAGTTAGTCCAGCTATTCTGGCATTGCGTAGAGCAGCCGCTTGAGTATTTCTATTTTAACCTAAAATGTGGGGCCAATAAAATACGGAGGGCTTTGGGGTTTTGGAAGGGAGGTAGTTAATAGGTTTTTGTATTTATTGTTTAATATGAAATAGTTTTCAGTAAAGGTCATGCAAATTAATATTATGTATTGTTTAAGAAATTATATTATAGCCATTAACTTAATCACTTCTTTTTTCTTCCATTTCTTTCAAAGGTTTGGGCCCCATGGGATCCCTGTGACAGTATTTCCCAAAAGGGAGTATAAGGCTAAGCCTGAAGCCGTGCAGCTGCAAAGTAGTACATTCCCAGAAGGGACGGAAGTCAAGTGTGAAGTGAACGGTGCTGTTCCCGATGACCCCTCTCCTGTCCCGCTGCCCGAGCCGAGCTTGGCTGAAAGCTTGTGGACTTCTAAACCACCGCCTCTCTTCCATGAAGGAGCACCTTATCCTCCCCCTTTGTTTATCAGGGACACATATAACCAATCAATACCTCAGCCACCTCCTCGGAAAATTAAACGACCCAAACGAAAAATGTACAGGGAAGAACCTACTTCAATAATGAACGCTATTAAACTACGACCAAGGCAAGTCCTGTGTGACAAGTGTAAAAACAGTGTTGTTGCGGAAAAAAAGGAAATTAGAAAAGGTAGTAGTGCAAGTGACTCTTCTAAATATGAAGATAAAAAACGGAGAAATGAAAGTGTAACTACTGTGAACAAAAAACTGAAAACTGACCATAAAGTCGATGGGAAAAACCAAAATGAAAGCCAGAAAAGAAATGCTGTGGTTAAGGTTTCAAATATTGCTCACAGCAGAGGCAGAGTAGTCAAAGTTTCTGCTCAGGCAAATACATCAAAAGCTCAGTTAAGTACTAAAAAAGTGCTCCAGAGTAAGAACATGGATCATGCAAAAGCTCGGGAAGTGTTGAAAATTGCCAAAGAAAAGGCACAAAAGAAGCAAAGTGAAACCTCTACGTCCAAAAATGCACATTCAAAAGTCCATTTCACACGTCGATATCAGAATCCTAGCTCAGGTTCCCTCCCACCCCGGGTTCGTTTAAAACCACAAAGGTACAGGAACGAGGAAAATGACTCTTCTCTGAAGACAGGACTTGAGAAAATGCGGAGTGGCAAGCTGGCACCCAAGCCCCAGTCTCGTTGCACCTCTACCCGCTCAGCAGGTGAGGCCCCTTCAGAAAATCAGAGTCCCTCAAAAGGCCCTGAAGAGGCCAGCAGTGAGGTTCAGGACACAGAGGAAGTGCTTGTGCCTGGTGAGCAGGATGAACCACAGACACTGGGCAAAAAGGGCAGCAAAAGCAGTATCTCTGTTTACATGACCCTAAATCAAAAGAAACCTGACTCTTCCAGTGCTTCAGTGTGTAGCATTGATAGCACGGATGATCTGAAATCCTCCAACTCTGAGTGTAGTTCTTCTGAAAGCTTTGATTTTCCTCCAGGCAGTATGCATGCACCTTCCACCTCCTCCACATCCTCCTCTTCAAAGGAAGAGAAAAAGCTCAGTAATTCCTTGAAAATGAAAGTCTTTTCCAAAAACGTCTCTAAATGCGTCACACCAGATGGCAGGACCATATGTGTAGGGGACATTGTTTGGGCCAAGATATATGGCTTCCCTTGGTGGCCAGCCCGTATTCTTACTATAACTGTGAGCCGGAAAGATAACGGCCTCTTAGTTCGACAGGAGGCCCGTATTTCATGGTTTGGGTCTCCAACAACATCTTTCCTTGCTCTTTCGCAACTGTCCCCCTTTTTAGAAAACTTCCAGACACGCTTTAATAAGAAGAGAAAGGGCCTGTATCGCAAGGCTATCACAGAGGCAGCTAAGGCTGCCAAGCAGCTGACCCCCGAAGTACGGTCTCTGTTGACACAATTTGAAACGTGAACGTGGACAGTAAGGTAGGCAAGAACCATTGAAAGGCGCCACAGGTTTTCTAGTCTAGTTAGGAGTAACTTCTTCGAAATAGTGTGGCCAAGCTGGAGAGAGAAATTGCACTCCGTTGGCTGCTTTTTTAAAAATAAAAACTTAATCTTATAGCCATTTTTAGATTGAGAAGCTAAACTGAACAAGCAATCAAATCGTATCTTAAGGAAGTGAGATTTTAGCAGTATTTTTCAGTTTTGAAGTCTAAAACCATCCCAAGGCATAGGAGCCATAGCCTCAACTGAACATGAATTTTTGCAGGGACTGTTAATTGCCATTTGTACTTAGTACTGTGTGTATGTGTGTATGTGTACATACACACTGTATTTAAATATAACACAGCCTGTCACTGTGTGACACAGGTTGCATATTTGGGATTGCAGGAAGGGCTGGTGAGCTGGGAGGGAACAGTGTGGATATTTAATGACTACTTGTTTTTTAATTAATGAACACTTAGCTTTTCTATGGGCATGGTGGTGTAAGAGGTCGATCCTAACGTTTTTGACAGACTGAGATGCTTGCTCTTCAGCCTCACACTGGGGAAATGGCCCGGTGTTGGGATGCAGACCGCCAAGGCTGGCCAGGGTTGAAGCATCACTCTCCTTCGTTCAGTGGGGAGTTCACAAAAACTTTCAAACTTCTGGTTTGGGAGTTCAGATAGGTTTGTTTGTGTTTCTTTGGATATGTAAATAGTTTATTGCTACATTTGGTCAGATTTCTCCTGACTGGCTGTTCCTAAATTCTTAGGATACGTCCTGATGAATTACACTTTGTGAATTAATTGTCATATGTGTAATTGTTGCATTTTGGATGTACCTAATTTGATAATTTAAAAAATTTCCGTTTAAGGTATCTGTTTGCAGGTCAGAAAATGAGAAAATGTAATTGTGTAATGCTCTGATGTAAAAACACAAGCTGTAAATAAAATCGACTAAATCCAAATTATTTGTGTGTGTTTCTCAAAAAGCTTTGAAAAATTTCAAGATGGTAGAAAACTATTCTTTGTAACTGTAGAGGAGGTGAAAAACCAAACTTATTTTCTTACTTGCTCTATCACAGAATACAGTATCTGAGCATAGATGATACGCTTAAAATGAGGTTTTATAGTACAGAGGTCTGATATGTTGATAGATTTGAGACCCTTCTGCCAGTTTCTCATAAATGTATGGGTTTTAATTTTTTCATTGTTAGCCTTAATATTTCATTACATGTTTCATTTTTTAATATTGGGGTAATTACAATCAGTCTCTTCTCCTTGGTCCTCTGCCTCAAGTATCATTGTTTTTGGGGCCGGTACCTTAGCTCATCATTTTTCCACATGGTCCATGTGTTTCTACGATTTGATTTGAGTTTCCATTTTTAGCTTTGTATTAGTGAAAAACAGATCAGCTTGCCTATGAAAGGCAAGCTTATCCAAAGATTAAGTTCCTTTCATACTTTATGTGTCTAACTTGTAAATCTGATATGTCAATTTAACACTTTTGGTAACTTTAAGTTTTAAAGAGCAATTTTTTGTGGTTTTCTAAGTAATCCAATTTGAAATATATTGGATACTATGGAATTAATGATAAAAAGGTTAATGGAGATTTAAAACCAATAGCCTTCCGTCAGCTTCCTGAAGGTTATGGACTTCTATGATTTATATACTGATTTCTGCAAAAGAAAGCAGAATTTCTTCTGGGGAACTGAGTCAATGCTTTTTGATTATAATAAACACACAATTAAAAAAAAAACCAAGATATTTCACTTGAATAGAACATATTCTTTCCTGCAAACAGAAACAAGTAAACTATTCAAAAAAACTTTGATAACAGGTTGAAAGAAGTTCACATCATGATAGAGGAGTTTTAAGGAAGTATCTTAAAAAGATTTACTGAGTGTTTCAGATTAATGAACTTGTTCAGATATTTTTGAAAGCTTGATTCTAGGGTTCAGATTTAAACAAGGCAGAGCAAAAAGTCACCTAAAATATGTAATTCCAAGGCTTCCTGTCATCCAGGTGAGTTTTATGTTAACTTCTTGGTTTTGACAGTGATACCGCTAATATGGTCAAGTACTTTGGCAAGTGTGCTTTTGTGACATAAACCAAATTTGATTGGTTTCAGAAGCCATAGGGAAAAAGAGGAAAAGGTCATGGTTGTTGAGTACAAAAATGACACTCAACTTCATGTAGACCATACCTTTGAGGAAAAGACCTGAGGCATAATCCCAGTGTGCGTGATCTCCAGTTCCGCAGAATGATCCCTCCGTTATAAACCAGCAGCAGTCTGGCATATTTCATTTGAAATTTCAATAGAAGTTTTAGAGAACTTCTGAACACTAATAGCTCTATATTAATGTCTTGTTGAAATGGAAACTTCCTAAGCAGCTAGATAAATGTGCAGATCTAGAGTAGAATTGGGTGATTGTAACCCCTTTTTCTTTATATTTCTCTTTAAGATGATAAAAGGAGGCATTTACTTGTATGGAAATAACCAAATGGGTAATTTTTCCCCCTGCAAAGCGAAAACTAGGCTGGGGCCAGATCTCCAGTGGTTAAGAAAAGTGGCTAAAATCAAGGATTAGCAAGGGGAGAAGTCAAGTGAAGAGCTGTCAAAGCCAAGGATGAACTTAATTCAGAAATTCTCAGAAATTAAACCTGTGAGAGTATTCTTCCCTTTTAGTTTCCTAGAATTTATAGACTAGAAAGCTGACATCATTTTGAAGGATCCATTCAACTCAGATGTGGAACCAGAGACCTAAAATATGTAGTGGGAAGTCCATTTGCATTGCCTGGTCGTGTGTCCTAAGGTGGGTTTTTTTTTTTTTTCCCCTCAATGGAGGATGTGTTGATTTTAGAGAGAGGAAGGGCATGAGAAAAATATCTGGCTACCTCCCACACTAGCCCAGATTGGTATTGAACCTGCATCCTCCTGGTATACAGGAAGATGCTCCAAACAGCTGAGCCACCCAACCAGGGCCTGATTTAGTTTTGATGAGAAAAATCTATACATAGTAATTTTATATTAGTGCTAACTACAATAGACAGGAATATAGGACCGCAGGCAAAAAATAAGGAATTGTAAAGTCAACTATACATGAGTGAGTTTGATTTGTAGAATACTTTGTTGCTACCCCTTTGAGCAGGTTGTACTTAACATGGGTTTTGCAGAAGCAAAGATACATCTTTACATTTCCTTTGTAGATATCCTTTATATAGCTGAATTGGGATTTAGGAAATATAATTTGAATAAAAGATTAGCTTTCATCTTAGATTGTGGACTTTTCCATGATTTGTGCTGCGGTGGTTCACATTTGTTAAGTAGTCATAGCAGAGAAGAGACTGGCAGATGTCTGCGTGTCATTTGCTTCTGTGTGTTTTGATTTGGGTCAGGTGATGCCCTCTAATAGGGAATTGGCAGGGACAATGATCTTCTAAGTTGGGGCAAGGTTAGGGTTTGCTTGGGGGTTATATTATGGTTGCTGTTGAAGTGCCTGACACAGGGAATTCGGAAATGGAACAGGAGGCTGGTGCCGCGCCTATTGCCAGGAGGAAAGAAGCGGCTAAGCTGCAATAGTTTTGCCTGGTCTGACTCGGCTCATAGGGCCTTCATACTCTATATAGTTTGTGTACACTTACTATATTCCTTCAACAAAGGGGATAGAATTAAGAAGTAAAAGCTTTAGCAATTAATATTCTGATATGCTACTTTGAATAAAAGAACGGGAAGTTTAAAGTTGTAATGATATACATGGCCTATGTATTTTTAGTTTTCCAAGGTGTCACAGTGTTTATCACAGACAGTTGACACTAAGAAGAGAAATAGTTCAACTCTTTTTTGAAAAATTTTACTCAGGTAAGAGACTTAACATTTATGGACTCAAGAATTTTTTTCCTTTACTTTCCTTGTGATTTTAGATGGAAATTCTTTCCTTGTCATATCAATAGAGCACTATAACTTTTTTGTACTTTATGTCGTTAAACATATCTAACTTCAAATTTACTATGTTAACCATTACTTAAAGTGTACAGTTCTGTGGCATTAAGTACACTCACACTGTGTAACCATCGCCACCATCTGTAATTTAAAAGTTTTTTATTTTTGTTTTTAGAGAGGAAGGGGGGGAGAGGGAAACACGGACTTGTTTCACTTGTTTCTGCATTCATTGGTTGTTCTCGTATGTCCTGACTGGGGATTGAACCGGCAACCTTGGCAAACCAGGACAGTGTTCTAACCAACTGAGCTACTAGACCAGGGCCTGTAATTTGGTTTTTGATAGAAATCTTTTCAGTTTGGGGTGCTGTTCTAGAAGGTGTTTGGAAATGAAGTCACTGGAGTGTTTTCCTCGGTCAGCACGGATGGTGACATGCTACTGGCCGCCTGGCCTCCAGGACCCCTCCTGACCCGACCTGCAGCCCTGCACAGTGTTCTTGCTGCTCCCGCTTTTAGCACTGGGGCCGCCTCTTGGTGAGAGTCTAGGTGGGTTAGCGTGGCTGCATTTACCCATTAAATACTCTTCAGAGCAAGGTTTTAGGTCAAAACCATTCCCTCTCAGTGATGAAAAAAACTGTTTTGGATAAATTTATGAATATGGAAGCCATTTAAATTATTTGTTATAAAATTAATTAAATTCGATGCCAAAACTTATTTACATAGCATCACATTTTCCCCATGTTTTCAAATTCGTGTATTTATACTTGCATTTTTTATGTCTGTACAACTAATGGAAACAAATGTGCCTTGACACACAACTTAAAATGCAATTCTAAGGTCATCTTCTGTGTCACACTTTGGTAGGAAAGAGTGAATTTTTATACAATGTCTTTAAATACTATGAATTGAATAAAAACATTTTTTAAAAGACTTTTTACTATTTTTAGAGAGAGGGGAAGGGAGGGAGAGAAACATCAGTGTGTGGTTGCCTCTCATGTGGCCTCCATTGGGGACCTGGCCTGCAACCCAGGCATGTGCCCTCACTGAGAATCGAACAGGCGAGCCTTTGGTTCGCAGCCCATACTCAATCCACTGAGCTATACCAGCCAGGGCTGAATCAGATTTTAATGCATCTAATTCATCTGAAAAAAACAACCACCAAACTTGAGGTTTTTCTTACAGATTCCCATTTTCTGGCACAAATTAAAGATTGGTTGTGGGGAGGTATAAAGGAAAAGAAGAAACTGTAGACTCAATTATCAGGATTTATCAAAGCACTGATTTTGTGAGTCAGGTTCTCATTTTCCAGTGGAATAAATGAGATGTTTGCAGTGTATGTTGTCTTCTGTTGGACACTTGTGAAATAGTTTCTTAAAACTCTGGTGTTGAAAACAGGCCAGTTTAAAAATACTTGGTCTTTAAACTTGGTTTAAACATGAGTTGAAATTTTTAAAATTTTCTCCATGTATAATAAAATGTGACAGTTGATCTTGTTGCCTTAGAAATCTGAGTCTCAATCAGAAATGATTTAAAACTTAAAATTTTTTTCTACCCTAGAGTCAGTATTTAGAAGTAAAACCAGATACTTCATAGCTGAAGTGCTAGGCTTTTATCAGACTTTTTTCTATTTAGAAAATAGAAAATAGACTTTTTTCTATTTCACACAAACTAGGAAATTTGTAATTATATTGTATATCAAGTTTTAGCAAGGTCCTTTAAAAAATATTTAAGATAATTTTGTAATCCTGTGTCTCACAGTTGTTTTCAACACAAAGATTCACCTGAAAGCTATTGAAAAAGCCTGGAAGGAATAATACTGACACCTGCCCACCGGCCCCTTGCCCCCATAAAATATAAAAGACTTTGTTGCTTGCTCGGGGGGAATGTTTCGTAGAAATGTGAGGGCCGTTCCTATTGTGTGTAAGAGCTAGAAATGAGTGGGTTTGAGTGTATCACTTGCCAGTGACTCAGGTGAGCTGGAGCATTCGTTAGCGTTCGTGACCAGTAGTGCTGGACAGCGGGCTTTTGTTAGGCCAGGCCACTCTCCACGTTTCAGACGCGTGGTTGCAAGTACAGGCTCTTGGGCCAGATGTCCTAGATTCAAAGGGGTCTGCCCCTTAAAAGCTGTGTGACTTTAGATTACTCAATGTCATTGTCTGTGAAATAGGGAAGATAATAGTATTGTTACTTCCTCATCAGGCAATTTACTCATTTAAATATTTAAAGCAATAGTGTTCAGTACAAGACACATAAATATTTGCTGTCACTACCACAGCCACCACTTGCTGTGCATGGCATTGAAATTTCATTCAGGTAGCTTCTCATAACATCCTCCTGCAACGTACTCAGTATAAGTGAAAAAATGTTACAGCAACATTATATGGAAATTATGATAATCATAGGATGATCATCCATAAATACCTGTAAGTAGGTATGAATTATTTCCAGCAGGCATTTGTGAAGAGTAGCTGGGTTGGAGGTCACAGGAATCACGGTGAAGGGAGAAGTGCATTAACATTTCAGCGTTTGCCCCATTCATGTATCACATAAATTCTAGGAGTCTATTACTCGCCGATTTCTACCCTCCCATAGGCCAAGCATAGGGCCTGACATAGAAATGATAGTCTACTTGTGAGGAAGGGTGATGGTTCCAACACTGATGTACTAATCTCCGCACAGCCCACATCCTTTCAGACACGGGAGGAGTGGCTGAGCTGCTGGGTGCAGTGGGGTAGAGGTCCTCTTACGGGAGCTTTCCAAAGCTATCAGCCCTCTGTGGCGTGGATGATCTGTTCCCCTGGGACCCTGGTGTTGTACTATTTTAATGATATTTTGCTGAATGGTGGAAAGTGGACATTACTTTGGACATTGTATTTTTTGTTGCTATTGGTATGATTGAGTAGGAGATTATTTCCCTTTTCTAGGAGGGAAATACTTCACATTCCAAGGCCTTGATCTGTGTGCGTCGTGGCCCCATTTTCCAGAGGGTAGTCATTTTTATTCATTTCTCAGATGCTGTTGACGACAAACCTGTGATTTTCCTCCACAGTTTAGCTTTTAGCAGGGAACCTGGCTTGGAGTGGCACATCTAGGTGTGTCTCCTGGTATGCTGGGAAGAATTAGGCTCAGTTTGTCTAAACCCTGGAAAAATAACTGGTTAGGAAAATAGTACCAAGACTAGAAACCAGAATGTCTGCTGTAAAACGAGCTACCGTTTGTGCTCTTTCCTGCTTGCTCACGTTACATCGTACTGTATTGTATTAAGAGTATTTATGTTGAGTGTTCAGCAAGCTAATAGGTACATGTATATAATCTTAATTCTTTAGTTTTCCATCCGGG
The DNA here is from genome assembly GCF_022682495.2 of Desmodus rotundus. NCBI lineage: Eukaryota > Metazoa > Chordata > Mammalia > Chiroptera > Phyllostomidae > Desmodus > Desmodus rotundus. The sequence continues at coordinate 146,769,167 of NC_071392.1, read as the reverse complement.
GCTGTGCTCTAAGAGTGTGACCTCCTCTGCTTCCTTCTTTCATGTGCTCTAAACGGGAGATTGCTTACTCCCCTGTTCTGAGTTGTCCTTTCTTATCTCTGCAGCCTCCCAGGAATAGTTACCACTGTTCCATGTCAGCTTTGTCTTACTGGGCAAAAGGAGTAATTCCAATGAAATCACTGCAATGAAGGTGTCCCTTCATTTACTGTATCACCATAGGGGCTCCCTGGCTTTTTCTAATGGATCTTGTAGGTGTGGTCAGTTTGTAAAGAAAAATCTTGAGACCCCAACTTCATCTTCCACATTGGCAGAAAAGGCTCATGAACCAAGCTCTGGGGTCTGGGGAGAAATGCACAGGGAACGTTGGTCATTCTTCGTGACAGCTTCTTGACTCTCTTGCCTAGAATTGCAAAGGAGATTCCTGAGAATGATTGTTGAGACCTAACAGGTTTACTTACGGAGGAAGAGGTTCAAGAGGTAAACTCTCGTGTGCATTCAGATTCCTTTTCTTCTTGGTGTGATTGCTGTTCTATTATAGTGGTGTATTTAAGTTTTCCCGGGAATAAAAGGGTCAATGACCTCATTGTTCAGCCTCACATAAGAAAATTGCTCTTGGTTAAAATTTGAAATTATGTTTATTGATCAGGTGTGTACAATTTCTCCTGTTCAATGTCAGAAAAGCCTTTTTAAAAGAGTTGATCATATACTACTGCTTCTAACTTAGCATTTTAAAAATTATAAGGACCAAACTATCTAACTCAGCAACCCCAGAGTTACTATAGTGATGTGATAGATGACTTTTTAAATTTATACTTAAAGTAGGGAGTTAAGCAGACTAGCAAATACAGTATGTTAAAAAATCTTAAAATAGCAATCTTTCATTCGAATTATGCTTAGTTCTGAAAGCCTAAGTGAGAAAGCTTATCTTCTCAAGCTTATTTCAAGCAGGTGTTAACTCATGCAGTAACTCAGGGCCTGAATGCTCTGCACAGAGATGGGCATTGGCTTCAGAGGAGAAAGGGATTCAGGCACATTTTGGTTATTCTGCAAATCAGGGTCTCATTAATGTTGTAATGCGATAGGGATGGGGACTTCAGCCCTTGTTGCGTACTAAGATCAGGGCTATTCCAGAAGGAGGCTAGTGTTAGGTTAGTAAAGATTCTTTCTGTCAAGGAACATTAAATGTGAGGGCAGCATCTCGGCTGTGGCTGAAGGCGTTCTGCTGCGGAACTGACTTGGGCCGGAGAGTGCCCTCTCCTGGCCAAGGCTGGTGCATACACCTCAAGTCTGTTTCCCTTAGTTCAGAGCCAAAGCTTCACATTTTGTGAAGACCGCAAGTTATGTAGAATAAATTCATTATGAAAATTCAACTGAATTTTGGTCTTATTTTTAAATTTTTTTGGTAAAGTGGATTAAAAAGAACTCAAATGACTTCTCTACTTTTGTTAACTTGGTTTTTTCTACCATAGGTCTCAACAAATGGCAGCTATTACATCAGACAGTGACGAGTCCTGCTGCTCCCTTACAGTGTCTGACAGACCACTGTGGATTCAGACTGGGAGCATTGAAGTTAACAGTGAAACGGGCAGGTCTGTCTGTGATAAGCCCTGCCACAGAGTGAAGAGGGCACCATGTCATCACTTGGCCATTCCCCAAGTAGATTAGGCTAGCTGTGAAAGAATCCATTAGTTCTTTTTCCTTAGAGTTCATTGGTAGCCGCGTGTTCGCCACTAGGTGATTGTTTTAATGAGTGAAAGTAACTTTTCATTTGCTGTTACTGCTGTACTAAAAAGGCAGAGCCAGCCTCCTCCGAGAGGCCTACGGTGGAAGAAGTTGGGTATAAGAATGTAGAATTATGTCAAATAGCAACTCAGCCTCCCTGGATGGCCAAATAGTGGATTTCTTTATCTTTTCACTACCTCAGCCTCTTTGTCACTTTTATATTCATTACTTTAACTTCTTAATCGTCATTTCTTCTTAATGTATATGTAAGAATATATATAAGCATGTATTCTTAGTGAATTAACCTCAAAACCATTGTCATTTACAGAACTCAGAGGGTGGCAAAAGAGTGTGGAAATGTGGTTGTAATCTAGTTAAGTGCATTTATGAAAACCTCCTTGAGTAAATGCCTCAAAGGCTTATTTTGGGCTCTTTTACAGGAGGAAAGGGTTAGGGATTCTGTTGTGCTGCTTTTGAATTTGTGATCTTTCTTTGCTTCCCGAATCAAGGCTATTTAACCCTCTGGTGTTTGCAGCTGCAGTGGAGAGCTGTAACGGGGCTGGGTCATTGTGTGTGAGCTGTAATCTGCAACCTGGGTCAGAATGCACATTTTGGATCAGAGGTTGAGGCTGGGATATTTTGGATTCTTAACTGTATAGGCCTGGCAGCTCCCCTTACAGTGATCTCTTGAGGGAATAGTGTCTTTTCAGTTTTCTGCACCTCTCATATGAGTAGTGTGATCTGTTTAAATCCTTGACTTTACTGCCAACTTGAGTAGGCCTCACTCAGACTGAAGCCAGATATCGACAGTCATAAATAGAAGGAAATGGAAACATACATGGGACTGGCTAGTTACTATTTTTCTCCTTCAGTTTACAAAGTGAGATATTACCAAAGTTCTGAGTCTGAATTTTAGTATAATAGCTTTAGAAAATAAAAACTTTCTTAGCTAATGTCAAATTTTAAAAGTGTTAATCATTCTGGCCCTTCAGAAGCAAGGACTACATTCCCCTTCCACTCCGATGTGCTGTATTATGGCTAGAATTAATTTTTCCTTGCTTGAGAAGGAATGTGATAGAACACCATATGAAATGTATTTAGGCCTTGATCCAGTAAGTGAATGAAGCATGTGAGCAGTTGGAAGTAAACCTAGAAAAAGTTCGGGTAAAGGAAAGATGCCTATTGTGAATATTGGGAAGGATGGGGACGGCTTTTCTTTTTTCCGTTTTGCATTCTGTATTTGTTCGTCTGGTACTCCACTGAAAATGCCCTATCTTTGGTTTAAAAATACATCTGACCAAAAAACACCTCACGGTTCTCTTTATTGGATCACCTCTTTTCGGTATTCTAATGCTTATTGGTACTTTGGTTCCCAGGGATTGTAGAGGGTTTCAATGGGGTTCTTACTACTTCTTGGTAATAAAGGGCGGTCAGAACAGTAGGCATTCTGGTCCTGCCATTTGGCAGTAATTTTCATAAGCCTTGTCCTTTCTAGATGTTCTGCTCAGAGTCCTTTTTGTGGGAGGTCTGTGTCAGAGTGCCTCTGCTGATGTTTGCTTGCTTAACAAGGCTATGCTCAGTCTAGCAAGTGTGCAGTTGTCTTCCAGCAGCAACGTGGTGCTCTTGATGCCTTCTGATGTGCTGTGTCTTCCTCTGGGGAGGCAACACCCACCCTCCTTTTTTTTTTGCTCTTTGCACATGTGCAGTGCGATCTGCAGCCGATTTTTATGTAACCGGGTTTTGTATGTAAATTTGCTTCTTAAGCCTGCCCGTAGGTAGCCTATGCTAAAGGAAGGCTGCTGCAACTTCCCAGCAGTCCACAGCCGCTAAGCTGACTCCCAAAGCTTAGTCTTGTAAGCTGTGAAGTGGCAGTAGAAAGAACAAAGCTGAAATTCCCTTCGTTAGCAATTTTCAAGTGCAGATTGATTATGTGAAGATGGCAGTTAAGTGGTTTAAAAAAAAAAAAGTCAAAGTTTAACTGGTTTTTAAGAGAAATCAGGTGTGATCCCACAATCTATACAGGGCTTCATTTAAACAAGGACATCACTTTTCTCATGAAATTACTTGTGCTTAACTTCCTTTTCTTCTGTTGCAGCACAAAGACACTAGCAGGCCGCTGGGCGCATGGACCTGTCCCACAGTGACACAGGGAACACCGGAGCACCAGGATCGAGTGAAATGGGGGACTCAGGCTTTTAAAGCTGCACTAAGAAGTAAAATGTTCAGGCAGTGGTCGAAACCCAGTCTCTAAAGGGGCACCTGCAAATCGTGCTATATTAAACCGAAGAAAAGGTATTAGGGGAATATTTTCTAAAATATAAACTATTGCAATAAATTATGCATGAGATGACAAGACTGATGTGAAATGCGCAAAGAACTCGTTTGAATTTTATGTGTGAAGAATCCCTGACCGACTTCTGATTATGAAGTTCTTATCAGAGTAGTTTGGACAGGCCAAAAGGCATGGGATGACGGCAGAGATGCTGAATTACCTTTCATACTAAAACTCTGTGCTTTCTCCAAGGTTTGTGTTACTCAGTGCATAACGAGCAAAGGCGTTTCTGAAATGGCTCGCCTGTGAGACTGCATAGTGACACATGCCGAGGCCCATGCTTCCTTCAGGGTGCCCAGTGGAGACAACAGGAAAGGTTTGACTTTGTACTAAAAGGATGGCAAGGTACCCCCACCTCACCCTGAAAATTTGGATCTTTTCTTTCTTTGATAAAGCAGGGCTGTATTACCTTGAATATATGTTTGCTTGTTAGAACATATTAAGATGTATTTATTTGACACCAGTATTTTAACATTTTGTGCACATTTGCATAAGGACATACTTTTAAATTCTGAGTCAAAGTAGATAGGCTAGTGTTGATCTTGGAGTGATAATGTATACTCTGAGAGCTAGTTTTTAAATCTACTGAGCTGGAAAGGCTTTTATTTCTCCTACCATTACTAATTCCATCTGGATCAGAAATGGTGACAAATCTGAAATCTGACGTGGTCCTCCCCACAGAGAGCCCTCCTTCCATCGGAGTGCTCTTACCGGTGTCAGGTGGGCCTCGGCCTGGGACACAAGCGGCAGGAACCAGGCCCCTGAGGGTGGCCTCGGGCTTTTCAAGAGCAGAGCATGTTAGTAATGGAGGTCGTGATGTCTCTGTCTTTGGAAACTACATATTTAAAAGAAATTTCTTTTTTATTGAGTGCAGAAAACAATGAGAAACCAGATTGACCTGTTAGTACTACATTTTTAAGGCATTTTATATTTGATGGTGCCGTACTTTTAATAATAATAAAACAAGTTTTTTAGTGGTAATACTTGATTTATTTTTTAAACCAGAAAGATAATCCTTATTGATTACTTAATACAAAAAAAGAAAAAAATGCCAAAAAACAAATCATTTGAAGCTACATAACAGATAACTGAGCATTTGGCTTAAATGTTTAAACTTTCCATACTCACTGGACGTTTGGAATCATTTGGCTCCACACTCAGGCTTCCTAAAAGGTCTGGGTGAGTTTCAGAACATTTAATATACCTGACCAAGGATTTGCTTTACCAATCAGGAGGAAAAGGTAGGCAGTCTTGCTTCTGTGAGTTCAATGCAAATCCTAATTACACTGTAAGTAATTAAAAGTTTTGATGGCTTTCTAAAATTGTCTTTTTGGGAAAGTATTTATCACGAAGTCAGTACACCTGTGAAGCCAGCTCAGGAACTACACCAGCTGGGAGTCTGAAGACGGCACTTCCTTCTGCCACGCCGACCCCGCAGCTCTGGGGCGCAGGCTTGGCTGCCCTGTCCGAGGCTGTGCCGACGCCACAGCACCTTTCAGGCTCCCTTCCACCCAGACGGCCCCGAGTCAGGGTGGACTGTGTTTCAGTTAAGCTTTAGTTATTTGTTCTGAGTGATGGGAATGACCAACGCGTGTAAGAAAAAGGCAAAAGAGTTGAGATCAGGTTTTAAATACCTAACTTTTTTCTCATGACAAATTCTCAAGGATGTTTTATTATAAACCAGATTTTCATTTTAAAAAAAATGAAACAGTGGTATTTAAAATCTAGATATGCCATGTTGCTATTTCACTTTCATTGCTTTAGTTGCTTAATATTTAAGCTTTGCTTCATGCTACCTTTGTCTGCATTTCAAATCTTCAGAAGCCTATTTCATTTTGTAGACTTGAATGACAAAAATTGTTTCTCATCTAAAGTATGCTGAGACATAAATGTTAAAGAATGTTGTGTAACATTTATCCAATAAAGTCTTCATATTTTTAAAGATTTAGTTACCTAAAGACTGTTTACGTTTTAGGAGTTAAGTTTTAAAGGTTATTTTTTTAACTATTAGAATCCAACCACTAGTTGTCCTTCGGAGAGCTGCTGGGTTTTTTTGGAGAGCTGTTTCAAGCGGCATTGCTTCCTTTGGAGAGCCTGTAGGTCCATCGTTACTGAGGCTGGAGGGAGGCCGGGGCGTGAGGCCCTGTGCACAAACAGGACCGCTTCCTCACGGGGGCAGCACACCCTTCGGGGTTGGATGTAATTAAACAAACGTCTGCTGGTGGGGTTTGATGTGTCAATTTTAAGGAGTCCTGTCTTTACAGATAAATGGTTGCTTCTTTAAAAGCCCAGCATATGTAATATGAAAGGGAGGGCAAGTTATTTGACCAGAAATACTCAGGAAAAAGTTAGCCTCTTACAACCTACCAGTTGAGGTTTCTTAGCCTGATCCAAAAACTTAGGTCAGTCAGTCCCCACCCCCGCCCCCAGTTTGTATAAAGCAAGCCTTTGGAAGGCTGCCTGTTGTTCCAGAGTATACATGGAGTCTTCAATAATCAAACATTCTCCCATTTCAGCCTATGTGAGTGAGTGTAAAAAGGAGGCCACTGGAATCTGGCTCTGGTAATACCTCTTCTTCCTCAAGCTTCCCACTATTGATGAGGGAGGGAGAGAGGACCAGGGGAGGTGAACAAGCCATGAGCTCATTAGCTTTAGGCCCAGATGAGGCTGCCCGCTCACCCCCAGTGCCTGAAGGTGCCCTGTGTGTGCGCCAGTGTGCGTCTAGACACAACTCCTCCTCCGAGATGCAGGGAACGAGTGATGAAACCCTTGCACACACTTGGGATCTTCCCGGTGCCCTCTTCAGGTGAGGAGACTCAAGTCCCTGCCCTGGAGTCATGCGTGGACTGCGCCGGCACCTCCCCGGCGAGGTGGGGCTGCCCTTGCAAATAGGCATTGTAGGCAGGGACGGCTTTGCTGCTTTTATATCCATAGCTCGTTTCCCTTTTCAGCGATGCTTCCCTTAGTGCTCTGAGTAGAGCACAGCGTTTTTAAAGCATACTTTTCTCTACTGATGAGGGTCCTGTAAGTCTCTGCTTATGAAATTTCATGGCCTAACAACTCCTTTGCTTGGATTTCAATAAGGTAATGAATCTGGGATGAAAGAAGATACAGTTCAGGAATACTGCCAGAGGAAGGAAGTGACTAGGTCACTGTCCCTGAGTTAAGAACACTTTGGGGATTAGCTCTTTCCTCATTCCCCTGTGAGAGGCACGTGAGTAGAAGCTTTTAACGTAAAGGAGGGAAAGCGAGTTGGTGATATGTTAAAAGGAAGATGCTTCTATACGAGGAACTGCGTTTAGTCTAAGGTAGAGACAAGGGTTCTTAGTTCTATCAGTGAACTTCCTCATGGACAGCACTGGCCAAAATGGGGTGTGGAAAAAAGGGGTCTCACTCAACAAGCCCTTCAGTTCCTACTTGGCCAAGACCCTAAACACGGGAGACGGGGATTTTCCTTGAGTGAAATCTTTGATAATCTCACATTTCTGAATTCTCTCTAAAGCTCAGGCCCTAATTCCTGTGGCTCCTGAGTCTAAAGCAGAAACCTGTACTCTAAAGAAGGTACCTGTATCCCATGTGACGAGGCAGACCGGTCCTGATGTGTCATAGCCCCCGAAGAGCCCAGCCAGGGCTTCGGTAAGACACAAAACCACCTTACAGGGAACAGCAATGGGGGCGGTCCCTCACACACCTAAACGCAGCTGTTCTACCATCTGGGGCAAATGATGGCCTGGAAAAGCTATTGTACACAAGCTGAAGCTGTAACTGCAGCCTCTGATGCCAACTCTGCCAATGGCAGAATGCAATCAGAATGTCACACAGCCCTAGGAAATCATCAGACCTTTCCTTCCAGGTAACTTCATGAGGCAAAAGTTGCAAATAGCACATCCTATTCTGGGGGCCATCAAAAGCCTCCCTACAAAACAGTCTTGTGTACTCGAGACCAAGTGTCGGGGAGCCCACCAAAGCCTCCGTCCTCTCAAGCGTCCACAGCTCCCTTCAGCTCACTCCATTCCCTGGCCTCCCCGAGGACTTCTGTCTCTCGTGTGCCTCCAGGCATGTACATGTGTGGCTTTCTGCATCTGGGGAGTTGGAGGGCACCTGTGCGCCGAGGCGGCCGCCTGCTGAGTGCAGGTGGGGTGTCTGATACAGACCTCAGCCTGGCACAGAGTCCCACAGTGAGGTCACAGGACCTTCAGATTCAGCACCTCACGGCTGGAACTGAGTTTCCTGATCAGCCTTTGGGTTGTTTCCCTTCCTATCTGTTGTGATTCTTGATAACTTAGGAGCCCCAGTGCCTGACGGGTTCCCACCTGGGTAGGCCATATTTTCAGGAAGCCAGAAACTAGTAGCTGGGACTGACTCACAGGCACAGACTGTTAGCAGTGGGCTTCCCTGGCAGAGGGGTGGCAAGCCCCGCTTTAGCAAAGTGGGAAACGTGAGCTTCCCGTGTCCGCTTGAGGAAAGGAAAAGGAAGATAGGGAGTCCTGTTCTAGTTATGGCTGATGGAACTTCACGCCTGTGTGATGGAGCTGACTCCTAGCTGGCAGACCTCAGAGGGTTGGAAAATCAGAAGAAAACTGAAAGGCTTATACATTTGTAAAGGTACACTAGTATAGCAAATCCTGTGTACTCCTCCCTTATTTCAACAATCACCAACTTAAAGAGTCAGGAAGGTGGAAATTTTTGATGCTTTGAAACACGAGGGCAGCCTCACTAATCTGTAAGCGGTTTTGATGCTCTTCGGTTGGTCTAGCCACGCCTCTTGGGCTGGCGGGTACCCAGTGATCCTTTCACATTCTGGGGAGCGTGAGGGGACTCAGTGTAGCGTGGGCTCAGGGCAGCTCCCCACAGGATACAGGAAGGGGTTGGAAATGATCACCACCTTTCCCTGTACAGCTTTAATAGTGCAGTTCTCTGAAGGAACAGACTTTCTAGCCACTCCGGGTACAACATGCACATACTTCCTTTGAAAGGAAATCCATGTGGCAGAAGGACCAAGTCTGAGACTAGCGCAGTAGAGGGGGCAGGCTGAAAAGGACGTATCACTGGAGTCGACCCGAGGAGGAATTTCGAAGGTGGGAGTGGGCACCAAGTACACAATAAACACCGACAGGAGCATTAGAGTTCAATGCCTGAAGAAGAAAGGGAGGGATGAGGCAGGGCAGTGAGAGGGAAGTGGTCGCAGAAAGCACACGAACAGCAGTCATCTGCGAGACTGAGCTCCTGCAGCTCAGTCTTCCCCCTTATTTCAGAGGTGAGCTGAGGATAATGAAGGAGAGGAGACAGGGGCTTAACTCAGTGGTTTTTCCTGTCCTATGCAGTGTCTCAGATGTGTACCTGGTCTTGAGGGTTATTGGACCTTTCCCTTCAAAGATCTTTGCCAGAGAGATAAAAGCAATCATTAACTTGCACGGCTGTTCCTATTTTCCTTAGTCTCCTATCAGAGCCTTCCCTTCAACATTCCAAGGTTTGCTAAACCAGTTTGTAAAAGACAAGATTTGCAGGTCTGCTTAGCTTTGGGCATCAGACAACCCTGGCAAATACATTTACAGTCAGGTTTACATTTAACACGTGCTGCCTGCTTCCCATCCCAGGATTCTATTCAGATGGTAAAATGCATCTGCTCTTTGTTAGTCAGTCTGGAATCCAGCTTCACGCCGTGTGAACTGTGTTTCAGCAGTGGTCCAGAGGCCAGCTCCGAGACCTGAGGGGCACCAGAAACAATCTCCTGGCCTAGCAGCATTTCCTAAAGTGGTTCCCTACCTTCAACTACACAAAATATTGTTGGAAATATGCCTGTCATTTATGGATTAAGCAAACATTTGTGCCTTGACTATACCTGAGCAACTCTGAGGTCCGAAGTGTGAGGTCTTGTCCTTGTACTGAAGCTCAGATGCAGATGCAGGCCCCAGGCTGCAATGTTCGGGTCATTAGCTCTAGTGGGTTCGGCCACTCCGCAGCCTCCACATCTCTGCCTGGTGTAGTAAGTCTCTCTTCCTATAAGCACAGTAACTTGTAAGGCGATAGGATATGTGGGGGTGAGTCATGGGGCAAGAGGACAGAAAAAACCCAGCCGCGCTGCTTGTGCTGGAAGGGAAACACGTGCAAAGTCAGAGTTCTTAGAAAAGAGGCTGGATTTTTTAGAACAGAATTTAACCACAGCTCAGATCCGTGATGCACATCTGTACAGGAAAACCACCGCCGGCCACGACCTGGTTGTGGTAATAGTCCCATTCTCCGGGCCAGCTTCGTGCAGAGGCCCCAGTGACTGGGAAAGCCGCGCATGTGAGTGGGAGAGGCGGCGAAGGGACAGTGGACATAGAGTACAAGGGGCAATGCAAGTGTGGGAGAATGGAGGACAAGTTGGGGACTTCTGAAAGCCTCAAGACAAATCCTTGCAAATATCCAAGATGCAAACATGAAAATTAAAAAAAAAACCCACAGAAAAGACCTGGTTGGGTAGTTCAGTTGGCTAGTGTCATCCCGATAAAAGGTTGTGGGTTAGATCCCTGGTCAGGGAACATACAAGAATCAACCAATGGGTGCATAGGTAAGCAAGGAGAATAACAAATCAATGTTCTCGCAATTAAGAAAACCACAGAAGACATACTTAGAAGCCAGGTTCATGTTCAGCATCTGAGGACATCCTACATGGCTGGCTACACATGGTGGGCTCGCCTGACTCTCTTTACAGGATTCACTTGAGAAACCCAGCTGAGCCGCCCAAAGCGGCCAGAACAGCAGCATGCCATCAGAACAGCCCCCACCGCAGAAAGGTAACTGGGCCCCCGAGCAGGGTGCTGAGGCCGTCGTGAGCAATGCATGGGGTCCCAGATCCACCCATGGGCCCTGACTTGGTGAAGACAGCAGGGCGCCTTTCACTGCTTTCCACCCCATTCTCTGGAAGGTGGAAATAGCACATAAACTAAGCTGACATTTGAATCACCTGCTGGATATGAAAATTTTGAGAAAGATGACTAGTTTCTACTTATCTTGAGGTAACACAACAATTAATAGCAAAGGACACATCTGAAAACACAGGTGCTAAAAGAAAGAACATGGAACCGGGAGACTTTTGGGTAGCTACGGTTCACACTGAGACTGCTTGAGGAACGTCCTTTCATACTGCTTTACTAAGTTTCCAGGGAGCGGCAGGTGCTGGTGCTGTTTTGAATATACACAGGGCCCTTGCCTTCTAGGAGCTCTTGGTCTACTCGTGGGGACAGACAGGGAATAATCATACTAAAAAAAAAACAACCCCAAAACAACAGTCTGAGTCTTCAGAAATATTCTAGAAGGAGATTCAAAATTATTTTGACCCACTGTAATACTGTTGGAATAAGAGTGTATACAGTGTCACACTGACTACCCTCAAAGTAAATTCTGGCACACTGGTTTTGGTTGGAGAAAGGCGTCACAGTACTTGAAACCACACGTCTCGGCAACAGCAGGCAAATACAGGCCACCTTCCTCCCTTACACTGACGCCTACTTTCAACTGCTTCAAGGTTTATCTATTGTCAAGTGTTCAAAAGATCTGCATCTTCACCTCTTCTTCCAGATTTCAGCAGCAGAGAAGTAACAGTGTAGATAAAAACTTCTTGGCTTAAGTAAACTCACACCTACTTAGATTCCATTTCTTTCCTTTCCAGGTGCCTTACATGGCCCACTCATCAGAACTGAACGCAGGCCTTGCTCAGCATCCTGGAAGATTTCAGGAGGGTGGCAGGGAAGGGCAGGGAGAGGGCCGTGCTCTTCCCAGGCACACAAGTCCATCTCCTATTCCTTGGAGCTCAGCTGGTCTTTCTGGAATCTCAGCCCAAACCTTAGCCCGTTTCCTAATATATTCATAGTATTACTGAGGGATTATTTGCTTTTTTCATTCATCCTGTCATCAGTAGGCAGGAGAATTTTCCAGACTACGTGACATATTGTGACAAATAGTACAGATGCTGACAGAATCTTCTTTCAAGCCTCACATTTAACAGATCTGCAAAAATGTAAAATGTCACTTATTAAAAAGTTCTTTTGCTTTGGATATTTTTCTAAAAATATATTAACTTGAAATGTATTTTTTTAAAGGAATTAACTAAATATTAAGAAATTTCTCAGTTTAAATGTCTAAGGTGGTAAATAGCAACAGCTATAACCCACAGGAGCCAAATGCTCTGTAAATGCCGAGTGGGAAGCGGTCCCGAGGCCGAGAGCTCCGAGGACCACCGAGGACCACCGCTCTGGCCGAGCTCGGCTGCGCAGGGACACCCACGGGCAATGGCCAGGTCCCGCGGCTTCCAGCCAAGATTTTTGTACAACATGCGGGCGTCCTCACTCGCACCTTTCGGGAAAATTAGATGTCAGACTTACCATAAAGACAGCAAACCAACACTCACCATTTTCTCCTTCTCCCCTCGTAAACTCTATGAAGAATTTACCTCGATCTGGGAGACAAGCGTAGCAAACCAGAGTCAACACTGCGCATCATTCCGCCATCACACACCAACACAGACTAGGGGGCTCTGTAGGGCAGATCAAAGAACTGGCACAACCCCTAACTCGGGGGTGGGACTGCTGCACCTCGCTTACAAGATCCCGCACGCACCCCATTTGAGAGGAAGCTGCGCGTCACCGCCCTCTGACATCAAACCAGAGCGACGGAAAGCTTCTCACCAGCGTCAGTGAATGAATACAAACGACCACAAACTACTTTTGGGACCTCTGTGTTTGCGTAACCTAAAAAACAAGGGTTTGGGGCCCTGGCTGGGTAGCTTGGTTGGCTGGAGCACTGTCCTGATACACTAAGGTTGTGGGCTCCATCTCTGACACACACACACAAGAACCAACAAAGGAATGCACAAATAAACTGAACGCCAAAATCAACGTCTGTCTCTCAAAAAAGTCAGTAAGTTAAAAAAAAAAAAAAAAGGCTTTGTTTTGGGATTCACATACCACCACTCCTGAATGAAGCTATTTTAAGTTGGAATTATTAAGCTAGATGCTTGGTCAAAATGAAAATGACATCACAAGTATCTGCGCAGACCTGGAGAGGCCCAAAGCTTGTGAGGTGGTTTCTGAGTTCCGGTGCGTGGCAGAGTGGTCAACTCTTCAAGGTCATCTTCACGGTGGCGACTCAGACTTTGGGCAGATTTGTGGAACCCAGTCGCACTCAGGAGCACTGCCCGAAAGCAGCGCTGCTCCCAGAGCCAGGGAAGCTTTCCCCTTCGGCTGTGGTTAGGGGCACAAAGTTCACAATCCGCTCAGACCATCACAGAAAGCGTTTATTACCACAGAGTGAATCAGGAGCCCACGCACGGCAGCCTGGGCAGCGTGCGCGATCGGGGAGCAGGGGCAGCAGGCAGGACCCCATCAGTCCCATCTGGGCGGTCTCCGACCAGCAGGCTCGCTCGGTCCAAGAGAGACCGCGTCTGGGCTTGCGTGATCGCACGGCTCAGGAGGTCAGCCACAAACAGGCTCCATCCTGGACACAACAAAGGCCAGCCAGAACCAAGGACGGCAGCTGCGCGGACACCAATTAAAATGGAAATCAAATGAGGCTCATGGCAGGAGCAGCGCCGTGCTCCCCATCCTGAACCGGGGCAGGGAGCGCGGGGCTGCACTGGAGAGCCTATCTTTGAGATAAGATGCTTTTAGAAGGTAAACATGGCAGCTAACAGCAAGCCGCACACAACGTACTAGCCTGCTTTAAAAGCTACTGTTATCTTTGTTATCTGTTGTTATTTGGATTTTGAACAAAATTGATGGAGTAGGAGCCAGTAGAGGAATCCTGTTTGATCTGGAAATTTTCTGTGGAGAGTCCAAAAGGTCGGAGAACCAAGTTCCCAAGATCTTTTAGTTTACCTGAAAGGTAAAAGCAGAAACTCAAGTGAATACAGGGAATGGACAGAAGCGGGCCTTCCTGTCTGATTACAAAATAGAGAGTAACTCCTGGTAGTTACAGAGCCTCCTGCTTTTAGAACGATGACACCACAGTCCCCATTCCCCCTCGGGAGTGCAGTCCCTTTGCCGCTGTCCAGCCTGGAGCCCTCGCCCGTGCAGGTGAGCGTGATGGGGCCCAGCTGGCTCCCAGGAGAGCCGGGCTCCCTGTCCGAACTGCAGACCCACTGAAGGACACAGGCTCTGGGATGAGTGGTCGCCAGACCACCTGCTGCTCCCCGGGGAATGAAGGCACCCTGCCAAAGCCCGGCTGCCTGGCAGTGAGGGCAGAGGTCCCCTCAAGTCTGTTCCCTGTAACACAGCAGCAGCCACTTGCTGACTCTAATTCCGCTCAGCAGCGGGTGATCTGGCCACCACTCATCCCAGAGCCTGTGTCCTTCGATGGGTCTACTTTGTATTTTTTCTCTGCTGTAGCCACAGCTCAAGGAGGGAATGATAAAACTCGGTGACATGCCTGCTTCTGCCCAGCAGGGAGCTCTCAGGGCAGAGCTGCTGAGCGCCAGCCACTCCTCGCCACATCACGGCTGTGGCCATGCCCCACTCTGCTTTTGGCTCCCACAGCAATCACACCTCCCAACAGCGGTGCATAAACTCAGTGTGTGCATCAGAAACACCCAGGGGGTTACAACGCAGGGTGCTGGGCACCACCCTCAATTTCTGGTTCAGCGGGCCTCCAACTGGGCTGGAGAACGTGCCTTTTCGGAGAAGCTCTCAAGTGAGGCTGGTCTGGGCACTGTATTTTGAGAAGCAGCTTCGAAAGGTGACTTGCGTTGTTGCTGGTGAGCGGGGTCTTGATCAGAAGACTGGTATTAGAAACTAACTGAAAACAGCCCTTTCTAGTGACCAGGGGGCCAGGGCTGCCTGGGAGGAGCGTCCCTCTTAGATGGCGCGACAGGCAGCCCGAGTTACTTCCCGGAGAAAGCAGATGGCTTTGTCTTCTCCCCCACAGTCCAACACACTGAGGTGACAGGAGATCGCGGAAGAACCGCAAACTTACATACAGCCTTCTTGTAAGAAGACTCTATTCTTACTTGTTTGAATAGAAAACTCTAATAGGAGACTATTCTACTTGTTTGAGATTTCACGGCTGGGCCAGGACACAGGATAAAACAATTTGCAAATGACGGTGACAACAGTCTTCATCCCATAACCCTGTCTATTTGTAATCCACACTCCTTCGGAGACCCACGTCAGCTCCGGCTCCTGGTCTCCCAGCAGAGCTGCCCGCGAGCAGCCCCCTCGTCCCCTCCTGTGGACAGAACCTCCCCCCAGGGAACCGCCTTCCCCCACCCAGCTCTCCTGAAACTGTCCCATCAGTTTTCCTTTGAAATGTTTTACTATTTGCCTACCTATCTTCATTATAAGTGACATGCATTTCAATTTATACAGATAAAATACTTCTTGTTTTCTAATGGTTTCATATGTGATTTTTTACATTTTAATTTTTGACTTTAGAGAGGGGAAGGGAGAGAGGAGGAGAGGGAGAGATGCATCAGTGTGAGAGAGAAACATGGACTGGCTGCCTTCTGTTTGCATCTCACCTGGGGACTGAACCCGCAACCCACGTGTGAACCCCGACCGGGAATCAAACCAGAGACCTTTCGGTTTGTGGGACGATGCCCAACCAACTGAGCCACGGCAGCCGGGGCTCATACACAATTTTTTTAAAACAAAGTTCTATTATTTTTAAAAATGTGAAGATCGCCAGATGAGAGCAAAGACCAGTAACGGCATCGATCACCAGTACCACCAGTTGCTCAAAACAAACAAAAGAACCCCGAGTCCCTTGAGGTCCTCTGTCCAGGGCACCTGTTTGCAGCTCATCACATCGACCACACACGCCCCTCAGGTCCTTTCAAACTTGACATTCCCTGGCTCTCAGGGCCACGGGGATAATCTTCCCAGAGACAAAGACAAACACGAACACTCGGTCGCTGACTGCTTTCCTCAGATCTGAGGCCAGCGTGGCCGTGCTGTGCTCAGCAAGGCCTGCGGCACTGAGACTCCTGCCGCCCGCTGCCCACTCCTGTTCTGACGGAATCCGTGACCCAAAGGCCAGGAAGGGAGGGACAAGTGTGTGCTACCCAAGGCTGGGGGCGGGGGGATGGGGGCGACAGGTCTTCCTTCTAACAAAAAGGAGGTGAAGTTAGAGAAAGGAAAGAGCAAGTCAAAGATTATGGAACAAACCTAAATAAGAGCTCATTTTGTTAAATAATCACATAACTTTGTAAACTGACAAATGACACCAAGCAGTCCACCAGCAGAAGCCACCGTTCCCACAGAAACAAACACTAAACATCATGTGTCTGCTGTGAAAAGCCTGCTCCTCTTCTAGGGAAGTGGTGTAGCCCTGCACTCAGAGCGACTGTCCTCCCAGACCTCAGCGCACGGGAACCGCCGCCACGTCACCCACAATAGGGAGGGCAGGGCGGCAGAAAGCTCCTGTGGGGCGGAGATCCCTGTGAGGAGTATTTCACTCACAGCCCTTATATTCAGAGAGAGTGAGAGCCTAGCTATTCACAGTATTACTGTGTAACAACGAACTGACACGTTACTTACCAAGCAACTTAAGTTGTTTAAGTCTGATGGGAGATTTCATTACGGAAGCAACTGACAGAATGAATTCAACGTGCATATTTCACATGAAGGGAACAATCTACGCAAAACCCAAAGCCACGAGACAGGAAGCCTCGGCTCATTAGAATTTACAGTGACAGGGACAGATGGAAGATTGGGCTCCAGCTGGACCTGACAATGCAGTAGGGCTCAGTCCGCACCCACCCCTTACGGTCTCCTACTGGCTCAAAAACAGCGACAATGCCTAGAGACCAGCGCTCAAGCGTCCACTCCACGTCCACTGTGGCCTTCATGAAGTCGCTCATTCAGTGTGAAATCCAGCTCAGCTAAATGCAAATGCTTATTTTTTTGTGGCTAAAATAAGGCATCATAGTTAGAATACGAGAGAAAATGCTCTTTTCACTCTTCTTTGATAAAAGAGTACCTCCAAAATAATTTTTCTGCTCAAACATTGCATAAAGTTTAATTAAATAGGTAAATTAGGGTAAGAGCCTTTTGGGGAAAAACTGGGGAAGGCTCTAGAAATTGCCCACGTCTGGAGCAGCTCTCCTTGCAGTCCCAGTCCAGCCAGCAGGTCGGGGCTATGGACCGTCCAGGTTCACGGCCTCTCCTCAGCCAACTCTGCTGTCAGAGCAAACGGCTGGGGAACTTGTTCTCATCCTCTGGAAACCCTTGCCCCGAGGTCAGAGATGGCCAGGCTCAATTTACTGTACATAATTTATCCTTTAGGCCTATGTGACTACAATGCATTCAATGTAGCTCACATGCAATTTGGAAAATACTCAGAAGGGAGACCCCAGAGCCGATACTGAGCAGGGAGGTACCACACAGGTTTCAGGCGGAATGTGCCGGACGGCTCTCCGGTCAGGAACTGAACTCCCCCTGGTCAAGCAGACTGTTCCTGAGAGGGGTTCTCCAACTACTCCAACTACCTGCTTCGGCAAATAAGAGAACTAACTAAAACATGGACCAAAGTACCCATTTACCCTACCCTCCACCCACGGCCCTTTCCCCTCCCCACTCCCTCCTGCTTCCTGCCCTTTCACAGAGAGTCCATGCATTTCCGAAACAGCACTGCCCTCGGGTCTGACGGGGACTTGGAGCCTGACGTCTTTACTCAGTGCAGACACTCAGCTGTTTGTACAACACTCCTGATCTGGAATGGGTTGCTGGCACCCAGGCTGGGACTGAGCTGGGTTTGCACCTTGAAGGCAGGGACATTTTCCAAGGAAAATAAAATGGCAGCCTGGTTTGGAAAGCTGACACCCTCTGTACACCACGGCGATCCTTCTGGAGTAAAAACAGCTAAGAACGCGCCAGCCCCACAGAACTGCTGCCCACAACAAATAAAGGGCGCGGAAGTCGCTTCTGCCTGTTGTGTTTGCCTGCAGTGAACAGAAACACCGCCGTCCCCACCCCCTGCTCCCGGCTACTTATGGTCAAGAGAGGGTAAGGGAAGCAAACTCACCTAACATCTCCTCCTTTAGTCTTTCATTTCGTTCTTCGATTTGCTTAGGTAATCTCTGAGGGGAAAGAGGAGAAACGGGTAGGTAAAAAAAAACAAAAACCCAAAATAAGCCTGAGCTGTACCCTGAATTTGAAAACTGTGAAACACTAACGCGAAAGTGAGGGAAGGACGAGCAGACGCGCGGCTGCGGAACACCCCGAGGCTCGCGTGTGGGCGAGCGGCACGAAGGCAGGAGCTCTCTGCCCGCTTCCTGGCCACGCGGCCGAGCAAGCCTCCATCAAAAACGTGGTGAACAAATATATACACAAAAACAGTCTGAAAAAGCAGAAAACCTACCATAAGTTCACAGTAGTATGTACGCTTAGGTGGTGAGATTATGGGTGGTATTTGTATTTTCAGGGGTTTTGCTCATTTACATATTTTTTTAAACTTGAAGTCTTTTTCTTTATCCAATCTAATTTATTGAGAAAGGGTTAGATCAATAGTGGATGATGCTAAATGGTCATCTAGCTCAGGGTCGGTCGGCCGTGGCACTCCGGGCATTCTGGGCCGGGCAGCTCCTGGCTGGCAGGGGGCTGTCTTGTGCACGACGGTGCTGAGGGCACCCCTGGCCTCTACCCACTGAGAGGTCAGTAGTACCCCACCCTCGCCCTCCCGGTTCTAACAGTGTCTCCAGACCCTGCCCGATGTCCCCGGGAACCAAATTGTCCCTGGCTGAGAACCACTGATCTAGTTCAGAGACTCCTATGGTCACTGAGCTCTGCAACTGGCCCCGAGTACTCTGAGATGCCAGTAACAACTCAGTTATAATAATTTAAAATAAAATCCTTTACGTGCATAACTAGCATAAAAGGCTTCCTTTCATAAAAGGCTTAAAACTAATATGACAAGGATAGAGGCTAGCAAGAATCTGGCCAAGATTTCAAGCATTCCCTTTCCTCGTGTCAAATCTAGTCAATCTTACCATCATTCAGAGATAGGTTAAAAGTCAAATAAAGGATTAAAACTGGTTTCAGTTGCTTGTGAATTTTAATTATCCAAACCAGGCTGTCTCCCATACCCCGGTTCCAGACAGACAAAAGATCTGGTGTTGTAGAAGGACTTCACCTCCAGTACGTATACAAACAGAGCCTCAAACTGCCCAGATATGAGTGCAGACAGACCAGCTGACATTTCTTAGGTCTGCTGGGTGGAAGAGCCATTCCTTGAGATGAGTGGGAAGCCCTGCAGAGCAGCGCCAGGCAGGGAATGTGAATGAGGACCAGGACTGGAGGACGGGGCAGGGTGGGGTGCGGCCGGCAGTGGGACTGGAGCCCCAAACACCCCGTCCTGGAGTTTAAGCAGAATCCAGTATGTCCGCATCTTCCAATGTATTTTCAAGAGTCTGCTTCGATTTTTATCTATTTATTAAAAATCACCCTGTTTTAAAGTGTTGGTAAGTGGCTTCACTGGAAACAAAAAGTTGGCTGAAATAAAACTTGTCTGTGGCTTTCCACCGGCCCGCTGGCCTGCGGTCTCGCTGTTGCACAGCGGGGTTCCCGACAGGCCTCCCCACCTAGTGGCTCTCTGAGAAGTCTGGCAGCGAAGAAAGCGCCTAGTTGCAGCCAGTGTCTCTCAAATGTCTCTGATCGCGCATTATTCTGGGATAACAACAGGCACATCCAGTTTAGTAGCACGTCCTTCAGAGCAAAGCCTGGTCTGCGCATCAGGGACAATGACAGGGCAGTGTTAAAGGTGATTACAAACCTGCAGTTATTTTTAAGGCGGGGGGAAAGCAGTAACATTTAGTTAATTTGCAACTGACATAAAAATATTATAACATTTGGAAGCAAAAGGATGTGTAGCATCAGGAATAAAAACAGAAGTCATTAAGAAAGGTAAGAAGGTTACTTTGGGATACATTCAATTGCGAATGTGTTGGGCAGATGACAATAAATAAAAACTTGGAGACTGAATAAGGATGGGTAGAAAACCAGAAACGTATTACCTATAACACTAAGACTCACTTTGGTCTGAACTGTAGTATAACTACAGGAGATAACAATGAAATAGAATTCTTGTTAACAAGAGGGGAGAGAGAGAAACACCAATGTGAAAGAGAAGCGCTGACCAGTTACCTCCCGCACGCGCCGAACGGGGGATCGCACCCACACCCAGGGATGTGCCCTGACCGGAAATCGGACCCGCAGCCTGTCATGACAACCCACCCATGGAGCCACACTAGCCAGGGTGCTCATATATTTTGATCCACTCCTAGCTCCTCCGAAGTACAGAAATGGAATGTAGCTGTGTCCCAAAGGATTATTTAAACTTTACTGAGTAGCAACACAAACAAAAAAAAAAAAAAATGAGGTTTACCATACAAGCTTCTCTTGCTGGATGTACTGACGGGTCCTTCTCTAGTATGGATTTATAGTCCTCCAGGGCTTCGTCGAGCTTGTCAGTGTTCTCGTACAACTCCGCCCTCCGCAACAGGGCCCTGATGTAGCTGGGGTCTAACTGAATGGCTGAAACCGAGACATCACCATTACCACGAAGGAAGAGGGCCTGTACGTACTCAGCTATGTCAAGTTTCTTTTCTTTAAAAAAAAGTGTTTAACTGATTGATTTTGAGAGAAAGAGAGCAGGGGAGAGAGAGAGAGAGAGAGAAACATTGACTTCTTGTCCCACTCAGTCATGCATTCACTGGTTGATTCTGGCATGTGCTCTGACCATGGACTGAACCTGCAACCTTGGTGTATCGGGATGATGCCCTAACCAACAGAGCTACCTGGCCAGGGCTCAATTTTCTTCATTAACCAAGGCTGAAAACCCTCAGGTGAGAGGCATTGGATATTGTCCCATATGACTGGTAGTAATGAACTCCAACATGACCCCAGAAATAAGCAGTTAAGTCCTCTGCCAAGATGGTTTCTGGACTGAGTGGGGCTGTGTGTGTGTTGGGGTGGGGGGAGACACATAACACAAACCACACTAGTGCCAGTGTGTTCTGCCTACAGTACCATGTGTGTCGCCCATAAAGACTATGTACAAGCACATGGAGACTGGCTCAACCAGACCTAAGCACACATCTGGAAAACACTTTCTTCCCCCTCCTCTCATTTCCTCGACGAGGCTGCTACACTTGGTGCTACAGCTGGAAACGACCTGTCTCCTAGTGTACACCCTGCTAATCAAGCTTACCAGGCGTTTCTCATCATTTGGTGACAAGAGAAAGGAACACTGAAAACTAAACTTTTCAAACCTACGCATCGCACACAGATTACGGTTGAGCACCGTCCTCCAAATGAAACAGTACGTTCAGAGTTAGTTCCAGGTCAAGAGAGTATCAGACCAGAAGCAGTTAGCTAGACTCTAATGCAGTAATGGCTTCCTTTACATACTACGAAGAAGCACCAGATACAGTGAAGCCCCAGCAGAGAGGGTGACAAATTAATATAAAGAACTGAAAAGGGAGCCTATGGTTCGTATGAGGGTTTGACTAGACAAGGTAAGGTTCTTTCTAACTCAATTATCCAAAGAGAGGAAAACAAAAAATACAAATTACAAAAAGTAACTATTAGCTAGAAAAACTCATGAGTGAGTAAGCAGTAAGATGCAAGGAAAAGTGATTATGTGTGTTCTCTACACCAAGCTGGTTATTAGAAAGGCGAGAAAAACTGTCTGTCCTATCACGACACTCGTGAAAACCCAACAGACAACAGTGACGCCAAGTCTGGGTGTCTCCGTGTGTCGGTGGGATGAAAAGACCCAGGGAGAACTCAGGTGACAGACAGTGAAGTCTGGATTCAATGTGTGGAACCCGAACGGGTAATTAAAATGATGGGAAGCTGGTCTGGAAGAATTACTACATCTGAGAGTAGAACTCCCCAACAGAAACCGGCCCCCTAAACACACAGACCCAGATGCCCCAACAGCAGCTAAGATCTTCAACTTCACAGTAAAGCAATTTGGACACCACAGGAGGTAAATTTGGTTCCACCAGATTTGGCCGCCAAGGCAGCTTTGAGGTTTTCTTCATATACATTTATAAGACAGGAAAACTGATTGAACTATCCATCTGAGAGCACACTTACCCTAAGACGACTACTACATAATCCCTCTAAGAAGGGCTAAACCAGAAAGCTTCTTCCTGTTTAAATTTTTTTTTTTTGAGACAGGGGAAGGGAGGGAGAAAAAGAGGAAGAGAAACATCGTTGCATGCAATTGGTTGCCTCTTGCACGCCTCCAACTGGGGACCTGGCCTGCAACTCAAGCATGTGCCCTGACTAGGAATTGAACTGGCGACCTTTTGATTTGCAGGCTGGCGCTCAATCCACTGAACCACACCAGCAAGGGCAGAAATCTGCTTCTTTAAAGGTCTCAGAGGAAGGGGATACCTGACTGAGCGCCTCTCTGTTGGTTTAGTTGAGGTGATGCTCTTGGATATAAACATGTAACAAGACCAAAAAGTTGTACCTTTGCTGCAGTCACTGATGGCCATCTCTTTCTTGTCCTAAAAATAAATGAATAAATAAATAAATAAATAAAATTCTAACATTAATATGTGTCACCCTAGTTCTGTCATAATGGCCCAAAGCTCAATGACATAAGCTGATCATTAATAATTGCTTGTGAAGGTGCAGAATTCTCTTCAAACAAATCACACAAAAACATGCAACTTCCAAGCTAAAATTCAAACACGGTGACAGCTCTGACCCGAAAGTTTTCTGCCACAAAATATTTAAGTAGCTTCTTCCTAAAGTGTCTTTCGAGACCGGCGCCACCGATCTGTAAGATCTGCGAGATGCTTTGTGTCGGAATGCTGACACTGAGGAAACTTCCATCAGCGAACAGGGCAGATGACCGGCACACGAGTAACTGAATTAATAACCCTCCTCTTCGACTCGCTGACCCAAGTGCTATCTTCCAGCGGGTGTACAGACGTCACATCTACAGCAGCACAGTGTGGCTCGTCAGGCAGTTACCAGCCTTAATTTATCCACAGACGAAACAGAACTACGCAACCACCCCCCGGTCCAACTTGCTGGATCTAGAAGCATGGCGCCGCAGAGGAACACTGGACGTCAAAGAACTCGATTCCAGTTCCAGCTCTGACGTGACCCTGCCATTTAACTCTTCCGGCTCTGACACATCTGTTTCCCCCAAATCAGTGTTCTCCACTGTTAGAGAAACGCTAGTTCAAACAAGTGTCCAATACTTCCGTAATGGCTACTGTAGCAGATAAGAAATATTTCGCAGAATATTTTAGAGCAATGTGTTGTTCCAAACGGAATTTTAAGATTTAATCAGAAACAGTTCCAGGATGGGGAGTGAATGCTGAACCAGTGCAGGGTGTCCTTTTGGGGTCATGCGAAAGTTCTGGAACCATATGGTGATGGTTATAAGTGTATTTAATGGCACTAAATTGTATACTTTAAAATGGTTAAAACAGTCCATTTTATGTCATCTGTATTTTACCCAAAAGAAACACAGAAAGTTCCCGAGTCGTCTGGGAAACACTAACTATATTATCTCTCTCCCAATGTTCATCATAGCAATTCACATATTAAAGGCTCTAAGAAGTACTGCAGTAAAGAAATCTGTAACTTTGTATAGGTCGGTATCTCCCCGATTCATTAGCTTTCTATACAGCTAACACTCTGCATAAAGTACAAAATCCTGTACTTCAAAGTTTCTGAACTAAGGGTGAGTCTTTACGTTTATGTGTGCGTCTGTTGTGGTGGTATTACCTCCGAGAATAAACTCAGAATTGGTCCTCAAATTGTTACAATGCATTTATTCCGGAAGTTTTCAAGTTTCTAACTTTAGAATCTTAGAAATATAAGAGTACAATTTAAAGAAACAAGTAACAACCACCCACTCCACTAGCAAAACTAACCTTTGTCAAAGGAAATGGTCACAGGGCAACTCAGTCTTGGGTTCTCCTCAGGTGTGACAGACGAAGACCGTATACATTGCCCTAACGCAAGCGCCCGTCCATCATACTAGGCAGCCCCTAGCAACATCAGTAACTCGGTGCCCATGGAAACAAAGAACCCCAAATCCCAGGAGCCAGTATGGTGCATTTTCTCTGACACTGAAGGTGTCCTTGACTCCATTTAGCAATGACAATTTCCAGTTTGAGAACGTGGCAAGATGTCTCCAAGAAGCAAAAGCAAGAAATGAGAATTTTCCAAGCTAAGTGTAAAAACTGAGGTGTGAATTCTGATTGATGGTAGAATATATTAATGAGTATCGTTTTAAATAAACTTCATTGTTTTATTATCCCTAATACATGTCTGGTTATGTACTCTAGAATTACTTCTCCAGTGCTACATGAATCACCCCCAAAATACTTGGGGACTAGTCCACTTTGGGGACTAAACCCAATAATAATAAAACATACAAGTTCAGGCTTAAAAAACCCCATCTATCTGTACGTCCAAACCTTCAAACACCAGCCCCCCCCCCCCCCCCTTTTCCTTCCAATCTGGCTATCCAGAGAGACTCTGGTACAGGCAGGAGAGAATTTCAGGCAACATCAACGAGAAAGTGATAGATACTTATCTAAACAAACGAACACAAAACCACTTCACACCAGGGCTCGCTTCGCTTCGTGGCTGCTTGAAGCCACATTGAATAACCTACCCTTTGCACTTTGGACACAAGTAGCCACAATTAAACAGTGTATTTCCCCCCCAACTCTCATCATTTCAATCCAGCATAATCTACTGTGTTGACTAAACAGGAGATCAGACAAATCAACTAGAGATCTAACTTTTAATAGCAACATAGTACAAAACAAATGTAACTACACTCTTTTCTACTCTACTTTCACCCTGCCTCACCAGGTTCTCCATCCTCTGGAAAGGCAAATGCTTCTGAACTTTCCCTGATACCCACTTTGCATTTAGGGGCACCTCTCATCCCAACTGGTAGACCTTTCTCTCCATGTCCATACTTTCAACAGAAAAATCAGAGTCTCAGGAATAAGCATCTTGAAATCCAGAGCTTTGATCAGTGTTTCCCTCTGGCTCTTTGTCTAGGATCCAGAGGCTTAGGATGGCCATGTAGCTATTCTAGGCCATGCACTAGTAGGCTCTTGGCTTCATTAAGCTGCTCTAGTTTGGAGGAAACTTTGCCAGCCTTCTTTCCATGAAAGTGTTCATTCAGCCACTTTAATGAAGAATGTTAACAGTAATCTGACTCAAGTTCTTCAAAATACGTTTCTATCTTTCCTGTGCCCTTTACAGAGAAATAGATGGGCAGGAAAAAGGAGGCACCAACGTTAAGGTCCCATGCTAGTTTTTAGGGAGAGCTACTCTACGAAAACACTGCAAGTTCATGTGCTTGTTAAAAAAAAAAAAAAAGGCCAAAGTTACATACCTGTTTCATCCTTGCAGCAGCTCTATTTGAAAACAGAATGGACCTGTCTTTCTGGAAGCAGGATGGGCACGTCTGAAGGGCGCGACTGTAAGAACTTTCAGCTTCTACGTAATCTGAGGATAAGGTCACAGGTGAGAGGTCATTATGATTTTATTCCTGACATTACCATACTCCATAGGATCTCAGTGCACAGCCTTCCACTCACAGCACAAAGGACTCCAAAAGAACACTCTAAATGTTCAGCTTCCATTTAACTTATCAATTTAGTAAGGAGTTTTGAAAGGGGACTTAGACACTGGGCGGACGAAAGAGACTGAAGTCTGAAGTCAGTGGCCTGTTCACTAAGACCTCACAAGAGAACATGGTGATGAGGTTATATACTCACTGACACACACAGAATGAGGTCAGGGTCCTAAAGGAAAACGGCCTATTGTCACCTTTCTCAGGTTGGAAACACTTGGTACTAAAATGCAAAGTTATGTTTTTAACATCAGCAGCATTCAGTTCTCTCAGAACAAAAGAAGCAATGACTGCTCAACCAGGATGTAAGAAAAAAAATTTAAACCTAAAAGTAACTGGGGGAAATATCACTACTCCCAGATTCTTCAAGCCTCCACACTTTGCGACGTGACGAAGGCTGTTAGAAGACTAAACAGTTCCCCTGAATTAACAGAGTGAGCACGACTTACCATACTTTGCCACGTATAATGCACACCCATGTTTTGGGCCCAAACTTTCAGGAAAAAAATATTTTGTTTTAATTTTAATTCAATTATTTATTTATTTACATTTAGATACTCAGGGTTTTTTGTATTATAAAGGAATTTTAGCATTTGTTTTTGAACATACAGATATTTTTATTGCTCTCTAAAGTTATGCTTTTAACGCATAAGCATAAATAAAAGAATTAAAATCATTTATATAGATACGGAATTAGTACCACCTATGTGTAATGCACATCCTTATTTTTCCCCTCAAAAATTTGGGTAAAAGAGTGCCCGTTACACACGGCAAAATACGGCATTCCTAAGCATATGTGGGAAATCCAGAAGGACAAGACGAGCACCTCTCTACTTAAAGCACCAGAGAAAGAGGCCCATGAAGAGCCCCCCAGGCACAAGCAAATCCCTCCCAAAGCCCTGCTGGAGCCATCGGCTGGGTTTTACAGCACTGCTACCAGGGGAGGGTGGGGCCCTGCTTTTAGAGCAATGCAGCCAAGAGCCTTTTAACATTCCAGGTTAGAGTCTTCCAACAGCTGCAGTTTTCCCTCCCCATTTCGGGATTTACAGACAGCGGATTACAGAGAAGCAGCAGCAGGCCTGTGCCGAGAGACACATGCTTCCTGGGTACTGTCAGCTGAGAACAATTTGAACCTGGTAAAAAACAAAATTCCAATGTGCGGGGAGGCAGTGCTGTATCGTGAGCAGTTTATCTGGTAGTTGATTCCAAATGCTCTTTGGGGTTTCCTCACAGACTCTACTGAAGAACAAGGAGCCAAGATGAGCAGACACCAGGGCGGAAAGAGTTCTCTTACCTCCTTTCTTAAACTGCTCATTTCCTTCCTCCTTCAGTCTAGTGCTTTCTTCTCTCCTTTTCTAAGAGAGACCAGAGAATCACGTAACTTGCCACAATACTATTTTAAGTGAATGAAAAGGTGGGCTTTCTTTACACATCAGGCTATTTAATAGGCAGCAACTTGACTTTTCAGAACTGGGTTAGTTCTATCTAAATCTCTAACAGATATAGAGAAAACCACATAATCATCTGGCTAATCATCAACTGTACTCTTGATTGTGTTTAAAACAGGAAACCTGGGTTTCCTACGTTTCTATCTTTGACACGAATGGTAATTCAGGTATTTAATTTCTATTTACTCAAACTGAAACCAAACAATATACCCACTGGTACACATACCACTGTAAATTCAAATTCTGGATCTGCTACTTATTTATCATATGATCTTAGACAACTTCCAGATCTTTCCGAGCTTTCTTTTCATCTAAAAAATGAGACTTTAATACACTTATGGATAAATGTAATAATGTACAAGTGATGAGGTCCATCTAGAAGGTACCCAGCCATGTAATGTGAAAAATAGAGACATTTATTGAAGAAGGTACAAGAAACATTGCACACAGAACGACGATGCCTCAGTCCCCTTCAAAGTAGGCACCTTGGGACCTCACACAGTTCTCCCAATCGCCACCAGCTGCCCTGTCATATTTTCCTGAATCTCATCAATGGTCTGAAATCTCCTCCCTTTCAAAGGTGATTTTAGTTTTGGGAAAAGCCAGAAGTTTCAGGGCACCAAATCTGGGCTGTAGGGGGGGCTGAGTCACCTGAGTGATTTGATGTTTTGCCAAAAAACTTTGCTGCATAAGCAGGTGCGCTGTCGTGATGAAGCTGCGAAGCTGCCAATCACCAGTTGCCCATAGCTGCGACCTTCTGAGTTATCCAAATAGTTTCCACAGAGGAATGTTCAATTTAACGCAAAACTGGATGCAGATTCATTGCTCTACTCGCTCAGTCATTTTGAATGCAACGGCCACACAGTACACATGCTCACTCAACTGCATTTACTGCCCCCACTGACTAGTACAGTGGAGTTGTCATTGTTCACGCAGCTCATTCTGGTCCGCTCTCCTTGGCTGCCGGGTTACACTGATGTGGGGCAAATTGTTCTTGTTGTATTAACAATGGCTGGGCTGTTTCTGGACAGACTTGTAAAGCTCCCAATACAGTGACTAGCAAATAAGGGCTCAATAAATATGAGCTATAGTTCTTCTGTAGAGTAAGTCATTTATACTTATTTAGCTACAGTTGTGGTTTGTATCATGAAGGCGGCACAGGCATGATGGCAGAATGCATCATGGGGGGGATGTGCCTCATCTGCAGGGTCAGGGCAGGATGCAGGAGAACACAAGGAAATTTGAGGAAGCCCAGATAAACGAATCTCCCTTTTCTTAGCTTCTTCTAACAGCTCAGAGACTCACACAGGCGGCCACGCCCCCACCACACTCAGAGACAAAGTGAGTGTTACTCTGCAGAGCGAAGACGGCACGTGCTGCGTCTCCAAGCGCCCGCAGCCCCACGTCTGAGCAGTAGGGCACAAGCAGCACTGGCAGGTGGGGCCCGTCTGCCGCTCCCTTCATCTTCGAAGCCTCAGACTAAATACAAACTTCAAAGGGAGGAAATACCGTCAGCAGGGTATTGCACGCACAGGAGAAGCCCGGAGCCTAAACAACCGGTACTCGTAAGATTAGGAACTAAAGTAAAAATATTATGCCTTCGGGGATTTGTAAATACGTTTCTGGGTGCTTCCTGAATGCCTTATTATTGTACTCTGGATGAAACGGAGCACTTGATGAATTTTAATACAGAAACTAAAATGGAGGCATAGACTGAATCAAATTCTTATGGTATCTACTATGTGCCATATGACAGCTGATAAAATAATTCATTTTAGGATATAACATATCTGAAGAAGGCTATTCTAAGGGAGTGGAGGAAAAATAAAATGGGAGGTGGTGATGGGACTCAAATATAAGAATGTGGCCACATTTACCTAGTACTACCCAGGAGGGAGGTGCTTGGATTATAACGTTCTCTACTGTATGTATCGGTTAGGATTTTTGGATGCAAGCAAAAAGACTATCCTAGGCAAAATACTTTAAGGGGGGCAGATTTACTGGAGAGATATGGGGTGCTCACAGAATCAACAAGAGGCCTAACATATAAGCTTAGAAAACAGGCAAGACTCAAGGCAGCTCTGTTAAGTCAAGATGCAAGAAGCCATTTAAGCATCTTTTTAGTGGAAGAATCTGGCCAAGTCAGGCTTGTAATAGTAGCAACTGAATCCTGACCATTCCCCTTTCTTTGCCCCAAGTTCAGTGTTGATCAGAAGCATCAAATGAGCCAAGCATAGGCCACACACCTTGGTTGTCAAAGAATGGAGTAAAGCGAGATGGGGTACTGTCACTCAACAAGATTACAACAGAGGAGAATTCCTCTAAGTATGAAGAAGGGGTGTTGCATGCATAAGCCAAGAAAACCCCATAACAAATCTAATTAAAAGTTACTTCAACCCCGAATAGCCAAAGCAACCTTGAGAAAGAAAACAAAGCTGGAGGCATTGTGCTATCTAATTTCAAACTTTATTACAAAGCTATGGTAACTAAAACCATACAATACTGGCATAAAAGACACATAGGTCAATGGAACAGAGTAGAGGCCAGAAATAAACCCAGGCATACATGGTCAATTAATTTATGCAAAAGGAACCAAGAATGTACAATGGGGAAGGGACAGTGTCTTCAATAAATGGTGCTGGGAGCCCTGGCTGGTGTGGCTCAGTGGATTGAGTGCTGGCCTGCAAACCAAAGAGTTGCAGGTTCGATTCCCAGTCAGGGCACATGTCTGGGTTGTGGGCTAGGTCCCCAGTAGGGAGTGCACGAGAGGCAACACACATTGATGTTTCTCTCCCTCTTCTTCCCTTCCCCTCTCTCTAGAAATAAATAAAATCTTAAAAACAAAACAAAACAAAACCAAAAAACTGTAAAGCTGTCTTAAAAAAAATACTGGGAAAACTAGACAGCTTCATGCAAAAGAATAAAACCAGACCACTATCTTACACAAAAATTAGCTCAAAATGCACTGAAGACCTGAATGCTACACCTAAACTCACAGAACTCCCAAAAGAAAACACAGGCAGTAAGCTCCTTGACAGAGAGGTCTTGGTGGTGATTTTCTGGGTCTAACACCAAAAGCAAAGGCAACAAAGGCAAAAGAAAGTGGGTCTACACACAACTAAAAAGCTTCTGCACAGCAAAGGAAACCATTAACAAAATGAAGAAACAACCTCCTGAATGGGAGAAAATATCTGCAAATCATACATCTGATAAGGCTTGTCATCCAAATATACTTACAAAACTCATACAACTTAATGGCAAGAAACCAACCAACCAACAAACCACAATCCAATTAAAAAATGGGCTGAGCACCCAAACATTTTCCTAAGGAAGATACACAGATGGCCAAGAGATAGATGAAAAGATGTTCAAGATCACTCGTTATTAAAGAAATGCAAATCGAAACCACAATGAGGTAGCACCTCACATTTGTGAGAATAGCTGCTATCAAAAGGACAAGTCAGTGCTAGGCAGGATGTGGGGAAAAGGGAGCCTTCTTACACTGCTGGTGGGAATGTTAACTGGTGCAGCCATTGTGGGAAACAGTATGAGGGTTCTCAAAAAATCAAGAATAGAATTACAGTGTGACCCAGCAAGCTTGTGGGTATCTACCCCTAAAATCTGAATAACACTTATTCAACCCCCCAAAAGACACTTATTCACAAAGATACATGTACCCCTGTGTCTACTGCAACATTATTTACTACAGCCAAGAAATGGAAACAACCTACGTGTCCACTGACAGATGACCGGATAAAGAAGGTGTGGTACACATATACAATGAGAGCTACTCAGACATAAAAAAGATGAAATACTGCTATTCGCAACAACATGGATGGGCCTGAAGTGTATTATGCTAAGGGAAATAAGAGGGGAAAAAACCAAAAACTGTATGATTTCATTCATATGCGGGATATAACAAAAAGCAACAAATGGGCAACCAAAAAACCCTCATGTTTACAGACAACAGAATGGTGGTCAGCAGACAGGAAGGGCAAAGTGGGTAAAGGGGGTCAGATACACGGTAAGGGAAGGAAACTAGACTCTGGGTGGTAAACACGCGAGAGTACACAGCTACCAAATGACGATGTGTAAATGTTGAGATACAACATTTACGCTATTAACCAGTTACCCCAATACATTTACTTTTAAAATTACAGAACAACCTCAATTAAGGTAAAAATAAAACCCTGTAAATATTAGGGAATGCATTCCACTAATTTTAAATTCATACACATATAATACATCACTATTCAATAAAGTTTTAGTAGTGAAATGAAAAGGTGGCTTCAATGAAAGGTAGTATGTTACTAAGTTAAAAGAGAAAGTTAGATGATCTCATGAATAAATGCACCACAGTTCTTACAGATCTTTAATATACTTTTTTGAAGTTGTTTCAAAAACAAAAATTCTTTGGAGAAAGGCAACTCATCAAGGTAATAGAGTTTGATGCCCATCCTTTAAGAAATTTTAACCTCTTCTACTTTAACTCTAATTTCAAGACACTTTTTGACCTATAATCTGTTCTCCAGTGCCAGCTCATCAGCAATGTTCTGTGATCACAGATGAATCCCTCAGCCTACCAGATCAGGCTCTTGTGAAGTGGATGGGGGTGCATGTGTGTTAAGAGTTTAATCGTTTTTTAATAAATTTAGGACATTAAGACCCCAATGGGCAAAGCCTAGATCCAAGGTACACCCAGAAGGAGCTACTGTATAAGGGCGAACCTGAGCAGCCAGTCCAAGAAAGGTCACGGTATCTTTTATTAACCAAGACTGAAAGTTGAACTAGCAAAGAGCAGGGCTCTAGGACATATTTCTAAGGCCAATTATTCTCAGGAAGGCATTTTATTTTTTCAGCTGATCAATTACAACTCAGTGACCCATTAAGCACTAAACACTGGAAAGGAGCTGCTGCTTCCACAGACTGTGTAAATTGAGGTTTAATGCAATTATCAATATCATGCTGAACATCTCCTTGGAAACAGCTAAAAATAGCACTTTGAAGAGAAAGCTGCACTATCTCCCAGCCGTGCCAAGAGACTAACTTGATCCCAGTGCAAAGACGAGGGTTTATTTTGCCGCTGGAACACAGTCTTTCTCCAAAGGACTGCGTGACGTTACTGGAATCCAAGGACAGATTTTATGGTAAGTCTTACGTACCATGCTAAGTGCAGGGTGCAGCCACACACAGATGGCTGCCGACTTTCCGCAGCACCATCAGGTGCAAGCCTGCCCAGGCTCTGGTCTAATGTAGTTAGGAGCCTTCCCACATGTTCTGGGGGGCCTCGCAGGGGGACACCTGCTCTAGAACCCTGCTTCTGTAACAGTGGGAGGCTCTTCCCTCTCACTCCCCCCCACCCCTGAACACTCAGGGGAAACACTGATGCTCTGCATTATAAAATCATCACCGGAAGTGTCAAGGGAAACCCCAGACACTGCCCTTGATAAGTGGAATACACACACACACACACACACACACACAGATTTTATTAATTTAATTTTAGAGAGAAAGGAAGGGAGGGAAAGTGGGAGAGAAACATCGATTGGTTGCCTCTTCACCTCCAACCAGGACAGGCACAACCCAGGCCTGAGCCCTGACCAGGACCTGAAGCGGTGACCCTTCACGCTGCGGGATGAGCTACACTGGGCAGGGTTAAATGGGAGTATGTCAACACTTACTACCACGGCTACAGACTTTTCAGCCTGTAAAAGTCAGAGTTCACTTTAACCTACGACAGCATAGCATTTCACTGCTTAAAATCTGCTGTCACATACATTATCAGCTTATTTGCTTTTAAGACAATTCTAAGAGGTGGGCATGGAAGTATTCAGCTATCCATCGTACAGGCAAGAACATTCAGATTAGAAATCTCTTTATACGACATCAAATTTCCAGGCTACTCAACCTTAACTCCTCATACTACCCTACACAAACAAGTTCTCTTCTAAACAGTCTGATCTCTTTTTGTCTCTCAAAACTGTGCTTAGTCTCCATTCCATTTCTTTGCTTCTGCAAGGAATGCCCTTGTTTCTCTTCCAAATGGACAACCCAACATCAAATGTTAGAGATTTTAATACCCCACTCTCAGAAATTGATAGAATTAGACAAACACATGGAGAAATACACACAAAACAATGTATAGCTTAACACATTGCTGTAAAACATCCATCCACACAACTACTACTGAAAAAGAGACAGAGAACAAATCGTCAGAACCTCAGAAGCTTCTCATGTGCCCCTTTCAAGTTCAAAATGCCCATCTCCCACACCCTGGACCCAACAGCCCCAACCAAACACTCAATTGGCTTTTGTAAGTTGAAGGATAATTTATGGACAATTGACTGAGGTTAGCATACTTCTAAAACATTGTAGAATTCACTTATGCTCGACACCTTGGGGGTAATGTGTTCAAAAATGACTTAAGAGGTCTTAGAGGTTCCAGACCCCTACAGGTATTTTGCAGTCTACATTCATGTTGAATTTTGACTTAACAGCTATGGCTAATACCTTCTGGTTCCTCTTATGTGCTAGCTACTTAATCCTTACAACTTCATGAGGCTGGTACTATTATTATCCCAAGTTAAATGATAGTTAGGACAGATGTGTCTAAGCTTTCACGTTCTTAACCACAAGACGGCTTACTGTCTTCCACAGTTGGGAACTAAAATTGCAGGAAGAAGTAACTGAATAAGGCACAGAAACTGCTGTAGAAAGGTAAGCACAGAGTGATATGCTTCACTGCCCTAAAGAAAGGTAACTTATTTCCAGGGAATGAGTTTCTTGGATCATAGGGTAAAAGAATTTTGCATTACATGGGAAACTACTTAAAGATGAAAGAACTTTGAAATATTCTATTACAGAAAACCATTCAGCAGTATGTTTCTCTCTCTCTCTCTTTTTAAAAATATATTTTATTGTGCCCTGGCTGGTGTGGCTCAGTGGATTGAGCATGGGACTTCAAACCGAAGGGTCACTGGTTCGATTACCTGTCGGGGCACATGCCTGGGTTGCAGGCCAGGACCCCAGTTGGGGGCGCACAAGAGGCAACAATTGATGCGTCTCTCACATATCGGTGTTTCTCTCCCTCTCTTTCTTTCTCCCTCCGTTCCTGTCTCTCTGGAAATAAGTAAGTCTTTTAAAATATATATATATATATATATATATATATATATATTTATTTTTTTTTATTGATTATGCTATTACAGTTGTCCCAATTCTTCCCTCTTTGTCCACCTTCTCTCAGTACCCCCATTCCTTCCAGCAATCTCCCCTCCCCTTAGTTCATGTTCATGGGTCATGCATGTAAGTTCTTTGGCTTCTTCATTTCCTATACTGTTCTTAACCTCACCCTGTCTATTTTATACCTACCAATTTGTACTTCTCAATCCCTGCACCTTTTCCCCTATTCTGTGCCTTTCCCCCTTGGCTGATAACCCTCCAAATGATCTCCATACCTATGATTCTGTTCCTGTTCTGCTTGTTAGCTTAGTTTGTTATTTGGATTCAATTACTGGTAGTTATGAATTTATTGCCATTTTAATGTTCACCATTTTGATCTCTTTCTTATATAATTCCTTTTTAGCATTTCATATAATACTGGCTTGGTGATGATGAACTCCTTGAGTTTTACCTTGTCTGGAAAGCACTTTATCTGCCCTCCCATTCTAACTGATAGTTTTCCTGGATAGAGTAATCTAGGTTGTAGTGTAGGTCCTTGCTTTTCATCACTTTTAATATTTCTTGCCAGTCCCTTCTAGCTTGCAAAGTTTCTTTTGAGAAATCAGTTGACAGTCTTATGGGCATTCCTTCGTAGGTTACTATCTGCGTTTCTCTTGCTGCTTTTAAGATTCTCTTTTTATCCTTAACATTTGGCATTTTAATTTTGATGTGTCTTGGTGTGGTCCTTTTTGGGTCTAACTTCTTTGGGACCCTCTGTGCTTCCTGGACTTGTATGTCTATTTCTGTCACCACATTAGGGAAGTTTACTTTCATTTTTTCAAGTAAGTTTTCAATTTCTTGCTCTTCCTCTTCTGGCACACCTATGATTCAGATGTTGGTGTGTTTAAAGATGTACCAGAGGTCCGTAGGCCTATCCTCCTATTTTTTTAAATTCTTTTTTCTTCTTGCTGTTCTGATTAAATGCTTTTTCCTACCTTGTGTTCCAAATCGTTGATTTGATTCTCAGCTTCATCTCTTCCACTGTTGGTTCCCTATACATTTTTCTTTATTTCACTTAATGCAACCTTCATTTCTGCTTGAGTCTTTTCTATGCCATTGAAATACCCAGTGAGTTCCTGGAGCATCCTGATAACCAGTGTTTTGAACTGTGCATCTGGTAGGTTGCTTATTTCTATTTCACTTAGTTCTTTTTCTGGAGTTTTGTTCTGTTCTTTCATTTAGGTCATATATCTTTGTCTCCTCAATTTGGCAGCCTCCCTGTGTGTGTTTGTATATTATGTAGAGCTGCTTTGACTCCTTGTCTTAGTAGTGTGGCCTGTAGTAAAATAGCACAACTGTTAAGTCGTATGGGGCAGAGCCCTCAGGATGCCGGGGTGGGGCAACGTGAGTCACCACTCTGTTGCTCCGTGTGGGGAGGGACTTGGGAGAGGAGACAATGCCTCTGTCTGGCCTCTGGAGTTTTGACCAGGAGGAAGGTGTCTCCTGGTGCTCACCTTGATGCCAGTCACTTCACTTTCTCCTCATATACTACTGGTGCCCTTCCAGTTGTTGCCCTGGTGTTGAATCCCACAGGGGGTGGGTCTACTGAGTCCTAAGTCTGTTGTGAGCCTTTTAAGAGTATCTTAAGAATCCTGCAGTTTCTTCTGCCACCCCAACACCCACTAGTTTTTACAGCCAGAAGTTAGGGGGATTTATCTTCCTGACACTGGAACTCTGGCCTGGGAGGTCTGGTCTGGGGCTGGGATCCCTCACTCCTGAGGTATCCCTCCCAATTTTTATCCACCACATGTGGATGTGGGAATGCCTGTTCCTGTCTCCATGCCTCTCTACCTCCCTTCCCCTCCTACCTGTCTGGATGAATGTGACTTCTTTAAATCCTTGGTTGTCAGACTTCCACACAGCCTGATTTCTGACAATTCTGGATGATACTTTATAGTCTGGTTGTATTTTTTGCTATGGTTGTGCATGGAGTTGAGGCGTGTTTACCTATGCCCCCATCTTGACCAGATGTCTGTTTCTCTACTTTTTAAACTTTTCAATTCTCCAGTTATTTTTAAATTTTATCATCACTCAAATCTCTGAATGGCAATCCAATCTCGGTCTAAATGAGGTTCTTTATTTTTATAAATAGTGCCTCTATAAACTAAGTTAGGCTTTAAATGATAATCTGACAAACAGGTAGAGCTGAGCATTTGGAAAAGGATACAGACTTGGTCTTAGATGATATTAAAATTTAGGTAGATTACTGAGGCAAAGGTGACTTTTAAAAATGGTTCTGGGACAACTTGGTCATTTGTATGTACCCTGACCGGGGACTGAACCTGCAGCCTTGGAATATCGGGATGATGCTCCAACCAAGTGAGCTACCCAGACAGGACAACTTGGTCATTTGGAAAAGGGTAAAATTAGAGCTGCATGTAACACCATACACAAGAATAAACTCCAAGTGGACTGGAAAGCTAAATGTAAAAAGTGAAACCATACAAGTACTAGGAAAAACACATAGGTAAATTCCACTTCAACCTCAGTGTGTGGAAATGGCTTTCTAACTGTAACTCAAAATCCTAGAGAACTCCAAGTGATACAACTTTACATCCTGGTGCAACCTGGCAAAATGTCAGAAGGTGGGCCTCCATTCCTCTGTCAATCATAAAGTCACTGCTCTCCACCACAGACCTCTCAGTGCGGCAGCTGACTGGGAACATTCCTTGGACTTTGGGTCAGTGAATACAACGAAAACACACTTGACTTGGAGCTTACAAGTGTATATACCTTCTATCATTATTAAATGATAAAAGCTGGCATTAAATATATTTTGAAATATTCTCTTAAATAATCCTGCTGTGAGCATGTGTTTAATAGACAACAAGTAAAAAGCCAAGAGGTTAACACCAGCAATGTCCATGTTGTAAACCTATAAGCAGCTCTCTGCTGCTCCCTGCAGGTTTGTAAAGTAATTGCTACAAGATAAAACAGCATAAATTTAAGACAAGGAGAGTCACCCAGAGATCAATCACATCTGGGTAAAAGGAGGGTTTTAAAAAGGCACATACTTGTTAAAGGGCTGGAAAGTGGAGGCACATGCAACAAAACTCGCTTTAATACAATGCAGGTGGGATGAGAAATCGACACACTGACAGGGCTAGGGACAGCAGCCTTGCAAATTATTCTGAAAGGGAATTCTTCATCACTAAAAATAAGCAAAACTCGAGTTTTTTCTGAAATCAGACATCACTTTCTTTCCACGTACAGACATCTTGTTCTTTCCACAAATCACTTTTAGAAGCCCTTCAGGAAGTCTGGAGGGAGGATCTTTGGAGTTAAGCTGTGGTTGGAACTTGACTCGCATTAAGTCTGATCAGAAAGATTTTCTTATGAGGAAAGATGACAGATCTCTGAGGATTAATCTTGAAAATAGTTGCTTGTTTCTTACCTCAAAAAATGCTATTTCCCACAACTCAATTTAATAGACACACATTTCCTCATTCTGGTACTGCTTAAATTCTGCCTCCAAAATAAGCCCTTTTTAGACCTGGAGCGCAGGTGAGGGTTACAGGAAAACATACTATCAGTGAACTATTCTTGTGATGTTGGGTGCGGCCAGTATGCCGGTTAGGTCACCACTTCGTTTTGGAAGGTCAGTCATCTGTGGCATCTGGCTCTCTGTCTCCTCAGTGTGGCCACGGTTCCACCAAAATCAAAATGACTTGGGATGCTGGTTAACAAAGCAGACTCCTGGCTGCCACCTCACAAGTCTGTGGTATCAGGCACTTCTCAGGGCTTGCGAATCTTAGGCACCATAAAGTCTGAGAAGCACTTCGCTACACAAAGTGATCTTTCCTAACAAACACAGGAAACACTGAAATGACAAACTCTTTCATCAGCAGATAATCGAAAGATATCCCACTAACTTCGAAATGTTTTGGAATACACAACTCATATTGCCCTGGTTTAAATTCAGGATCAGAAATCTAAGGTCCCTTCCAGTTCCTAAATTCTAGTATTTCATTCAATCACTTGTCAATAGTATTCATAAACTCAGTCAACACTGGTAATCTCTAAGAAATTAATAAATACGGCAACCTTAGTTCAAAAGGATGCCCATTAGAAATGAAATAAAAGGGAAACAACAGGTCAGAAAGATTTTCTTATGAGGTTAACAAAACATGCAGGCCACTCTAGAAAAGTTACTGAAAACTTTTTGGCAGCAACCAAGAGAACATTCTCTAAAAACATGCCCATTCTTACAACACTGATAACATTATAAAAATAAGGCAATGAGGTAGCAAAGGCATGGAAATCAAAAGGATTAAATAACCCAGGATTTAGGAAAAATGAGAGAGAGGAAAAGGATGGATATAAAACTTCTGTCCTAAACCAACACTTCAATAATGGCTCCTGGTTAAAAATAAAACAGCCGTAAAGGAAAGAACAACCTTGTTATTTTTTTTCAGAGCCTGAGGAAAATGTTTTAAACCCCCAGAAACCATGCACTCTGGGTCCAGGTTCACCAAGCAGCAGACCGTTGGGTGCCTTTCTTAAATGGATCTATGCACCTATCTACCATGTGTAAATGAACACCACGTGCAAACAACCGGCACCAGGGAGCAAACCCATTAAAATGGTTAAATCTGCATTTTGCTTACACATAAGAAAAGCTTTTTCATTTTCAGGCAAGAATTAAATATCCAGAACCCTGAGGAGCTCCAAGTCCCTCTATCCTCGCCGGATCTGAAAGGGCATCACCAGACATCCAGGAGCTGAAGCCAAGGACTCCTCCTAATTCAGCCCTCCCAGCTAAATCCACCAGCACTGTCTTGTCAGCTCTACCTCCAACAGGTGTCCTGCAACCACTCGCTTCTGTTCACTTGATCTACAGTTCAAGCTGCTGTCATTTTGCCCAGGTACTGCATTAGGCTTGAATGGGCTCAACGCCCCACTTGTTCCAGCCCCATCCTTCATTTTCTACACAACCATCAGATGATGCTTAATAAAATACAAGTAACTTCCATCTCTACTCTGGCTTAAAATTACCTGTTTCCTATTGCCCTTGGAATGAGTCTGAAATTCCTCACCATGGCTTGTAAAGTGTTCCCCAATCTGACCCTCACTTGCTTCATCACCTAACCGCCTTCCTCAGTCACTGCTCCAGCGCCTGGCCCTTTCATCCCTCCCACGCCGAGGGTACACACACCACGCTTGTCGAGTCTATACACTAGGTTTGTTAGCACATCTGATGCCTTCCCCTTTGAGTCTTTGTTGAAATGCCACTCTTCTCCAGAGAGGTTTTTCCTGATCTGGAGTAGTCCTCTCCTCATCCTCCCAATCCTCCCACCTCTTCATCACTTCATCTCACCTTTTTCAAACCTCCCAACTAGAATCTACTGCGTCGGCCAAGAAGTCCGTTTGGATTTTTCCATACAATGGCTCTAGTAGCACTTAGTTGTCTTGAACTTCATTCAAAACCATTTTGTTAGATTGCACTGTGACAGTTGTCCTATCAGCGTGCATTAAAAAAACTTATCAAAACTAGTAAATCTTTGTGCAGCCATTTTAATACTGAAGATGGAAGAAGATACACAACATTTTCAGCATATTGTGCTTTATTATTTCAAGAAAGGTAAAAATGCAACTGAAATGCAAAAAAAGATTTGTGCAGTGTATGGAGAAGGTGCTGTGATTGATCGAACATGTCAAAAGTGGTTTGCGAAGTTTCTTGTACTATTGACATTTTGGCCAAATAATTCTTTGCTGTGGGGCTGTCTTATGCGTTGGAAGATGTTTAGCAGCACCCCTGGCCTCTGCCCACTAGAAGGTAATAGCGGGAGATAGCTGACATACTCAAGATATCCAAATCCATAAAGTTATTGGTAAAAATGAAAAATGTGTCTTATTTTACAGAAAAAAAACATGTGGACTTTTTGGCCAACCCAACACTTAGGAGAGAAAAACGCCTCTGTCTTATTCGCCACTGTATCCCCATGGTCCTCAAACAATGTCTGGCATGTGGGAGAAAATGCAAGTATTCCTTGAAGAAATGAATGAGATAAAAATCCCTGTAGCTTGTAAGATAAATCACTGGCGCTCACGGGAATGATAACCATACTGTTCATTCAGCAGCTATTTAATGAAGAAAGACTGTGTGCAAGGCCCCACGACTGTGGTCCTCAAAACTTTCAGTGTGTGTGAGAATTCCACAGGGAGTTAGTACTCGAGGCCTAAGCACTCCACTTGTGACAAGCAGCCCACAAAAGGCGATTCTCTTAGAGGATCAATAACATACAATACAGTATGTTCTATAGGCCCCAACACTATAAGCATCTTTGTGGCATACATAATAAGCAATAATTCTCGTCTCCTCCCAGATCCATCCTTCACTTCAGCCAAGCCTTTTGGAATCACTTACCGGCTTCACTGCTCCAGTACATCTCAAATGTTAGTTAAAATCCCATTACTCAGGTTGGCACGTCTACATTTAGGTTTGCACAAACAGATTCGATTTGCTGCTGAAAGAAACACACAGTGCTTTCCTCAAGAGATTTTGCCTCTTTTTACCAAATCTTAACTGCCTTCCTCTTCCTTAATTACTCTTGGTTTATGAGTTGTGCCGAGAATGGGCACTCTTGAACCTGGATCATCCTCTCAGCCACAAGGCAAGCCAAGTCAGCCTGAATACCAGACTTTGGGCTACTGATACTTGGTTCTGCCCAAAGAAACATTTAGCAACATACAGGTCCCATGATAGCACTTCTTAACCAAATCCTCGAAGGTCAGCTTTGCACGCTCTTGGTAAAAAGTCCATCTTGGTTGTCAAGAATCAATTTTTACTTATATTCTCAAAATGGAGTAACTTTTGTTGTTGTTGATTATAAATGTAATGCATACTTACTATAAAAAGCAAGTATCAACACTGTTAAAACAAACTTCCCCAAACTCAGACCCCTGAAAGCTACCCATTTTTCATAATTTGGTGTACATCTTTCCAAACTTTCATATATAAGCATATGTTCACGCAGGTCTTTCACTAAAACGAACCATCTCTGACTGCTCTATAAACTAACACCTATGCATTTCTCTCCTCTCAGCACTCACACTGATCACTTCTGTGACCAGATGGGTGGGAGTTTCTCCACTCTGAGGAACACCAACTCTGGTAGCACCTACCTGGAAAGAGCATCAGATCCCACAGGTTAAGGGGCTCAGACCCACAAGATTGCCCCACTTCAGATGCAAACTCTAAGCCCAGGTTGTCACCTCCGCTTTTGACCAATCGGCTACAAATCGGAGGTTCCCATGACCCAACCCTCGGGTTCAATTAATTTGCTAGAGTGGCTCAAAGAACTCAGGGAAACAATGGACTTACTAGCTACTAGTTTAGTATAAAGGATACAACTCAGGAACAGCCAGATGGGAGAGACGCATAGGGCAAGACACATGGGAAGGGGACATACATGTCCCTGGGTGGGTCACCCTCCTAGCACCCCCATGGGCTTATTGACTCCATTCTCTGAGCCCCATCCTTTTGGAGTCATAATGGAATCTTCATTAGTTAAGACTGACCAAATCGTCACTCAGTGATTAACTCAACCTCCAGTCCCTTTCTGCCCTTAAGGGGTGGGGCTGAAAGCTCCAAACTGACAACCAGACCTCGTCTTTAGAGGCTTTACAGAAGTCACCTCATTGCCCTGGCTGGTGTGGCTCAGTGGATTGAGTGCCGGCCTGCAAACCAAAGGAACCAAAGGGTCGCTAGTTTGATTCCCAATCAGGGCACATGCCTGAGTTGCGGGCCAGGTACCCAGTACGGGGTGTGGGAGAGGCAGCCACACATTGCTCTTTCTCCCTCCCTTCCCCTCTAATAAATAAAATCTTAAAAAAAAAAAAAAAAGTCACCTTGTTGACATTAAGTTAGATGTGGCTGAAAGTGGCTTTTATGAATAAAATACACCTTTACCCCTTCTCACTTAGGAAATTACAAGGGTTGTAGGTACTCTGTGGTAAGAACTGGACAAACACCAGCTATATATTTATTACAAATCATTATCACATCTGCTTAATTCATTTGACATTGCACTACAGGTGTTTTTCTATGTCATTGCTACAACTTATCTCCTTTTTAATGACTTCAGTGTACACTACTGCATCAATATGCCAAATATATTTAAATACCCTCTATTTAACATTTATAGTTTCCAAATTATGATGCTGCAACATCTTTCTATATATATATGTGTGTGTGTTTGCGTGTTTCTAACAACTTCCTTAATGACTAGAAGAGAATCTGAGGTTTAAAGTTGTTCTGTCCAATGCAGTACTCGCTAGCCACACGTGACTATTTAAATGAACTAAAATAAAACATTTAAAGTTTCAGCCTCTCAGCCGTACGAGTCACATTTCCAGTGCTTGCCAGCCAGAAGACTGTTGACATACGGCAGCCAAAGGCCAGGGGCCACCATACTGGACAGGGAAATGCAGAGCACTCTCATCACTGCAGAGGGTTCTACTGACAGCCCTGGTCTGTGGAAAAGTTCACGCAATGATTTGTTACCTGTTTCCCATAAACATGGCATAGCACTTAAACTCCCAGCATGAGTTCCTCTATCCGCTTTTCATCAGTATCAGATCAATGTTCTGATAGATGAGACACACCGTTTAGTTTACATTTACCTTATTAGAAAGGCTAAACGTCTTTCCACATTTTTTGGCCATTTGTGCTTATTTTTGTTGTTGCTGAGTTGTCTAAACTTTGTCTATTTTAAGAGTCAAGTTTAAAGATATCCTGTTCCCAATGACCTACACAACCTAACCACGTGTAGCAAAGAAGACACTTCTTCAACTGTCTCGCTGGTTTCCTAATGGCCATTTCACGAAGGTATCTATCAGGACAGCAGAAAGGAGCTGGCAGAAGCGTCAGCCAGCTAAAGGCGGTCTGCATTCTCACGGTTGTCTTCTTACAGTGGAGTTGATGGTTTACATTCTCTATAAAGTAACAATGGCTATCATTGCAGGAGATACTGTTACAAACTTTTATATTTTAAAAGTGATTACATTTACAGAAAAGTCTGGAACAGGAAAACCAACCCATGGGACAGGAATCAGAACAGTGGTTCCTGGGTTGGTGGGGGTTGGGAGAGGAATGAATGGGCAAGCATACAAAGGGAGTTTCTGGCCAGATGGAAGTGTTCTCCTTCCTGATACGGTGTGGGTTACACAGGTGCACACAACTATCAAAACTCAATGAACTATACACATTAGAACAGAAGCAGTTTCACTATATGTAAATTATATGTAAATTTTTTAAGTTTAAAAAGTATTGTACTGTTCAGAATATTTAATTGATAGGCAATAAAAATAATTTTAAATATTTCTGGAACTTAAAATGTCATTTCCTGGCCAGGAGACACAAGAAGAGTTTTGTTAAGTTGGGAATGGGGTACTGAGAGCGTATAACACTTGAGCCAAACCACTCGACTGGCACTGTAGAAAATTCATTGTAACATCAGCAAAATATATTAAGGTATCGGAAAAGCTTTGCTACCATTTAAAAATTTTTCTAAAAAGCCTGCACCAGTGATAGGAAAGCTGAACCAAACACTTTCTGGAAAATCATTTCCCTGATGTTATCAAACATTGATTTAATCTTCCAAGTCATTTCTGCTAAGTTTATGAACTTGGCTCATTTTTGCCCTCTACCCTCCTCTTCTGGTGGCTCACGCAAGCACAAAAGCTAACATGAGCATGTTAAAACCAACAGATTTAATAATGACAAGCGCCTAAGGAGAGACAAAGAGAAGACGCTCCTCTAATCTCCTGCCACCCACCCATTACCAATCCATCACAACCCGTTCAGCACGGCAGCTCTTCAGAGGCTAAGCTACAAATCTTGCTCATGTTCTTTGCACATAAGCTCAGACCTTATGGTAACTCTTCAAATAACCTTGCTTATGAGATCAGAGGGACATGTGTAGGGCACCAAGACTTCTGTCTCCAAAAGTGAAAGCTTGCCTAGTGAAGGATGAGGCCCAGAGAGAAAGAAGCAGGAAGGTGTACATTTTCTAGTGTATCAGCTTTGTAAGAAAACAGCTAATTTTGTTATTAAATTCTACATTGTATTTTCTTTGGCTTTGGAATCAAGCAGATCTGGATTTTAGAATCAGTCCTGCCATTTACCAGTTGTATGATCTCGGGCAAGTTACTTCACCACTCTGAAGGGTTCTCTCGAGGAATGCTGACAGTATAGTATGTTTCATAAGGTGAGTTGTGAAGACAAAATGAAAACACAATTAACATTTTAAGCTCAACAGCTGGCACATTCTAGGTGCTTAACATATTATAGCTTCTATCACACACAATTCTGGTCCTTGAGAACGCCGTGTCACTGATACAAGCCCCAGTCCCTCCTCTCTGTAACCAAACCACCACTGGGATATCCACGCAGTCATTTTTTGCTAACAAGGGACTAACATAAACTGGCGGCACTCCCTAATTCTAAAGTCT
The DNA here is from genome assembly GCF_022682495.2 of Desmodus rotundus. NCBI lineage: Eukaryota > Metazoa > Chordata > Mammalia > Chiroptera > Phyllostomidae > Desmodus > Desmodus rotundus. The sequence goes on along the minus strand of NC_071392.1, from coordinate 146,724,383 downwards.
GACAAAACAATGTCCATTTTACGAATTTCAGCAGCCAACCACAGATGAGGGCACAAAAGAGCTAAAAAAGTTTATATATACAAATTAGAAAATAATTATACAAGATGAACATAAGAAATCAAAGTCGGAGTTCTGGCCAAGGTGGAGGCGTAGGTAGAAACCCTTTGCTTCCTCGCACAACCAAAAAAAAGAATACCAATCTAAAAACCAATAAACAACCAGAAGTGCCAGAAAATCCAACTGCATGGAACTCCGACGACCACAGAATTAAATAACAGTCAAAAAGAACAACCAGACAGGTAAGGCAGCAGACCATGGGGTGGGCTGGCTGTGTGGGAGGGGCTGACTTAAGGGGAAACTGAGACTCAGAGGTGGCTGTGGACTACGCTGCCAACGGGGTGGGAGAATCTCCCAGTCTCACACAAGAGTTCACTGGAAAGTGGGCTAGAGACAAGCAGGCCAGCCGCACTGTTCCCTCTCTGGCTCCTCCCCCACAGGCAGCCCCACAGCGCAGCAAGGAGGGTCACCTTGCCAGGGTGAATACCTAAGGCTCCACTCCCTTACAACTTATTGGGGGGCCCCAGAAAAGAAATCGGGCCAAAATGAAAGAACAATGCAAAACCTCAGAAAGAGAGCTAAGTAAGGAGGATATAGCCTACCTATCTGATGGAGAATTTAAAGCCCAGGTAATCACAATGCTCACAGAACTGATTAAGCTTGGTCAAAAAAATCAAAGAACAAATGTAAGATACCCAATATGAAATAAAGCAACATATTCAGGGAACCAACAGTGACAGGAAGGAAACCAGGACTCAAAGCAATGATTTGGAACAAAAGGAAGAAATAATCATCCAAATGGAACAGAATGAAGAAACAAAAATCCAAAAAATGAAGAAAGGCTGAGGATTCTCTGGGACAACCTGAAACGTTCCAATATCCAAATCATAGGGGTGCCAGAAGGAGAACAGCAGCAGCAAGAAACTGAAAACTTATTTGAACAAATAATGAAGGAGAACTTCCCTAATCTGGCGAAGGAAATAAGACTTTCAGGAAGTCCAGGAAGCCCAGAGAGTCCCAGCATCATTAAGTTACCCAAGATTAAATATAAAGAGACAAACTTAAAAGCAGCAAGAGGGAAGAAAAGAGTTCCCTACAAAGGAGTGCCCATAAGGCTATCAGCTGATTTCTCAAAAAAGCCTTACAGGCAAGAAGAGGCTGGAAAGAAGTATTTGAAGTCATGAAAGGCAAGGACCTACATCCAAGAGTACTCTATCCAGCAAAGCTATCATTTAGAATGGAAGGGAAGATAAAGTGCTTCCCAGATAAGGTCCACTTAAAGGAGTTCATCATCACCAAGCCATTAATATATGAAATATTAAAGGGATTTATCTAAGAAAAGATCAAAACTATGAACAGTACAATGACAACAAACTCACAACTATCAACAAATGAACCTAAAGAAATAAAAGAAGAACCTAAAAAAAGAAAAGAAAAACAACGAAAACAAACAACTAGAACAGGACAAAATCAGAGAAATGGACATCACATGGAGGGTTTTCAGTGGGGAGGGGGAGGAGAGGAATAGGGGAGAAAAGGTACAGGGAAGAAGCATAATTGGTAGGCATTAAATAGACGGGGAGAGATCAAAAATGGTATAGGAAACAGAGGACTCAAAGAACTTATATGTACAACCCATGGACATGAACTAAGGGAGGGGATGCTGGAGGGTTGGGGGGTGCAGGGTGGAGGCGGGATAAAGGGGGAAAAGTTGGGAAAACTGTAATAGCATAATCAATAAAATATAATTAAAAAAAATCAAAGTCCACAGAAAAATAAATGGAAATTTTTTGCTAAGCAGACACATTCTATGCTTCCCTATCTGCTACTGACTTATCTCAGATGCATCACTACTAAAGCAAAAAAGACACAGATGGGCAAGTTATTCTTAACCACAGATGAAGAGGTTTATAACAGGGCCGGCCACATTTGCTCACTTTAAAACGCAGTTTATGTGGCAGATCATGCACAAGTCAAAAAAACAAAAACCAAAAAACCCAAAAACTACTTACCTGCTTCTCTTCATCTGGCATGTTTTTTTCCAGTTCCATCAGGTATTCTTCATCAAACTCAGAGGAATTCCCACCATCATCAGGTTTGTCCTCAACCTCGTCCAAGCCCGGCTCCTCCCCAAAGGAGGCGCTGCAGTCATGAAAGCGCTCCTCTTCTCCCTGGTCCTCCTGCGGAGGAGCCTCAACCTCCTCGAGCAGCTTGCTCTGGGGCTGGTGGTCTTTGGGACGAGAAACTGGAGGGACAGCACACTCTGCTCCCTGGGGATCTGTAACTTTCAAACCATTGAACAGATCCGCTGGAACGCCACCGTTCTCTGACTTCTCCCCCATGCTGAACCAGTGAGGGAGATGAAGATGGCACTGGGAAAGGAGAGCGCGCGTTAGGCAATGGTGCTTATTTTCAAAAACAATCCTATCACATTTCAAAACACATCCTAAATAAAGGAATCTCATTAGAATTCATTATATTAGGTTATTATGAGTCCATAAATAATGCCAAACTGATATCCCATTCAGAAATTCTTATAAGCAACAAGAGAGACCGATTTTAACGGGACTCTTCTACTTCCACTGCTGGCATTTTGTCGGGATAGCAAGAAATAGGCACAAGCTAAAACAATGCCAAGAGAAACGAAACGACCCTAATCTTTACTCAAATGAATAGCTAGGATGCAAATAAGAAAATACGCCTTGTCTTTCCAGCATCGCCACACGAAGGTCAAGAATAAGTTTCTGATGGCGCTCAAAATGCAATCGGTGCCCAGTGATCATTAATTTCACCCAAATCCGTTAGATAAGCCCCTGCCGGGTATACTGGAAGGGGAGCCCTGGCGCTGGTGGTCCAAATCAGGATGACCGTGGAGTTAAAATCAGGCATTAACTTAGGCACAGCATAACACCTGGAACGCTTTAGCCCAGAGTTTAGATGCCACAATTATGATTTATTGGTTTGGCACCGGGTTAGGGCATCTGTATTTTTAAAAAGGCGTCCCAGCTGATACTAATGTGCAGCCAATTGAGAACCACTGCGCGAGAAGCTGAGTCACACCGTCACAGCCCCACCCCTCTGGTCGCAGCAAAACCACGCCAACGACCCCTGAGTCGCGACAAGAGCCCAATTTCGCCCCACCTCGTCCCAACCAAACTTAAAACAGCAACATTTTAATAGGGAGACTACGCTCGCACAGCAATGTTTTGTTTCTCCCCGCTCCCAGGCCTACCGGAACGACGCAGGCATTGAAGGCCCCAGGATTAAGAAAGGGCCGCCCCGCGCTTCCCAACAGTTCGTCCCCTGACTGCGTCCCCCACTGCCAAAGAGAAAGACCCAGGTAGCTACTCACAGGTTCACAGCACCTCTCCTCTTCACCTTCCTAGCCTCTGAGATCCTCACTTCCGCTCAGTCAAGAGCACTTCCGACGGCGCCGACCAATGGCGTCGCTGTGGGCAGAGCATCCTGGGAAATGTAGTGGAACGGCGCTGTGTGACGTTGCTGTACGGACTGCAGTACGAATGACGGTTGCCATCTTGGGTTACGGCAAGATTCCGCGTTAGGATAGAGGGAAAAACGAACAGAGGCAGGCTGTTTCCGTGGTGTTCCTTCTACTCCTTCACTCCGGCCTCTCTCAGGCTAGCAGTCTATAGAAGAATCCTGAAGCATAAACCTTGTCCAAAAATAAAGTTTTTCCCTCTAATGGTCTTCAAAGTGTGCCTTTGAAGAGGACATTATGAAAATATTCCGAGCATTTCGGGGAATGTTTATTTTACTTGGACATGATTTGGATGTCAATGAATATTCACGATCGGGTTTAACTTATATACATTTATTTAAATTTATTTAAATCGCTTGCTTTTGGATTGGGCATTAAACAGCTGACCACCATCTCATTATTTTTTTTGTTGATGAATTTTGTAACAGAGGTAACATGAGTTTATTCGATTAGTAAACCCAGATAAAGCTGTACATTTGCCGTACACTCAATATGGCAACTCCAAGACATGACTGTTTATTAAACAAACAAACTAGCTTTTATGTATCAAGGATTATCCCAGGTCATGTAAAATTGAAAAATATTTGGGTTAGTTTCTATATTTCTGAGCACGTACTTAATTTGTATAGAGCTTGTTTGTCTTCAAGCCAATGGAATAGAGCTTTTTACAAATTAATTTTGGTAATACCATCCAGAGGTAGAGAAAGATCACATATCTGTAAGATCATAAATAGTCATACATAAATGGATAGATGGATACAAACAGGGACCTTTTAAATTTTTTAGCCATGTCTCAGGTACCAAACTCAAAAGGATAGTTAGATCCAAATTCTGTTTCATCTCAGACTCTGGACATCTCAGATGTCCAGTCTTTAACTGAAGATATTTATTTGCATGCTGTAAGGATATTTTTAGAGCTCTGTTTGGAGTCATTTTGTATCTAAAAAGCTTCTGCATACCAAATAATGCATTCCATTATCTCCCAGTGGTTGGAGATTTTTTTCTTTTTAAGTGTGCTCCTTAAGGTGGACTTATCTGAAACCACGTTTCCCCAGAATGGCCATTATAATTCCAGATATCCAAAGGTTCGCCCGTTTTTCGAGAACGGCACAAGACTGTGGTCCAAGGACAAGGCGGAACCTATCTTGCTTTCGGATTCCCTAAAACAACTTACCTACAAGGGGCCCTGTTTTCCAACGTGTTTTCCCCACTTCTGAACAGGTCGGGTGACTTACCTAGAAACTTCAACAGAAATGTTGAAGAAATGAAAAAAAACCAAAGAAAAACCAGAAGAAAAAAAAACAGAAGAAAAAAAAAAAACCAAAAACCAGAAACGGAAAGCAAGTGTGCACAGTACACGCTGGAGAGCTTAGAAGGCAAAGAAAGGGGAGCTCGTAACCAAGAGCCCCACATTGGTGAGAAAGTAGAGAGCACAAAGAGCTCTTTGGGTGCTGGCACCTGGTTTGCTCACCGGCCTCGGGTTGCAGGGGTTCATCTCCTTTGGGCCTTGTTCAGGTGCCATGAAATGTCAAAGGCTCAGAAATAGCCAAAGTAAGACCACGAGTCACTGAAGTAGTAAAGAGTAAAAACTTACCGTGCACTCACCGAAAAGACAGCTTGCAAACCAGCAGCATTCAAAACACAGACTGAGGCTCAGGGGTACATTGTTATAAAGCAGCTTATATAGTGAGTGAGGAAGCCGTGACGGTTTATTCTCCCCAGTGATTGGCCATAAGCTAAATTAATGACTAAACTGGTTTTATCTGCTCAGGAAAACCTTCAAGGCTGGTCTCCATTTGCTTCCAATTTTACCAATAAATTGTCGGATGTTGCTAAAGTATAGAGCACAAAGTAAGAAACAGATTTTTACAGATGGAAGCTCACCGATCAGTTCCCGGAACCATGGAGACTGTGTGTCTTAGCACTGAAGGCCACACTGTAAAACAGAAAAAAAAAGTTTTTCATTGAGAGGGCAGTTCTGTTGTTATTTCCCAGGGTAGAGACCATGTCTGCCTTGTTTACAATTGAATATCCTCTGTTACCACATGGGTGAATGATCCTTTTCCGGGAATTACGGTCCAAATACTGGACATTCAGTGCTCTGATGAATTGCGTAAAGAGATTTGGAGATTTCTGGAATTACCTTACAGGATTGTTGTAAAAATTTAATGGTGTCATGGCTTATCTGAAACACAGAAAGTGAAGTGCTTGAAACAGAAAAAAATACTATTAACAATACTTAACACAGTTAAGTGCTCGACAAACATCTGCTGTTATTATAATTATTACTCATGAAGGCTTCACAGTATTCCCACTATTATGATCAATTATTAATAGTGATAGGAATTTAATTATTACTAGTGTTACTAATGATAACCAATAATGTCATTAATAGTGATATTTGTGCAGCTTTCATTCATACCCCCTCCACCCTGCGGACAGGGGCCCGAGCACCTAAGTTTGTTGAAAGAATGGAAATTCAACATGAATAAATAAATCACGAGTGCTAGGCATCAGACTAGACCCTGTGGTGGGTACAGCAATCAATCAGAGTAGCAAAGAAGCTATTTTCTCTGCTTTTCTACCTGGGGGAGCAGCTGGGCGATGTCTTAGTGGCCCCCACCTACCCCTCAATCAGTAAGGAGCTGCCCCCTTGGTCTGTGGTCAGCTCTGCTGGGAGCAGGGCAAAGACTGGGGAGAGGCGAGCAAGTCCCAGCATGGCGGGAAGTGACGGAGGATACTAGAGGAGGAGCCTTGTCCTCAAGGTGGTCCTTTGGTCACTGGCAGGGCACAGGATTGCTGTCCAGTTTGGTGTTTAGGAGTGAAGGTTCTGGAGTCAGAAGACCTGGGTTTGAATCCCCACTCCTCCTCTTGGTTAGCTGGGGAACCTGACCTTGGACAAATCTCTGAACCTTGATACATACTTTGTGAGGTTTCATGAGGCTCAAATGGGATAACGAACCTCAACCACTTTGTACAGACCCTGGCCCAAACTTTAACTTCAAATAAATTGCTTTGTGGAGAATCAGCAGGCAGAGACGGAAATCACTCCCACCTCCCCAAGTGATTTATTATGCACACACTGTGCTAAACTTGTGGGAGTTTCTGGGCTTCTCTGCTCCCTGGAGCTAGAGATTTAATACATCTATGCTAGACTGACTCAGTCCTTTCTGTCCCCAGAGTGGATGGATATATTAATACCACCAGGCTTACTGAGCCCAGCTTTGGGAATGAAGCTTTCACACCTTGGGACCATTTTTCACCTTCCCCAGAGTTGGGGCACCTGCACTTGCCAAAGTGGGTCCCACAAGCAGGAATAGTCAGGGATGCCAGTGAGATGTAAATTAAATACACAAGTAAGATGTAGAGCCTGTATTCCTTTAGTGTTTCCCGAAGTTGCTATTGCGCTTTATTCTTTCCCAGTTCCAATCCTCAAACTGAGATTTCTGGCAGGAGACACAATCAAGAGTTAACATGTTGAGCATTTAAATTTCTGTGCTTCTTTTTTCTCTTAGATCAGCATGTCTGATAGCAATTAAATATCAGCCACGGATGTTTTTTCATATCTTTAGTAGCAGCATTAAAAACAGGAAAGGAAGGGAAATGAATTTAAGTAATATGTTATTTAATTCAGTATGTCCAAAATATTATCATATAAATATGTAACCAGCATAAAAATTAAAATAATATTTTACATTCTCTTTTTCAAACTAAGTCTTTCAAATCACGTGTGTATTTTACCGCTGTAGTGCACCTCAATCTGGACATCAAGTTTTCATCGAAAACACTGTAATCTGTACTCAGATTTCCTAACATTTACCGTGAGAAAAGTATATCCACATATCCAAGTTTTAAAAGAATATACTTCCCAGTGACTGGATCAAATATTAACATTTAAATGTAAGTTTAATTTAACTAAAATTAAATAGAATGAGACATTTCTGTCCACAGTTGCACGAGCCACATTGCAAATGCTCAGGGGCCCCACGTGTTAGAAAGCGCAGGCTCAGACGCGCCAGAACAGCAGCTAACGACATCCACGGAGAACGTGCATGTGTCAGGGGTTGTGCTCATCACTTCACATTCCTGATTGTAGGTAATCCTTAAAATAACCCTGGCCTCCCTCCTTTCGCCCTGGTTTCCCAGAGTCCCTTCAGCCTTCAGTAACCAGCCCGATCATTAACAACGGGAATCCCGGATGAGCCTTAACCATCTTCATTCACTTCCTCCTACTCCAATCAGAGCAAAGTCTAAAATTCCTGCTCATGACCCATAAGGCGCGGGTGGCCCGGCCTCTCTGACCTCATCTGTGCCCCTTTCCCCTCTGACACCATGCTGCTCTGCGTCCCCAAAACACAGTGTTTTCCTGCCTCCAGACCCCATGCTCAGTTTCCTCTGCTGGGTGCTCTTTCCACGGTCCTCTCATTCTCGTTCTTCAGGTCTTGCTCAGTGTCACTTAACGGAGCTCCCTGTACATCTCCTTCCTATCATCACATCTGTAACAATCTTGAGTATTTACTTGATTATTATAACTCCATCTACTACACTGTAAGAGCCACAAAGATCAACATCTTGTCTTTCTTCCTTGCTTTGAAATTCCCAGAGCCTAGCACAGTGCCTGGCGCACAATGAGCACTCAAATATTGTATAAATGGATGACACTGTTAGGTATTACTATTACAAATGATAAGGTGGAAGCTCAGAGAGGTTGAACATTTTCTCCAAGGTCACACAGCTAGTAGAACAAACCAAGGACATAATGCCAGGTCTAACCACACAGTACGTATGTTTTTCTAAAGAACAAAAGAGGTGGGCAGGTATAGTAACCTTATCTGCAAAAAGCAGAAGTGCCCTTTGAAGGTGACCTATATCCATAAAAAATATACAGGGATATATACTTGGCAGGAAAACTCAGCTGGTTTTCAATGTCAAGCAGATGGCTCAGAGCCTGGTTAAAGATGAGGCCTTGAAGGCTGGTGCTGGGTGGATGAAAGTACCATGAAAATGGAGACTGACGGCCTTGGAGGCGGTCATCCCGAAGACCGCCAAGGCAAGTAAGTGTCCTGCACCCACTAGCCCCACTGTCCAGCCCCTCTCTGCCCCCACAACCATGGTCTTTTGGACCAAGAAAGGGAATTTGCGCCCCAACCACAACTGGAATAACTGAGCTAGCACATTTTTCCCCCTGGGACTCATCAACTGAACCAAACAATTTATTCCAAGTTAGGAAACATACTTCCGACCCTCACTTTTCTATATCAAATGTCAATGCCCATTTAAAAGCAGGAAGCACGGAGTTCACGATGTACAAACCTTTGCAAGTTCAGGCAGTGGGCCAATTTGGGTGCAGCCGGTGGCAAGGGCAGGAGTCAGAAGGAAAAAGGGGCCGGCTGGGGGTCAAGAACTGTGCTGAACATTTTCACCTGCCATTCCCCTCACTGAATCCTCCCAGGCTCCCTTTAAAGGGGGAGAAAATCTTTCCACTCCAGAATGGAGACTGGTTTCTTTATTGCCCTCTGTCCAGGTCCAAACAGAGGCAGTGGACATGTGGGGAGCTAAGCAATCTCTAGATTCCTCAGCAAGAAGCTGCGTCCTGGGCTCAGATCCCAGCATGGAGGTCCCCACTCTGGGGGCTGGAATGTTAAAGAGGATGCCTCTAACCACACCCACCGCTCCAGTTACCTGTTGTCTTTCATCGCACTCCCTTTCACGAACCGTGGCACTTAAACAATTATTTTCAATCATTATTCTCACCTCTTATTTGCCTTTTCCACTAAAAGTAGAGTTTCAGAACAAGAGTTGGCAAACTTTTCCTGTGGAAGGCCAGGTAGTAAATACTTTAGGGTCCGGGGGCCATATGGTCTCTGCTGTGACTGCTGCACTGCTGTTTTCACCTGAAAGCAGCCATGGACCCCATGTAAATAAATGAGTGTCTGCATTCCAATAAAACTTCATTTACAAAAACACACATCAGGCTGGACTTGGCCAGTGGGCTGTGGTTTGCCAACACCTGATTGCAGCGTCAGACTGGCCAAGACTGAATCTCAGCTCAGCCCATGACTAGTCCGTAAAATTTTTGAGAAACTCCTCATGCTCAATAAACTTCTGATTCCCTGTAATATGAGACAATAACTGTATTTTTCGCCTGGGGTGACTGGGAAGCATAAATGAATTAATATATTAAAATACTCAGAACAGAGCCTATCTTTTAAAGATTTGAATGTTATCCACAATAGCCTTTAAGTTTCCCTGTGGCAGGGTCTACATAGGTTCTATCCTGAGTGCTTGACACAGTGCTTTGCAAAAGGAGGCAGTCAAAAATGAACAAATGAATGAATGAATGAGTGACCTCTTACTAGACCCAAGACAAAACCAAAACGATATAGGGTTTATTCTCTGTTGTTTTTATTTAAATATAGTAGGCTTTTCTCTTTCTTTTTTGGTGGCATAAACTTTCCCCCCAAGCCTAACTTTTAGCTGAATTCTCTATATAGCCCAGATCCCAGCACCAGACCAAAATTCTCTCGAAGCCAGAGAAAAGGGCAGCTTCCATCACACAGCCCAAACATCCTCTCCAACACACGCATCCCTGAGTGTTTCCATAAATCCTTGAGGAAACTGATCAAAATACCGGCTTGGTTAGGAACCTTCTTCCTTGGCCAAGCCTTTGTCTTTGAGTTCAAGTCTGCGAGTGTTCTGTACCGTGCCAAACATAATTTGAGGTTCTTTCTAAAACATAATTTAACAAATAAGATATTTGTAGATCTTTAATTTGCTATTCAAACATTAATTATGGCCACCTCAGCAGACTTCTTGGATGAATAAATATTTAATAGGTCTGCACAGATAGTTTAAAGGCACAGAATATAAAGGAAACCAACGTTCCTGTCATTTGTCCCATTATCCCTGTATGCTGAGATTGAAGAGAAAATGACTTGTTGACTTATGACTTTTTTAAGCCATGGTACATTGGCTCAAGTTTTGCAAAGAGCCTTAGACAATTGCAGCTATATGATTCATTGGTGAAATCTCATTTTACCTCCTTGTGTTCTTAAGTAGGTTCACGCAAGTGCACGTGAGGTGCATTTTCATCTTTATTATGGAATTTTCTACCAGTTCAATCCAACCTGGCATTAGCAAATATATGGCTGTAGCAGGAGACTTCTCCAGAAGTAACAGAAAAATATCAGCATCTCTGGGAAATTGGGCTGAAGGTGAATAATTTTATAACACTCAGCATTTGCTTAGCACTTCAGCAGCTGACTCCATGTAAGGAAGATGTGTGAGCTCCGCAACCGAGTGTGCTTGATGTAGGTTACTTTGGTTCTCCTGGAAGCTCTGAGCTGGACAAAGCACGCATTATTCCCACTTTACAGAAGAGAAAACTGAGCAACTCGAGAGGTAAAGGGACTTGTTCAGGATGACCCAGACTGCCAGTGGCAGAGTTTCACTCATAGCCAGAGGGGCAAAGAGATTTCATAGCACAGGACTTTGGCTCATGCAGCAGGCCACGGAGGCTATGGGCCCCTTTTTAGAAAAATGTGTTTTAGCGCATAAACAAAACACACAGGATTGTAAAGAAATAAAATTATGTTGCAATAAGTTACTGAAATATTTAAACATATTTTGGTGACATAAATCATATTCTTGAGATATGTGTGCGTATAATCACATTAAATATGGTAGGTGTAATAACTACCATAATTTTGAAGTAGTGATGAGAAAAAACATTATTTTAACATATCTGAAAAACTGAAAGGGGCTATTTAAAAATCTGTGAATTCTTTCGGTGAGAAAGTCACAGGTTCTGCTAAGATCACTGTGGCCTGCTGCCTGCAGTCATAATAGAAGGAAAAGCTAAATTTTAGCTAGAGATTAGTGAAAACAAGAATATAATATTTTTCCCCTTCAAAATTCAGGACCCCCCCCACCTTGAATTTTATTCGTGTTCCTACAGGGGTCTGCAGACCCCAAGTTAAGAACTCCTTTATTTAATCCAATTCCTCATAAAACAAGTGAGAAAACTGAGGGGCAGAGGGGGAAAGTGACTGACCTCGGATTACTTAGCAGCATAGTAGCAGGGACGACACGAGAGCCCCGGGGTTGAGAAGACCTTCCTTAAAGGGCTGTCATGAAAACTCAGCGCAGTGATACATGCGATGCTCAGCACAGCGTCAGGCACACGGCAGCCATCTGGCAGCAAACGGCAGACGCACAGAGGCAGGACTTTCGGGAAATCTCCTTAAAAGGGGGACAGAGTCAACTGTATGTGGATTTGCTCTTGTCCCTTCCCTCCTCCTGCCCGAAAGAGGGGCATGATGGCCACACTGGAAGGAGGGCGCAGGCAAACATTAGAAGGGACGTGGGCCTCTCCCCACACTGTGGAGAAGCCACACCGCTCCTGGACCGGCTGCCTCCAGACTTCTCAAGTGAGAGACACAAAAAATCTTCTGACTCATCCAAACCGCTGTCACTTGTCTCTGTGACGTGCTGCCAAACACAGGTCTCGCCTGACGTCCACCCCTCCCTGGCTGGGGACTGAGCCTCTCGTCCAGGAGAGTGCCACCAGAGGCTTCCTGGCGAGGATTAGAGGACACCAAGGACTATAACGCAGTGTGTGGCACATCCAGAGGCAGATATTGTTCCATCACTGTTTCGGTGCCCTGCTGTTGGGTGCGCCTTCTACCATGCTGGCTCACAGCTTCAAAAGGCCAACAACCCCCCCACCCCCCACCACCTCCAGCCCACAGCAAGGCCTCAAAATCACCCCTGGCCAGCCCTCCAGCCTGCTCAGCCTTGGTTAAATGCTGATCATGCCTCACAGAAGGGAACAGTTTATGAAAACTCTGACAGAGACAAAACACCTGATAATTAGTGGCTAACAACCACAGACATGGAGGCAATTAGGGGGTTTATGTAAATCCAGGGGTCTGAAGCAACTTCTCATTCATTCCTCCGATCTCTTGCCTAAACCCCTGAACTGCTGTTTCTGCCAGCAGGGCTGACTTCACAGGAAGAATGAAGGATGAGAAGTGAGTGGAGAGGTTGTGGGGGGCTGCAGAGGACCTTCAGACCCCGAAGCCTGCCCTCCTCCTTACTCCCTGCCCCAGTGGTCACTCTGCTGGACCTTCTGCCATCAGAGCTGGGGACTCATGCAGGGTGCAGGCATGTGTGAGCCCACAGGCCTAAGGAGGAGTCAAAGGGTAAAGAGGAGTGGAGGTTCCTGAAGACAGGTATGGCCGACAGTCTGGTCCCAGGATGGCGGTGTTTCCCACAGGTGTTCCCCTTAGCACTGACAGGTTGGGGACCACCTGGCGTGCCGATGCCTGCAAAGCAGGCTTCCTGGGCGTCTGGAAGTGGGGCCCGTGAGTCTCGACACTCAGGGCCGGGTTGCCTCTTTAGCTGTACTAGGCAGGCTAAAATTCATCACCCCTTTCAATTAACACCCTTTTATCATCATTACCACCTTTTAAAATAACACCATTTCCAAAAATTCAGGTAGAAGAATGGGACTACCTTGGAACCCAGCACCACACCCCAGAAGTGATAGTAACAACGGTGTGCTGTGTTTCCTTCCAGAAGATTCCCACAACCCGACTGTTACAGACTGAACTGCGTCTCCCCCACAGTGACATGTTAAAACCCTAACTCCCACCGTGACTGTGTTTGGAGATGGAGCCCATCAGGAATAATGAACGCTGAAGGAGACCAGAAGGGTGGAGCCCTAATCTAATGGGGCTGACGTCCTAACAAGAGGAGGAAGAGACACCAGGGACGCACACAGAGAAAAGGCCACGTGAGGACACAGTGAGGAGGGGCCACCTGCGAGCCAAGGAGAGCGGCCTTGTAGACCCCAACCTGCTGACACCCTGACCTTTGACTTCCAGCCTCCAGCACTGTGGGAAAACAAATTTCCGTTCTGTAAGCCGCCCCGTCTGTGGTAGTTTGTTCTGGCCGCCTGAGCCGACCAATAGGCTGACTTAATTACCTAAGTGCATGAGCCGACAGTTTCTCAAAGTGATGCACTGTGCTGAACCTCTCTCTTTCCCTTCCGCCTTCTACCAAGTGGGCGGTCAGCCTTGGCAGTTCCTTCGCTCAGGGGTGGCTACCATGGCCCCTTCTGGAGCGTGGGGTGGGACTGGGGAGGCAGGGAGAGTGACTGGGCGTTTTTGTTGTTGTCTGTCCCCGTTTCCCTGCTGGGAAATTCTGTGACGGAGTCACAGCAGACCCCTAATCACCGTCAGGGTCAGCTAGAAAGGCCTTGGACCAGAAGCCAGCTCCTGTCTCCTCAGCTTTCCTTTCCAAACTGCAGGCCTCTCTGGCCCGCTCCCCGCGCTCCATTGCGGTGACACAGTGACAGGGTGCATGGGGGCTGGGCCAGTCTGAGTTCTGAGCCAGAACTTTGTCCGCAGCCTGTAATTTCTCAAGGTTTGAGGGGCTGCAGTTCTGGAGACGTAACAGCAGTGATTGAACAGTGTACTTTGGCCATGAGCGTTTTCGCGCTGTGATTTTTGCTCTTCCTGTGCCCCTCTGTTATTGACCGAAATTTTAAAGTAATTTCACCCTTTTCCACTTAATAAAATTTATATTAAATGGAAAGTTTTATGTCATCCGCATAATGTCGGTGCCACTTGCTCTAAAGGGTTTTCAGTGAAAGTAAATACGACGAATACAGTATCATTAACTTTGAGCTCTCAGCCTACGGCCTGCTATCTCTTTACTTAAAAAAAAAAAATATATATATATATACATATATATATATATATATATATATATATGAATGAGAGAGAGAGATTGGCAACTGTTAGAGATCTACGAGCACCAGACTGAGACTTTCTACTGGATGTGACCGGATGGAGGAAAAGGGACTACAAAGCGAGCACATTCTCTCTTTACGGCTCCATAGTACTGCCTGTTCAGGTTTCCCTGAAACCATCCCACACGTAGGCAGAGTGCCCCGTCCACTACCTGAGCAGGCACGGCGCCTTAAAAAGTTAGGATCAGAAGGACATGATGAGATCAACTTCCTTCTTTCGTAGGTGAAGGAACAGGGTCCCGAGGGGGAGATGAGGACGAAGTAAGTTTACACGTTTTATAGAGGTGAAGCACACGTAACATGAGAGTTACCACCAGCGGCGTTGGCCCTTTCAAAACGTCGTGAAGCCTTCATCACCATGTAGTTCCTGAACATTCTCATCATCCCCCAAAGATCACCCGTACCAATGGTCCCTCGCTCCCCTCGCCCCCTCCTCTCAGCCCTGGCAACCACTGATCTGTTTTGTCTCTGTGGGTTTGCTGACTCCAGACATTTCATGTAAATGGAATCATAGTTCAATATTATTAGCCATTAGGAAAATGCAAATTGAAGCCACAAGAGAGACTGTGCATCTACTGGAATGACTAAACTTAAAAAGACTGACACCACCAGGTGCTGGTGAGGATGTGCAGCTACTAGGAATCTCACGCATTGTTGGTAGGAATGCAAAATGCTACAGCAAATTTGGGAAACAGTTCGGTAGTTTTTACACCATACGACTCAAATATTTCACTCCTGGGGCTTTCCCCAAGAGAAAGAAAAACAGACACATGTTCGCACACAAAAGCCTGCAGGCAAATGTTTATGGTGGCTTTATTTATAATAACTTAAAACTCGAAACAGCCCCATGTCCGGAACATGGGCAATTAATAAACAAATCGTGTTTTATCCACATAAGGGCACAACACCATCAATACGAGGGAGTGAATTACTGACACACGCAACAGCATGCATGAATCTCGATGCATCGGGCAAAAGGGACCGGGCCAGATCTAGCAGGCTACATGCCGTAGGGCTTCACGGTTTCACGCCGGGGAAAACTACAGGAAGTGTCAGAGGTTGCGGGGACTGAGGGTGGGACGGAAGAGGGGTATCAGAGAAACTTCAGGGGCGATGAGAATGTTCTATATGTTGATTGTGGTGTTGATTTCATGACTGCAAACAACTGTGAAAATCCATCAAACCTACACTTAATAAAGAGGGAATTTTATTTTGTATAACTTATACTCCAATAAAACTGACTAAGAAAACGTACTTGAAGCTCAACAACAAAGAAATAAATATTTAATTCCATTAAAAAATGGGCAAAGGACTTGAGTAGACACTTCTCCAAAAGAGAAACACAAATGGCTAAGAAGCACATGAAAAGTTGCTCAACATCACAAATCGTTAGGGAAATGCAAATCAAAACCACAATGAGACATCATCTCTCACTTTTTCAGACGGTTATTACATAACAAAAACAAGCCCCCAGAAAATAACAAGGGCTGGGGAGGAGGTGGGGAAACTGGAACCCTTTGTACAGTTGGTGGGAACGTAAAATGATGCACCAATTACGGGAAATGGTGTGGCCATTCCTTAAAAAGTTAAGCAGAGAATTACCATATGATCCAGCAATTCCACTGGATGTCTACCCAGAAGAATTGAAAGCAGGTTCTGGAGCAGATATTTATACCGATGTTTATAGCAGCATTATCCACAAAAGCTGAAAGATGGAAGCAACCCAACTGCCCATCAAGGAAAGAGTGGATAAACAAATGTGGTACATAAATATAGTGAACCATTATTCAGCCTCAAAAAAGAAGGAAATTCTGACACACGCTACAACATGGGTGAACCTGGAGGATATTCTCTTACGTGAAATAAGCCAGTCACAAAAAGACAAATGCCGTCTGTGAGGCATCCAGAGCGGACAAACTCACAGAAACAGAAAGGAGAAGGGAGGGTGCCAGGGGCGGGGCCGGGGAAGTGGAGGGTGGGCGCACTGCTGCTGTTTCGTGAGCAGAGAGTTTCGGCTCTGCAAGATGAAGGAGTTCTGCCGTTTGGTTGCATAACCAAGTGAATATATCCTTAACACTAAGGAACGGTGCACTTAAAAATGGTCATGATGGTAAATTTTATGTTAAGTGCATTTTACCACAATTGAAAAATAAGCCTTACTTGAATACGTTAGGACTATGTTATCTTTGTAAAAAACAAAACAGATAGGAAATACATGAAACAGAAGGAGGGAACCTCCCCTGTCCGCCCCTTCCTGGTGCTCTCATTCCCATTTCCCGCTGAGACACCGCAAACACATGGCTTGAAAATGTGTCCACGTGGAATGAAGCTCTAGGGACGGTTAGGTAGCCTGCCCTTTCCCGCGTCCGTCACGTGTTGGAGATTTTCCCATGTCGCTACATATGGAGTGACCTCCTTGTTCTAACCCCTGCACAGTTTCACAGCGTGGATGTGCACAACTGATTTAAGGATTTTTCTCTGGACGGACAGTGACAAGATCTCCACGCTGCAGGAAACACCCTCATACGGCATTGTGGGAGTATCTCTGTGGCTCCCGGGCCTGGGTGTGCTCTGCCGAGGGAACGTTCATTTAAAATGTTTTAGATGTTGCCAAGTCGCCGCCCTCAAAAATGCCGGCACTAAGTCACACCACCCCCCCCCCCCCCCCCCCCCCCGGCACCGTATGAGGCTGCCTCTGTCTCCACATTCTCAATCAATGATCAATTTTAAAACTATTTCCTGCTGTGCTTTCCCAGGCCTACACAACCCAGGTCACCTTGCACACCTTTTCCTACTGACGCGGCGGCCCGCGGGCTACGCTGTGTTCCCGCGGTCTCTCCCTCCTTCCCCTCCACTTTGCCGTCCACAGTCCTCCAGGCAGGCCTCGGTTCCCCCTCAGCAGTCTCCTGGGGGGCTCCTGTCTCACTCTCCTGCCTCACGGTCTGCCTGGAGGCCTCCACCGGGCCGCAGAGATTTATCTAAGGGTACCTCCAACGCTAGTTCAAAGTCGCCTGTTTCTTTAATCTGATCTTTTCAGATTTCTCCACCAAAATATGGCCAAGGGCAGGAGAGAATGAATGTGTAACTCAGACTGGGACAAAAAGAGAAAAATTTCATTGAAGTCCTTTGTTTTATCTGAACATTCTAGTTATATACAGGCACACCTTGTTTCATTGCGCTTCGCTTTTTCGCATTTCACGGATGTGTTTTTTTACAAGTTGGGGGCAAGACCCTCCATCAGTCAGAAAGATCACAGCTGGCTTTACTGCAGTGGTCTGAAACTGAACGTGCGATATCGCCGAAGTATGCTCGTGTTACAAATTTTTAAATTGGTCTTTTCCAGGACAATTGGTGCTCCAGGAGACACCCCGCACTTATCCTGCAGCTTTGTGGCGTCCCTGGCACATCTCTCTGCAGCTCAGGTAGAAAAACGCAATCTGAATTTTACCTTCCCCGCTCATGCCGAAGCTCTCCAGGAAAGGGACTCAGATGTGGCCTTACCTGACACTGGGGAGAGGTCTGGCGAAGCCATGTCCTCAGGGTTAGGTGCACTCTCTGGCTCTTTGACTTCTCTTCTCCGGGGGAAGGGCGAGGGCCAATGATACCCAGGTCCCCAGCATTGAAAAGGACTGTGAGTGCGGGGTCTCAGCACTTTTGGGGTCTGACGCCTGCTAAGATGTGCATTGGATCGTTATTGCTGCTGAAACAAACTGACGCTTAGTAGTATACACAACACAAATGTATTTATTCTCTTACAGGTCTGGGGGCTGGAGGCGGGAAAGCCATTTCCCGGAGTTCGGGTCACAAGGGCAGCAGTTCCTTCTGGCAGCTCTAGGGGAGACTCTGTTTCCTCGCCCTTTCCAGCTTCTGGACTCGGCCTGCATCCTTTGGCTCCTGGCCCCTGTTCTGCATCTTTAAAGTCAGCAACGCATTATCTTTAAACATTTTTCTTTCCATCCTTCTGTGTCTGTTGTCACATCGGCTTCTGGCCATCTCAAACTCCTCCTGTGTCCCTCTTATTACAATGACCTTTGTGATTACATTTTGGCCACTGGGATAATCCGGGATGATCTCCTCATCTCTAGATCTTTAATTTGATCACATTTGCAAAGTCCCTTTTGCCAGAAAAGGTAATACTTACAAGTCCAGGGATTAGAAGCTGGATAGATTTGATTAGATTATTCAGCCCACTACAGACTATAGTAAAGGTCATGTAAGGTCCATGAAGAGAAGTGACCTATTTTGTCACCAGTGACCACCAATGGCTTGCACATTGCCTGGCACATGGTCCCCAGATCATAAAATGGTAGTCAGACTCAGGAAAGCTGTACACCACTCTTACAGAAAAATGTAGAGAGACGCTACCTTCTGCATAGCTGTTCAGGGGGCTCCCAGATCCGCTGCAGCCAGGATATGACTCCAAGTTAAGCATCTAGATTTCTAGAATGCCTAGCTGTGGCTGAGACACCGAAGGGGGCCTCGGAGGAAGAAGGCAGAGCGGCGCAGGCGGAATTGCAAAGCAACTTTGTTCCCTTACAGCCCCGTTGCCTAGGCGCGTTGGACAGCAGGTGGCGCCCGGGTCTGCCTCAAGGCCGAGTTTGCCCCCCCGACTCCAAGCACCTGCTCAGGGGAAGGGGGCGTGGAGCGGTCACTGCGGTGTCTAAAGAACTGTTTCCTACTCTCTGCACGTACCGAGGAAGGACGCCAGGCTCCGGGAAGCGAGAAGCGGCTCCAGGAGGCTCTGCGCAGCTGGAGACTCCGCAGCGCCCGCCCGCTGGGCCCGCGGGAGAGACCTGCGCACCTGGGCGTGCACTGCGCCCCCTCCCGGGGACCCGCGATCAGGGCTCCCGGCAGTGGCAGAAAACATACGAACGCCAAATATGTATGAGCCTGCAAAAGGAAGAATTTGAAACCTCTCCAGCGTGATTTAAAAGGCAACGAAAACAACTGCTGTTTGATTTCTGGGAACAGGCTCCCTGAGGTTCTTACAGCACCGCCCTTTTGCCCTCAGGCCTGGCTCCTTCCTCCAGGGAGGCACGGTGAGGATGTCAACAATCTAAGAAGTGAGGGTCAGATAACAGCTTTCTCCCCCGAAGCCAGCCTGAGCTTAAAGCGGAGAGCTAGCAGGCCCCGGGGTGCAGGGAAGAGGCTCTTCCAACTCAGTGTTTAGCAGATCGGGTCCCAGAAGGCAGCAGGGGATCTCTCGGGGAGTGCAATCCGGTCCTTTATCCTGACGGGGTGCATGCTGAAGTACAGCGCTTACCAAAATGTGCTCTAAGGACCACTGGCATCATTTGCTCAAGTGCAGATGACTGGGCAATCAGCTGGAAGAGGCCAGAGGTGGTGGAGTGAGTCTGTATGTTTAATAAGACCCTGAGGGGTTGTTCTACTCTCTGAGTTTGAGAGTCAAAGGCCCAGCTCTTGGTGCCAAAAGCTTCTGGTTCAGATACAAGAGCCAGCCGCTGAGCCCCTCTCCCCTTCCAAACTTGGCTATCCCTGGTCCCACCCATCAGACGGTACACACTAGGTCATGTGCATATGAATAATTAATATTTCTGGCTAGCGGCCCCCACCCATCAAACCTCAGGCCCTCTTAGAAAGACTCCCTGGGAGCCCCGGTGAGTTCCTTTTTCCCCACCACCTCCCTCATGACTGCCTCCTGCAAGCTGTGAAAGGCTAACCACAGTGGGAGGGCTGCAGCTCAGGCTCTGGGTGCTCCACGAGTTTGCTGCCTCCCTGGGGGCAAAGCCCAGGCCTCTCAGAGCTGCGAACCGCAGGGGCCAGGTGGAAGTGTCTTCCCTGCAGGTCTCCCAGCGCCCTCACCATGCCTTGTGCCGAGCAGAATTCTCCTGTTTTTAACTCAAGATCAGAGTTTGTCACCAGGGCATCCTATTCCCCTGACATCACCTTCCAGGTGTTTTTCCAAGTGGTTGGGGGGAGAGGGAAGCCCTGCCTAGGGTGCAGGGGTCAGAGCCCGGGCTGGGCAGCATCGGGGGCCCAGTAGGGATGGGGAAGCCCTGCAGACTCCGCTGTGGTGCAAAAGCCCTTGAGCCCTTTCTGGGAAACCTGCTGAGCTCATCTTGGAATGAGGCCGCCTCAACCCTGAACGCTGCAGCAGAAGCTTCCTCTGCACCTGTCCCTGCTCTGCAAGAACTTGTGTGGGGTGGCCCGGGGCTGCTCTGACCGTGTACCCTGGGCCCCTCCACACCTGGCTGAGTCAGCACGCACTGACAAGGAGCATCTCCATACTGATTCACCCTTCAGGTGGGGGTCGGTTGGACATCTGGGTAGTGAGCCTGGACGATATGATTCTGCCCCCACCCCCACCCCTACCCATCCCTTTCCGGTATTTCAAGCAGGCAGCAGGCTTTGTGCTTCAGATCTTCAGGTGAGGTGTGGATAGAGGGGAAGCAGAAGTTGTAAGGTTTCCTGACTTTTCTAAAAGCTGAAGACCACAGAGAGGCAGAGTTGGGGCAGGGCGGAGGTGTGGGGGTGGGGGAGAAGGGCCCTTGAAGAAACAAGAAGGTGAGAAACTTCCTCCCACATGGAGAAGAGATTTCTGTAAGTGTGTGGAGCAAGGTCGGTGGGCTGTTTGATTCAAATTCTGCCTCTTCCATCTGCAAGTCACATCATCGTGGACAGTTACTTAAACTTCAAGCCTGAAAATGAGACAGTGCTACCTCATTGCTGTGTCCTAACATTATGCCTTTAGTCCGGCTGTTCTGAGGACCTAATACTTGTTATAGGCTGAGGTGTGCACCCCCACCACCCAAATTCGTATGTTCAAGCCCTAGACCCCAGACACTTGAGACTGTGACTGTTTGGAGCCAGGGTCTCTAAAGAGGTAACAGAGAACGAGGTCATTAGGGTGGGCCGCAATGCAATATAACTGCACACAGGCATGGAGACAGGAAGGGCTGTATGAGGTCACACGTTGAAGGCGTCCATCTATGAGCCAAGGAGGGCGGCCTCAGAAGGAATCAACCCTTCTGACACCTTGATCTGGGACCCTTAGCCTCCAGAACTGCGAAAAAACAACGTTCTGTTGTTTAAGCCACTCGTCTGTGGGACTTTGTCACGGCCGCCTCAGCAAACTGGTACTGTGCTGAACAACCTTTGGAGGTCCTCGAGACTGGGGAGCGCAGAGCTGCCTGCCCTAATCTGAAATATTACTCAGCCTTAAAGAAGAAGGAAACCCTGCCGTTTGCTCTAACATGGGTGAACCTGGAGGGTGTTGTGCTAGGTGAAATGTCAGACACAGAAAGACAAACACTACATGACCAAACTTAGATGTGGAATCTAAAAAGACTGACTCGCAGACGCAGAGGGTAGGTGCCAGGGGCGGGGGGTGGGGAGCGGAGAGGAAGGGGAGATGTTTTTAAAGGGTACAGCATTTCTGCTTTGCAGGATGAATAGGTTCTGCAGACCTAACGTACAGTGTGGGGACTATCGTTAATAGGACTCTCTCGTACACCTGAAATTTGCTAAAAGCATAGTAGTTCTTTTTGTCTTTAAAGATTTTGGGTTTTTTTAGAGAGAAGGTAAGGGAAGGAGAAAGAGAGGGAGAGAAATATTGATGAGCTAGAGAAACATCAATCAGTTGCTTCTCACACTCCCAACAAAATTCCCCCACCCTGGGACCTGGCCTGCAACCCAGGCATGTGCCCTGACCAGGAATCAAACCGGCGACTTTTCAGATTGCAGGCTGGCGCTCAACCCACTGATCCACACCAGCCAGGGTGAGAGGAGTAGTTCTTAAACGTTCTCGCCACAAAAAAAGGTAACTGTGAGGTGATGGGTATGTTAATTAGCTTGAGTGTGATAATCCAATTTCACAATGTAAACGTATATGAAAACATAACATTCTAACCTTAAATACATACAATTTTAATTTATCAATTATACCTCAATGAAGCTGGGGAAAAACAATCAAACCACAAAGCACATCTATCCTTTCCGGGCCCGATTCTCTATTTTTTCCTATCATGCCCTCTGTCTATTTTTCAAGTCCAGGCCAGAAGGCGCCAGACCTCGAATCTTGCCCAGCATCTCACTAGCTCTGTCGAGAGAGGACGGACGTTTGCCATTAGGGGTAATGGTTACGGAAGTGAATTCCAAGGTCAGACTAGTAGAAATCTTAGAGCTTCCCCTTGTTTCTAATTATCTGTCGTGCTGTAACAAACTCGCACTTTTCATTAAATTTCACGTTTACTCTTAGTTTAGGTTGATTACCTCGTCAAGCGATTGCTTCTTCACACCATAGGACACAGAATTCTTTCAGTCTGTCACACGCTGGTGTCTTTCTTCTTCAAGGTGGACCCTGGCTCCTGAACCCCTGGGATCTGATGAATGACATGGAATGTGCTTTCTCTGTCTCTTCATTCAGCTTTTCTCAACTTTATAAAGAAGTGAGTAATGAATACCTCTGCTGATAGCCGCTGTTGCTGGGATGTTGTCCCCGTGACTGGCATGGGGGTGTTTTACCCTCAGGCTCTCATTTGATTCTCCAATGTCCCTATGAAGTGGGTCCTATTATTCTCCTTCTTAAATCGTTAAGGAAACTGAGGCTTAGACCCCTGCCATGTGCTGCCCAAGGTCACACAGCTACTAACTGGCAGAGGTGGGATATGAGCCCAGATCTGGAGGATTAACTATTAACCACCTTGCTGAGCCACTTACCTCTTTGATTGGCAGATGTATTGCTTTGCTTGCCTCAGTGGTGACAAAGGACTCAGACAGGTTTGGGTGGCTGGAGGGGATAAAGTGGGGCTGCTTTGCTGCAACCTAGAGGTCAGAGTAGAACCCCAAGGACTCTTGAACTTCGGGGCGGGGGGCGGGGCGGGTGCTGCCCACAGGGAGGTGACCTGAAGAGGTCAGCATGATGCAGGCTCCAGTGGGGGGTGGGGGGAGTAAATTGGAACCCAGCATTTTCTGGGAATGTGAGCCACTGCCTGGTAAACCTTCCTTCTGGAAAGAGGCAGGAGGCTGCCCCTACCTCCCTGCGCCTCCTGGGTGGCCTCCAAACACCAGCAATGCCTGAGGTCATCAGAACTGAGTGGCTCAGGAAATGCCTTTGGTGCCTGTGGCTTCAGATATCCCGAGGTCCAAATTATAACTTGCATCTGCCCAGCGATTTACAGTTCAGTGTTAATACCACAATGATCTCATGGAGTCCTTTTTGCTTCTTGGTGGGCTGTGATGATCACATCCATTTGACAGATGGGGAGGCAGACCAGAAGAGGCAAGGTGAATTGCTCAAGGTCACAAAGAGTGCATACTTGAACCCAGGCCCCACTGACTCCCAGTCCTATTCACTTGCACTAGACCAGTAGTTTTCAGACCTCATTGTGTGGAGTCCTAGGGGGCTTGGGCAGGCCAGAGGCGAGGGCGGAGGGTGAGGAGGAGGGGGAGCGGGAAGGGGGAAGAGGCAGCCAAGGGGTCAAGGCTCTGTCCTTTTTCCCCACTTCACTCTGGGCCACACCTATATCAGGATTCCGTGAAAGGCTGGGTTTGGAAGATTTGTGTTGCTAAAAAAATATTTTCAGACGACTACCCCAAACCGTTCTCTTCCCCCCAGGAATTGGATTCAGGCTCCTCTTCCCTGGGACCTTTTCTCTACAGGGGCAAGAAGAGACCTGCTCTCTGTTGGATGAGGTACTCAGCTCCAAGACGGCAGTGCAAGGGACTGTAAAAGGTACTGGCCGGGGAGGCGGCAGCCCTGAGTCGTTTATTGTGATGTGGTCAAGTTATCCACCTCAGTCTCCCCTTCTGTGAAGATGAGGGGCTTGGCCTAGATAATTCTGAAAACCCAGTTGAGCTTAAATAACCTGTGATCCTGGGCTATCAGGCTTAGCTAATCACATCTAAAACAGGGGTGAGTCACCTGAAATTGTACGAAAATGCTGTGAAATTTTTTAGTGTGTGGATTTTTCTGAAAGTACATCTAAAGCTTTCATCAGTCTTAAAGAGGACTGTGATACAAACCTCTAGCTTCTCAGAACTTTTTCTGGCAGAACTAGTCGGAAATTTTTTTTGGGGGGGCGGTGTTCAAGTTGCAAGAATGATATGAGAAAGCCGTTTGAAGAAAGGGAACAAGGGCAACATATAAAGAGCTAAAAAATGGGAGCTAGGTAAAAGAGTAAGCGCCTGCGAGTATGCTGACAGTCTTGTTCTAGCCCCTAGACCCAGCCATGCCTGATACCCTTACATTTTTCAGCTACATGAACAACTACCTCTACTCCCTTAAAGCATTTTCTATTTCACTCATGATAGAATAAACGATCCATGTGTTAACATTATTGGAAGAGGCTTTTGCCATTTGAAAAAGTATGAGGCTTAACTTAGACAAAGGAAAGCAGGGAGAAAAGGGACTGAGGTGGGGATGTGCCTCTCATGCGGGTTTTGAATTGCAGACAAGAAGAATGTTTCCAGTTTTGTTCCCTGTCCATTACTGCTTGAGCAAACCGGAGGCTTCCAGAGGTAGAAAAGAGCTTGGAATCAACCCCATCATTACACACACAGATGGGACACCGAGCTCTAGAGGGGGATGTGCCTTCCTGAGGTCAGACAGTATGGGCAGCAGGCCTGACACCAGAGCTGGGGTTCCCTTCTCCGAGGTAGGACCCACCTCTGCGTGACTTTCCTCAGTGTCCTTCCCAGGCAGGCTGGCCAGTCAGAGGAGCTTAGGAGGGTTCTTGTGCCCGCGTGTGTGGCTTGGCCCCATGGGTCCGTCTTACCCAGAAAACTCTGCAGTCTGGCTTTCTTTTTCAGGTTCTGTGGGCACAGGCAAACAATGGAGTGTTTGGCCTGGGGTCTTGGGGAGGTGGGGAAGGGAACCCACCCATTCCTCTGCCTGGGTCCCATCCCTCTTAGGTGACAGGTACAACTAGGGTCCCAGTCAGGGAGCCCAAGCTAGGATCCAGGCCCCAGGGGTCAGGGCCAGGCCAGACATTGCCCAGTGCTGCCCACAGCAGAAGGACTTAGAATACTGTTAAGTCAAAAGCAGGCAAGCAGGATTTATGGGACAAGTCCAAGGATGGGGTCACTGGCAGCCACAGGGTCAGATTTGTTCAGCGCTGGGGGGCAGTAATGGATCCCAGGGGGCCACCGCAACCATTGCCCACAGGGCAGCGGGAGGGACAGGGAAGAACCTGAAGGGGAAGGGGAAGGGAACACCAGACACTGCCTGCCACCGGACCAGAAACTACTCACAGCCACACAGAAGAAATTAACTTTAATGTCTGACTTTGTTCCCAACCCCGCTCACGTGCCAGCGTTCCCTGTAGGACAGAGGGGCTTGAGAGGTACGAAGTCACGAGACAAACAGGGCCCCCCCGCTGCCTCCTGGGCGCGCACTCGCTCTGCCCCACACACGCACACATGCAGACCACACATACACCGCACAGACACACGCACGTGTACCCACGGTTAAATACAAGTACGGAGGGACGCGATGATATGTACACAGAGGGAGAGAGGCGTAATTCCGGCCCGCGTCGGGGCCCCCAGGCTCTCAGCATGCTCGGCCCAGCTTTCCGAGCTGTACCTGGCACCCATGCCCCTGCCAGAAAAGCAGCTGCCCCTCTCCCCGCCCCCCACCCCCGTTTCCCCTTGGGCCCGGGTCTGCCAGGCGCCGACACGCCCCTCCCTTCCCCTCCCCCCACGGTGGTTTCCTCCCCAGGGAAAGGAGGCGGCGCGCAGGGCCCTACAACGGCCCGGGCGCCAGGGGCATGTTGGTTTTGAAGCCCGGCTGCCCATTGGCCACATCGGGCTCGGCCTCGCAGCCCCCGTTGCTGGAGCCGCCGTCGGTCCCGGGACTCTCGGGCTCGGCCAGGAGCTTGAAGGTGAAGAGCGGGCCCGAGTCGTGGCGCCCGCAGCGGCCGGAGGGCTCGGGCAGGCTCAGGAGGGCGCCGGGCGCCTTCCACTCGGGGAAGGCGCACAGCTCGACGGGCGGCTGGGCGCCGCGGCCCAGGTAGCCGGGGCTCGGCGAGGCCGAGGGCAGGGTCCGCTGGCTGCCGCTCAGGCAGCTGCCGCTATCGTCCAGCGAGTCCTTGCGCGACTGCGAGCGCTCCAGCGAGCCGCCGCGCGTCCAGGGCCTGTAGGTGTAGGCGCAGTTGCCCAGGCGACGACGCCGGCGGCGACGGCGGCGGGCGCGGCACTGGCACCCGAGGATGCGCAGGAAGGCGCGCTTGAACTCCTTGCTGGAGCACGGGTAGATGATGGGGTTGAGGCAGCTGTTGAAGTAGCCCAGCCAGAACACCACCTTGAACACGGCGTCGGGGGGCTTCAGGGTGGAGAAGAGGGAGCCTGTAGGGGGAAGGGGTGGGATGGGCAGGGGCAGAAAGACAGCAGTTTGTGAGTAGTCAGGCCCTCTCCTGTGCGTGCTCTACCTGAACATTGCCCACGAAAAGGATGCTGCCAGGCTCCTTTGCCTGGGATGCTCGCCTTTCTGTCTCAAAATGAACGAATCCTACATTCACATTTAAGGCCAACCTCGGTATCCCCTTAGTCCATGAAAGCTTTCCTGTTGTAGCTAAACAGGCATCTAAGCTCCCACATTTCTAGATTTCTGAAGACCCACCACACAGGGGCAGTGTGGGTCAGGGACTGGACGGCCAGGCACCCGGGATTCCTTGCGTATTTCGCTCTCTGCCCCCCCTCCCCCCTCACTTGTGAGCAGCAAGCACAGTAGCTACTGGAAGTAGGGGCCCTCTTTGCCACACTGGCCTGTCCTGCTGGGAGCCAAGAAGCCTAGTTCATTAAGGAAGGTCCTGAGCTTCTTTGGCATGAAAGAGGGTCGGTGGCAGTGTCCTTTTCCCTGGGCATCCAAACAGACCTTTGGGGGCAAATGAAGTGGCCAGGAGAGGGGAGCAAATATCAAGAGGAAATGCGAGACACTGGAAGCATGCTTTCTGCTGTGTCAGAGCTGTGCTGGGCTCTGTGACATGGCCACAAACTCCCTGTGCATATCCCTGAGCCTGGCTCCCCTTCTCATGCTTATGAAGCGGTCCAGTGCTCCTTGCCCTGTGTCTTAGAATCATGGCCTGCCAGGGCTGGGAAACTTCCTTCCTGAATGGAAGCTCAGGGAGGATGGGTGACTTGCTCAAGGTCACTGAGCTGGTGAATGGCAGAAGGACCACCAGAATCCATTCAAGTTGTCATTCATTTGGTTCCACAAACACTTATTGAGGCATTGGTGGCTGGTGGTTAAGGTCCTGTTCAGATGTCACAGGTAGGTAGATCTGGCTTCACAGCTGTGTGGCCCTGGAGAAGCTCCCTGAGCTGGGGAGCCTCAGTTTCCTGGAAAATAGTGACGGTGGCAGTTCTTTCTGCGTGGACGAATGAACTTAGGCTCAGTAAGTACCTGGCACGTTGACAGCCCTCAAGTGCAGCTACCTGACCACTTCAAATACAACTACTGCTGCTGCTGCCAACGCTGCTGTTACTGCCAGCATCGCTGCCACAAAGACGAGGGAGGGGTGCGATTCGTGTGGACCAAGGGCCGCGACTCTCACGTCGCTGCTCTTTCTAATGCGGGACCAAGCACGGTCCCAGTGGTTCTTGAACCAGCTGAACTGGTACGTGGCGTTCATGCATTTTTCTGGGGGAGGAGCCACAGCTGCCGTCATGGGTGTGAAGGAGTCTGCAACCCTCGAATGGTTAAGGTTAAGCCTGACCCATCTCAGTCTCCGGCTTCCTAAGCCTCAGTCATTCTGCAGCCTGGACCACCTACTTTTACCCTACTTTTACTGCCTTTAAGTCAGCTCCCTTTTGGAATCTAAACTTAAAAAAAAAAAAGAGGAAGCTTTTTATCACTATTTTAAAACCTGCATCATTTGCTATAAATAGAATGTTCTGATAGAGAAAAATAAGATCACTCCAGACAGTGGTGGGTCTGAGGTCTGCCCTCGTTTTCAAAAAGGGGGATTCGCCGGGGTTGAAGGGTGTTGAAGGCTTGCTGGCCCTACACGGACAGGCGTTCCTCTCTGAGGAACCTGAAGGGCTGAAACAGAAGTGAATATGGGACAACGTCCTCGCTGGAGAACCCAGCCTCTGGCACATAGTCGGGGGCTAAGTAAATATTTGCTCAGTGACTGACAGATTGACTGAATATGTGATTCACAGACTTGTGCCCTGCTTAGCTGTCATTGCAAGCTGTCTTGCACACCACTCAAATCTGTACTGAACTTGAGTAGCAGGCACAATCCTGGGAAAGCACTTGCCGGAGGCTCCATGGCTCCATTCTGATGCCTCCCTTAGCCTCTTACTGAGGCTTTTGAAGCAGATCAAATGAGACAACACTTCTGAAAGGGTTTGGAAGGATTGGAAGCTGGACACCTGGGTGGGAAGAGGAGGAGGTGAAGTTTGAGGGGGATGGATGAAACCACAAGCAGATGGTGCAGTGAGCCCACCCCATCAGTTGGGCCTTGCCTGCTTTAAGGCGATTTAGAGGGATTGTGAAGTTCAAGGATCAAAAGCTAAAGCTGAGCAGGATCAGCACAGGGAGAAGCATTTCTTGGCTGGACACGGTCCCAGTGAGTATCCTTAAGGTGCCGTTCGACAAATCTGAAGAGTGAACACAAGGTCACTGTGAACCTCTGCTCTTCTAAACCATGGGGCATGTTTGTGGAATAGTAGCTACCGTGGAACAAGCTGACTCCATGCCAGCCACTGGGAGAAATGCTTAACTGTCTTTTTCCAGTTACACTCCTCCAACAGTCACTGCTCCCAAGGCAGCCTGGCATGACCGTGCCCTGCCCTAGGGGGCGCCATTCCACACTCCAGTCTACAGTACTCCTTGGTGATTGCGTCCAACCTGCATGGGTCCGCTGGAGGCCATGGCTACTACACTTCGGAGGAATGGAAGGTAAGCTGCTGTACGTACCGCCAAGCATGTCTCCCCAGTTTGGCTCAATAAAAATGCAAAAAAACGTAAAATAGTTGCTGAGTGTTTCAGTACCAGCTTTGTAAGGGAGGTTTTCTTGGATTTGGAAAGCCCCTTCCAGGTTTTTCCGTTTTCATTTGCCACTTAACCCTGGAATGAGATCATAAAATTGTCCAACAAATAACAGTATCTTTGGGGCCAACAGATTCACGTCAACTGTTGAAGCGAATACTGAAAGCAATAATAATCACCAGGGCCGCCATTTATAATGAGCTAGGAACCAGTTATTAGGCGTTATGCCTACCACTTCGCTCACAGGATCCTGCCAGCAGCCCTGCTTTGTCGTGCCTCATCCCACGGACGGAAGAGCAAACAGGTTTAAGAGATTAACAAAGTCACAGGTCTCGTAAGTGGTAGAGATAGGACTGAAATCCGGCTCTGAAGTCTGATCTTACTCATTGCGTGATGTTAAGAAAAAGCAGCTTCTATTTATTTCCTTAAGCACTAGGCAATTTCTTCCTCAACTGGAAACAATCTCTCTCTTTGCTGAATTGTCACAGCACTTTAACTGAACCTCAAATGTGGCATTTATCACTTTCTACCTTGAGTTCCAGTTGCTTAGGGCTATGCCTCTTGTCCCCTGATTAGAACGTAAGCTTCTAGAAAAAGGAATTGACGTCTGATTTGTCTCTCTCCCCCCAGGACTGAGTGCAGTGCCTGATACATGACAAGTACTCAGCCAACACGTGTTACATAATAACAGTGAAAAAAGTAATAAAACTGAAGTATGTTAGCCTCTGCTGCTCAAAGTGAGGGTACCGCAGAGGCAGCGTGACCCAGTGTTTATTAGAAATGCAGAATCTCGGAGATCCAGTGAGTCAGAATCTGCTTTTCAACAAGATCCCAGGGTGAGAAGCATGGCCTTAGCCCACATTTCAATTTTACTTTAAAAATTGTTTTTCTGGGTGTCTTGGGATTCATGGATGAGCAGAGGCTGGGCTGAGAGCTACCTCACTGTGGGACTGACTTTCTTGCCCCAAACACTTCAGCAGCTCCTGGAGTTTATAGGATCAAATGCAACCAGCTTAGGCTGGAATTTAAGACCTTCTCAACTTGGCTGCGATGGCCTGATTCTTTGCAGTGTGAGTTGACTCTTCTGGCTCCTTTCCCTTATCACTGGTGTGATAAGCCCTTTCCTTTCCCCTCCTCCTCTCCACCCTTTCTGAAATGCCTGACTCAAATGCCTTCTTCTCAAAGCACAGCCCACGAGGCACAACTTCCTTCGAAGTGTGAAAGCAGGAGGAAGAAATGATTTGGCCATGAACCTGCCAAGATTCAAGTGACCCTCGCATTGTAGCTAATTTTACTCTCACAAGAGGTAGAAGGGAGGAGTGGGCTCTGTAATTCTCAGTTTACAAATATGGAAACTGAGTCTCTGAACGTACAGAACTCACCCAATGTCACACAGCTACTAAATGGTAGAGCTGGGATCCAAACCCAAATCCACCTGGTTGCCAACTTGGGCAGTTTCCACAATAGACAAGATTGCCTCTAAACTCTTAGGACACCTGTGGGCCGAGGGAAGGGTAGAATTGTTTGCTTGCTATTTGTGATAGTGTCTTTACATATATTTTATCTGGCTTTCAAAATGCAAGTATCCAGAGGCCAAGAATTTTGAATCACTCTGCCTCAATTGTTCTTAACCTAACAATACTGATTATGCAAATCATTTAGCATCATATAATTTCAGGGTCTCACAGTCCTGACGAATCCCAGCCACGGGTACGCACAAGGTGTGCAGTCACCAGAGTAAGGGTCTCTGCTGTTCTCTTCACAGATTTCTATCATAATAGCTGTTGGACGGACTTATTTTTGAGTCCGTTTTCCTTGTTTCAAGCTCTTTGAGACCAAGATCTTGTCTTGGTTTCTCTAGTGCCCAACACAGAGCTTGGCTCACAGTGACTGTGTAAAAAGATCTGTTGAGCACATAACCTCCTCTTCATGCATTGTGTCCCTAGTAGGTGCTGCATCAGTGGTTGTGGAGTGACCCCTTGCTTGTACTCTGTTGTCTTCCTCTTCTTTATTATTAAATGGTAACACAGGCCAATGCCCAGTTCAGTTCCCAGCTCCTTCCTGAAATCTTCTGGACTGCTCCAGGCTCTTCTCCTTTATTTTACCATTAAAACAGAGTCCATAGCACATGGGTTAACATGGAAGGTTATTGCTAAAGGACCTGATGTTTGACTCGTTAGGTAGGCAGCATCAAAGCTCCTTGATGATGGGGTCTGTGTCCTATTTTCTAGCATGGGTCTGACCATATGGCCAGAGCCATCAACTACCCATTGATTGACTGACCCATTCCATCTTCCAGGAGGAAGTTACCTCCTGGCTTAGCCCAGAGTTGAGAGCAGACGGGGTGGAGTGGTGTCTGCGGCAGTTAAGGGTCCATCTTTGATGTCAAACTGAGTGTGTCCCACGCTTTGACTTCACTGAAAACAGCAATTCCCTGTAGAACACTTTTAGAAATTGAGCATTGGTGGGATCTATTTGAAGGAAATACAAAGCTCTATAAAGGGGAATAAAAGAAGATATGCATGAAGGAGAGAAATAGCTTGCTTTGGTACAGGAAGTCTCTATCCAAGATAACTTCGGTTCTCCCCAAATGAATTGGGAAATTGAAGACAATCTCATTAAGATACCAACAGGAGGTGGTGGTGTTTTGTAGGGGGCAACCTAAATGGTCCAAAGTTAAATATATGGAGAATATGAGATATGAAAAAATAACCATGAAAAAACAGCCAGGTCAATTAAAATACGTAAGGAGAATGATGGGGGTGGGATTAAGAAGATGGGTCAACTCGTCTCTACAGATATTAAAACCTATCATAAAATCACAGTAAGTGAAAAAGAAATACTAGAGCAGGAAGTGTAAGAAAAGGCAGCTAAATCAATGAAATTATAGTTTATAAAGAGAACTATATATCCATGAGCATGTTACATGCCTCTTCAACATGTGTGGTAAAGAAGAGATTATTCTGTAAACAGGGTTGGGACAACAGGCTAGCCATTTAGAAAAAAAGTAAAGCTGGAGTTCTATTTTATTTCTTCTTACATCAAAATAAATCCAGATGGATCCAAGATTTTGAGGATAAAGATTATTAAAATATTAGAAGGTGTAAGTAAGTATTTTTATAGTTTTGAAATAAGCATAACAGAGGCTCAGGGTCTGTAAAGAAAAGTACTGATAGGTTCACCTGGACATTTCTATGATGTCACGAACTTCAAAAGCAAAGCTAAAAGAAGAATTGAGAGACACATTTGTAATTCAAACAACAGTAAATGGAATAATATTTCTAACACACAAAGCTCTGTTTCAAATCAAGAAGAGAAAAAAAACATGATATAAAACAAAGAAAATCATATGAATAAGCCAGTAAGTCAATGTACAGCCAAGAATGAATAAAAACATAATAAAATCAGAAAATAAATAATGCAAATTAAAGAGTGAAAAAATATTACAAGTCTATTACTTGAGATAAAAAAAATTGAAATTGAGAATACCCACATATTGGAATTAGAAGGTACTGTAAATGTTTACTTACTTAATGGAAAAAACGTCATAACCAAAGTGAAGTGGGCGGGGCATGGCCGTCCTAGTTTTGCTGGGGAAAGACCTTTCTGGGACTGAATTGTGGAGCAGGAGCAGGCCAGGCAGAGAGGTTGCAGGGAGGGGCATTCCAGGCAGAGGGTCAGAATGTGCAAAGTTTTCTAGGCACGAAAGAGCTTCATGTGTTCCTGGAAGTGAGGGACGTCAGGGGGCCCAGAGTGTAAAGGAACAATGGGGAAAATGGCCAAAAAAAATTTTTGCTTGTGCTCAATTTGGCAAAGGTGTGGGAAAACAGATATTTTCATACGTCCTGGGTAGGGGTATAAATTTGGGGTAGAAAAGTGGTGTTATCTAATAAAATAAAAATATGCACAGCTTTTGATCTGAGTACTCCATCTCCAGCAATTTATCCTGCAGTGTCACCTACAAAAGGGAGCAAAGATAAAAACACAAGGAGCTGCAGCGATGTTCCCTCCAAGTGGGAAATAACCTAAATTCCAATATGAAATATGGAAAGACAAACTATGAGATAAACCATGCAGCATTCATGAAATGCAACACCACACACCTGTTAAAATGGTGATCTATTGCACATAGAATAACGTTCATGGCAGAATTAAGTAGAAAAAAGCAAACTTCAGGAAAGAATGCATAGTATAGTATGGTTTTTATAAAAAGTGTGGTGTGTGTGTGTTAATACGTTCACAGGAAAAAATCATCAAACTATTAGCAGGGGATATCTCCAGAGGATGGCTTTATGGCAAGATTTTCACTTTCTATTTGAAGTGCTTTTTGCACTGAACAATCATTGCTTTTGTAATGAGAGAGAGAGAGAGATTGGCGGGGAGAGAGAGATGGAAAACAGGGACAAAAGAGACGGTATAAGAGGTGTTGGGAACCGCCCTGCCTGGTTTCAGAAGCCGTAACCCCCCATGGCTAAGGCTGAGTCAGAGACCTTGGGACCATAAGACATTAAGGAGACAAAGCTTATCTCCCTGGCAGGGGCACTGCCTCTGCCCCATTTACTTTACCCTGCTTGGCCCTGAGCCTGACCAGTTAGCCAATGACGGGTAAGATTCCTCAAAGGAGGGACAACCTAAGACAGGCATGGTCACGAAGAGGCCCTCAGGGAAGGACTTGGGGGGCTATAGAAAAAGAGGGTGATGAACCTTTGCTCCTCGGCTTTGACATAGCCTGAGTCGTCATTCTGTCTGCAAGAAGTCTCCTAATCTCTTGGCTGCCTTACTTCCCCTGCCTGACTTTCGCCTGAAACAATGACAGAGGGCGGTGCAGTCCTGTGCTGGAAAGGGCGGATTCCCTGGGGCGATCAGGCCATACAATCCTGTGAAATCTGCTTTGTTTATACTCTCAGTTTAAATAAGGGTCCAAGCCTGAAATGAGTTTGTTCCCCAAAGTCTTATAGCCCTTTAGCTAACTGACCCTGCCTCAGAATAAGCCCTCAGAGTTCTTTGTTTGTTATCTATTGTTTGATCCTTACTGCAATGAGCTTTACCTGTATTCCTGTGCAAACTGAACCCAGTAAAAGCCCATTGAGGAAAAGGCTCTCGGCCCTTCTCCTTTGAGAGATCGGCCATCTTTCCTCCCCAAGCAGATCATGTCTTGGTAGACTTATTCTCATCCGTGGCAGGCAGGGGGGCCCTGCAGGCGGACTCCCCCCCCGCCCAAAGATGCTCATAGGCTAGCAGCTGGTCAACCTTTAGGCCAGATCATCACCTTTGGGTGCCCACCCTCCTCATGTATGAAACAAGGAGCATCAGTCACTAGCGTCCCCTTCTTCTCAAACTGTGAGCTTTGTGTTCACCCCATTTTAGAGGTGGAACAGAAATTAGGGGAAAGACACAAATATACCTGGGCAGAGTGTCTTTGAGCCTAGACCTGGAACACACATCCACGGGTCACCTGATCCTTCCTTCTGAGGTAGCAGATGAACCTGCTGGTTAGCTGAGAGGCCTGGTGTCTTTGGATGAGTCACCAGAGAACAGGGACAATTAAAGGCCTCTGGGAATCAGCCGAGATTGGGCCACTTAGGCTGTTAGGCTCGGTGCATGCCTTTCATGCCTCCTCCCAGCAGTGGTCCACTGACTTCCCTGACTCTGCCCTCTGTTCTGTCCTTTGGTGGCTGATAATCAAAATGCTTCCCTACATCCAAACTGGTTGGCTGTGTCCAGGTTGGCCTAGGACCCCTGGAGAACTCTGCGTCTTCTTTCCACTCGTCTGGCCTAGTCTGGGACACACTCCTACCTGAGGGGGCCACACCTGGGAGCCATGCCCTCCTTGTCACTTGCAGCCCTCAGAGTTTCGTGACCACAGAGTGAGAGATGCTAGCTGGCTCTCTCTGAGGTGTCTCGTCTTCTCACCAGAGCCCTGTCCTGCTGTTCGGAACCAGAGAGCCAGGCATACGGCTGGTATCTTCGGCGCTGTGTAACGAAGCAGCTAGTCTTTGCTCTCCAGATTTTCACAAAGTGGGACTTTCTTCTCCTGCTTCTCAGTCCAGGTCCACAGGCATGTGTACAATGACCCTGAAATTTCTTCCCTTTGTCACAGTTCGGAAGCTCCTCGCCCACCAGGAAACTTTCCGGGTGGAAGTGCCTGGAGGACAATTCTGCACTCGACTCGGAGATGGCACGTGGGACAGAGAGCTGGCTGGGCTTGCTGCAGCCACGGGAGAATGTGCAGTGTTACTGCCTGTGATGTTTGTGTGTAGGTAGCCCCCATCAGTGGGGGCGAAGGGGGGGTGCTCCCTGCCCTTTGAAAGCTGGCTGAGACTATCCTGAGTGTCCCTTCTCCATAACTCCTGGGCGTCCAAAGCCCTCGGAGGAGTCTTCAGAGTGGGGCAGGGGACTCACTTCATTCCTGTCTCTCTTTCTTGGGCCTCTGTCCCTTGACAGCCTGCTCTGCTTCTAGCACCTTCCGGCAATGACCCCTCCTTGCCCTCTCCCATCTCAGCTCCTCTCCTCCC
Organism: Desmodus rotundus; assembly: GCF_022682495.2. Taxonomy (NCBI): domain Eukaryota; kingdom Metazoa; phylum Chordata; class Mammalia; order Chiroptera; family Phyllostomidae; genus Desmodus; species Desmodus rotundus. The sequence continues at coordinate 146,688,540 of NC_071392.1, read as the reverse complement.
AAGTTGCTCCAAAGTCCCCAATTCTTACTTTTTTTTTTTTAAAGTTGAGCATTTCTGTTCTCTCTCCAGTAGCTTTGGCATCAGCCTTGTTGAGGGCAGCAGGGAGGAGAGGGTGGGGGTGGGGGTGGGGGGAGACGGGTTTTACGTTCCACCATCAGCTCTAATTCGGATATTTTCCCAAAGAAAATCTAGATTTTCAGAAAATACAATTTCTCTACCTCGTTCCATGCAAACAAAGGCTCCATTCTCACTTTGATGTGCGTTTTCAGAGTCCTGCTGGCTGTGGGAGGTCCTCAAGCTTTGCCCCACCTTACAGCGACTTTACTAGCATCTCCTAGGTGCTGCAGCGGCCTGAGCATTTAACTGAGGATATCGACCTTGCCTGGGGAAGCAAGAGTCCAGCAATTACTTTAGTCAGTCTCCACAAACCTATGGGGTGAATATAATTATTATGCCCATTTTATGGATGAAAAAACTATGGCTTAGAGCAATTAAGGAAATTGCTTCAAGATTACATAGTGCTGGAGTCAGGGCTCGATTCCTGGCCTGACCCCAGAGCCATGGGTGTTTGCGCCACCCCAAGGGCGATTCCTACAGGCAGACAACCTGTTGTTTCCCTGGAACCGCTGGGGTGCAGCTGCCTAGAAGAAAGCCAGGGTGCGCAGGTTCTACAGAGGGAAGGAGAGATGTATGTGGCAGAGTTGAGGAAGGAGGTGTTATTTGGCTTTGCTACTTTCTGAGAACTTTGCTGCAAAATGATTCCTCTTCACACATTTTGAGGAGACAGAACCTGGAAAGGCAGAGAACAGCTCCCCATGCCCTTGGGGTGCCATGGGGCAAGTGTGTTTCAGAGAGCTGGCAGCTTCTCTAGCTCTTGGGAGGGGAGGCCTGGCCACAGGGAGCGTGGAGCGTGCATGCTGGCTCTCACAACAGTTAGATGTGACTTCCACCTTCATGGTGTTTTCAAAGAAAATCTGGAAGATGGCAGTGATCTAAATTTGACAGCAATGATGATGACAACGACGACAATAGCAGTTACCATCTATTGAAGAGCTTATAGGTGGTGAGTGCAGTGCCTGACCTCTAACGTGAACGATCTCATTCAGTACCCGAAACAATTCTATGTGGACGACACAGTCACCGTCCCCATTTTACAGGCATTGAAACCGAGGCTTGGAAGAGAAGCGATTTGGAGTGGAAGAGTGGGGTAGGGGAGAAGCACTTTGCTCAAAGTCACAGAGCTATTAAGTGGCAGAGTCTCATCGGAACGCAGGAGTTCCTCCTTGCCCGTCTTCTGCTGTTTTGATCTTGTGAGATGGGCCACTGGGAAACCAAGGACTCAAAGAATGTTTTAAAAAGTGGAGCAAATTCCACAGGGGAGTGCAGGGTGCAGGGGAAAAGAAGAGCTGGGCTTGGGTGTGGAAATAGTTTTCAGATGGCTCATCTTCCCAGCCAAGTCCGGGAGGAACAGTAATTATGTTGAACTGAAAAGTCATCCTCCTGCCATCTCCTGGCCTTGTGAAAGTCCTGGGCACGCGAGAAGGCTGGGGGAGAAGAACGTTTGACTCAGAAATTCTTCTGTCATCGGCAGACTGGCAATGCCAAGAACAAAAGCGAGGGGATGAGGCACAGGGTCAGTTTTTATAGGGTGGAGAAAAACAGAGATTAAGAGAGATTTAAGCTGGGTAATACAAGGACGAGACAGCCTGTACCCCACCAGCACACTTCCCGTGTTCCTGAAAAGGACGTGGTAGCCACATGCAAAATGAAACTCAAAAGGTGGCCCTGGATGGGTGGCAAGGCCAGGACAACACCGGTTCCAGCCAGAGGAGCTGCCTGTGTCCTTTGTGTGTGTCTCCCGGGGCCCTGGCTGTCCCGGCCTGTCCATCCAGATGGAGCTACATGCTCCACTGGGTCACCCCAAAGGACAAGTCACTCAAGTGTCCCAATTCCTCTGTCCACCTCCTTCCTTACACGCTGGGACTGGATGTTCCACCTCCCCCCTATCCTGAAAATGACACTGAGCCTCGATGGATCATGACGAAAAACGGCCGCATCACTCTCAGAAGCATGTGCTCACGCCGAAGACTCCCAGAAAGATCTGCCTGGCAAAGCAGCATTCACAGCAGATGGACGGGCGAGACTCTGGATCTCACGCTCCCTTCCCTACTGTCCTAATCCAGTGCTTGTGACAGGAACGGGGGAGGGTTGGTGGAGGCTCGACTGATCTGGGACAAGGCTTCACAAATCACAAAGGAGCAGGGTACAAGGGGAGATAATAAAAAACACCAGAGGAAGTGCATTTGGCAGGAGGATCTCAGACTTGTTCTTTAGTGGCTGGTCAAGTGCACAAATGGAGGCAGGTCCATCTGCTCTGAGGTCTTGCTGGGTTGGTAGAGGACAGCATGACCTAAGGCCAGAGACTTGACCTTGGTACCTCCTCCTCACATGGCTAATGCACCAATATAGTGCCTGGGCATTTTATTCCAGCCTCTTCTGAGCTGGTTCCTTACACTGCAGCACTGTTTAAAAAAAAAAAAAACAACAATGTGGTCAAACCAGCACTACACTGGGTTTTGAGTTTTAGGTCGATGTTGGTGGCGTATCAATCCTCTGGCAAGCAGAGGAGCACTTAGCAGTGTCTGCGAATGCCTGAAAACTAAAGGGCCGTGTGGTGTGCATATGTGCATTTTCTGTGTAGCTGCTTCGTAGCGTCCATCAGACTCTCAAAGGGGCCCACGGACCAAAAGGGACAAGCAGCACTCACGGGAAGAACAGCAGTGTTTCAGCCGGGAGCTGGGCAGCACGCACGCTCCGACGAGTGTGCATAGGCCGCAAGAAGTCTGGGCTTCACTTCTCTAATAAGCAAAAGCAAACGAGTGGTTCCTCGTGTCGGTGATGATGCGAGTGAATGGGCAGTCACACCTGGAGTGTGGTCGTGTAAATTGGGGCACTTTCTGAAGTAATATGACTCAGAGACCTTACCATATCAGGCATTTCGTTACCCTGAAATTACAATTCTAAGGATTTATCTCAATGGGCAAGGCTGCTGGCTCTGTAGTCCTTATTTGTGTCACTGTGGGCAAATTACTTAACCGCTCGAGGCCTCAGTCTCTGCGAAGTGGGGGTAGTACTATTTATCCATAGGATTCTGGGGAGGGTTATACTAAATAAAGCACAGAAAACACTTAGTACAATGCCTGAGACAACACGAACTAAATGAGTGTTGGTTATGATAGAGATACGAGGGTTTCATTGCCGCATGACTTATCATAACTAAAAATTGGGAGCGACCCCAAATATCCAACATAAGTGATTGGTTTAATAGTCCATATAACTCAACCATTCAAGATTAAATTAGTGAATATGATTGGGAAAAAATGTTCATAATATATCAAAAGACAAAGAGGAGGTTACAAAATAGTATATGTGCTATCATCCCATAGAAAAATGGCTGAATAAATGTTCATTAAATATTTCAGTGGTTATGTTTGAGGATGGCTTTTTATTATTTTGTTTCTGGTTTTCTATATCTTCTAAATTTTCTACAAGGAATACATATAACTTGTGGTAGTAAGACAAACCTAACCCAATAAAAGTTATGTTTTTAAAAAAGGATGACGAGCCCAGGCCGGGCGGCTCCTTGGGTTGGAGTGTCGACCCGACCCGTACATCAAGAAAGGTTGCGGGAGAGATCCCAGGTCAGGGCACATGCCTAGGTTTCGGGTTTGATCCCCTCCTCTGGTCGGGGTGTGTGTGGGAGGCAACCTATCGAGGTTTCTCATTCTCTCTCTCTTCCTCTATCTCTAACATCAATAAACATTTCCTCGGGTGAGGATTAAAAAAAAAAAAAGGATGACTAATCTGAATTGAGAAACACTGTGGCTTTGAGTAATCACTTCTGTGAAGGCTCCTTTCTTTATGTCTAAAATGAAAGCTGTACCTTCTTTCCTTCTGGGGATATAGGGAAACTCAAATGAAAGGGTGAAGGTGAAAGAGCTTTGCGAGGGGTGTGGTGCCTGGCAGGTGCCAGAAAGCAGGGCTTCACTCCCGGGTGCTTTCGTGAACAGTCTGTGTTGTGCTGGGGAGGGCCCCAGAGGCCCAGCTGCCCGGGTGGGGAAAACCGGCCTCCAGCCCTGGGCTAACGTCCTGTGATGATGAACTCTGGGGAACCTGGTATGGGTTGAGGATGAAAGGTACAGTGACTTTCAGGTACAAAAATTGGTTCGCAGTCAGGATCCCAAGCTTAATCTCTGTGAAACCAATGGGCAAGCGTGGCCATGCTTACTAATTAGACAGCAGCAATGTAATTGATCAAATCAACTCCCTTCATGACGCAAAGCCAAAAAACCCAGGGACAGCTTGAGCTTGGAAGAGCTTCCAGAAAGCTGGGCAACGTGACTGGCTCCCCCAGAGATGTTAACATGGTCAAACTAGATTGCTCTACTAATTGCTGGCTCTTTTCTCAGTAACGGATAATAGGGTGAAGCAATGAGGCTCCCGTGCCCCTCATGCGGCCACGCTCTGGGCTGGGCAATATAAATTGTGCTCATTCATTTCTTTCCTGGGTTTGTAGCAAGCATTACACTGCACCAGGCTTACAGAGCCCTTGCTTTCTGGAAAGATGCAAAGTTATAGCCAGGTGCCCTATTTCATTTATGAACAGATTTTCTGCTAATTTGAAAGTCAGTGTATTAAAAAAGAAGGTGGCAGAGACACCATGAGAAGAAATGGGGCTTTACTGCAGCAGCCAAATGTCGAGACCAACATTTCCAATTCACTCAGTCTAGGTCAAAGGAAGAAAAGCACGGGAGAGGCTGCTTTCATTGATGGAAAGGAGCAGGGGATGGGGCCAAGCTCAGCCCCGGTCACTTAGAAGCCCTGAGAACTTGGATCAATGATTTTACCTTTCTGAGCCTTGGATTTCTCATTTGTACAATGCAGGGGATGCTATCACCATTAAAGGGTTGTGAAGATGAACTAAGATTACACACTAAAACACCTAGCTCAGGCGAGGGACGTAATAAGTGCTCAGTAAATGTTAGTTCTCTGCCAGTGTCTTGCCCCTTGAACAAAGCCCTGAAATCATTGTCTTGCATTATAAATTCATGGATCCTAGTCCTGTCTGTGCCACTGGATTTCCAGACTGTTCTTCCAGACAAAGGCGATTTGTAGTCTCCCCAGAATTTGTACATGTGATTCTTAAGTGGGGGTATAACAGACCTGGGGTTGAGAATTTGTCAAGTTTGAAAAGAGCGCATTCAATATTATTCTATAATCTTGAAGGCGAAGCCCTGTTGTTTTCATCATTTGCATCACGGAATGCAAAGCTCAGATCTTCTTGGCTGGTGGTGTAAGAGAGTCTCTGATTGTAGAGGGCACGTGACTTTCGGCCTAGAGAAAGGGGTCAAGGGCTACGTAAGACGTAAGATGGAGCAAAATGATTAACAGAGTATCATTCTGGCAAAACACACTTGGAAGCCAGAGACTGACTGGAAGGAGGTGTGAGGGGAGCTGTGGGGGAGTGGGTAATCTCCTCTCTCTTGTTCTGGGGACGCTCACAGCGATGTGTTCACCTTGTGAAAACGGATCAGGCCCTATCCTTGTGACTGGTATACTTTTCTGTATGGATGTCACGTTCTAATACAAAGTTTAAATAAAATAAGTGACACACACCTTGCACATGTTCACTATGATGGGATACAGCCCAAAGAGGTGTCACGTCAACTTATTCAGGAAGGCGGACAGCTCTCCGTAAACCCCAAATGCTGCTTTGCCTGAAGGGTCTGGACCTCAGATGAAGAACGGAGTGCAGTCCCAGGCCACCGTCACCTCTCTCCTGGACCCTGCTCCAGCCTCCTGCCTGGCCTCGCTGACTCTACACTCTGTGGTCTGTTTATCCACAGAGGTCTTTTATTTAAAAAAAAAACAAACATAAATCTGGTTGTATTATCCCCTTCCAGAGCTCTCCCGTGACTTTCTATTGCACTTAGTGAAATCTCTACCCTCGATCCTGACCTACAGGGCTGTACAAAACAGCCACGCTGTCTCTCTGTCTGACATCATCCGTCGCCTCTCCTCACTCCAGCACTCCGGCTGCCGTTTTCCCTGCTCAACCACGCCAAGCACACCCCCACATCAGGGCCCTCTGCATTCACCATCTGGCTGCCTGCAGTGCTTTTACCCCAGGTCCCCGCATGGCCGGCTCCTTCTAGTCACTCAGGTTTCAGTCTGCAGTCTTAGGGAACCCTGTCCCCTCCAGGTTCTTGGACTTTTGCACCATTGGCAGCACTTGCCCCTCTCTAGCACACCCCCTCGTTTTAGTTCCTCTCCACTGCAGCACTCAGAGTGACGTGGCATCGTGCTGCCCGTGCACACGTGTACCATTTGCTCCTTGCCCCCCCACCCCAAGACTGAAAGCTTTATGAAGGTGGAGGCTTTGCCTGTCTTGTTCACTTCGGTATCAAGAGTGCCTGAAAGAGTGCCCAGAGCATCGTAGGTACTTCCTGGATGGCTGGCTGTGTGATCTTTATAAACTTCTCAGTCTCCACACTGCAATTTCCATATCTGTGAGATCACACTGGTCATAAGCCTTCCTCCCACCCCCAGGGCCGCTGTAAAGGTGGCAGGAGGCAGTGGAGGTGAGGCGCGGCGCCTGGCACGTCGTGCCACAGTGGCTGTGCTCCCTGGGTGCTCCAGGCGAGGCTCCGTTATCTCCTCCCAACCAGAGGCCTCTGACTCATTCATCACAAGCAGACGATCATCTCTTACTAGGGGCTCCGTGACAACGCTGTAATCTGGCATGTTGAGAGACCAGGTTTCCCAATGTTATTCTGAAGTGTCTTTGGCTAAGTCCTGGCGCTTCTGCGTGTCTTGTGTAATTACTGACTGATGAACAGAGACCTTGTGCCACTTCGGTCATTTCTCGCAGGGCAGATGGAATTTGCATCCTGAAGAATGAGCGGCCCGCAGGACAGTGCATCACGGTTGGACAGGTGAGAAACGCAGACACAGGAGCACGACCCCCGGGCCGGGAGATGGTGGCTAGTGACAAAGCAGACTGCCAAGGCTCTCGCTGTAACAAATGGGGCCATTTGTTCCTGGGGCATTGGAATAAATTGGTATCTTTAGAAGTGCCTTGTTACAAAAAATCAAAAAAACAGCTTGAAAGGTTCAGAGGGAACAGGACCTGTCTGCTTTAAGAAGCTCACAAAGGTAAAAGGGATCTCTGTAAGAGGTCAGTGTAAACAAAGGGGCAAGTCTCGGGTAAAGAACCTCATAGAAGGGTAAAGAGCTACTGATCTGAAAGAGAGAACCCAGAAAAATAAAATCGGGGAGCGAGAGTCAAAGAGAGCGAGCGAGCGAGCGAGAATGAGAGCCAATTGTGGTACTCAGCCAGTCACCCAGGTAATAATACACTGATTGGAAGAACACCATCACAGAATTTTAGCTACAAAATGAGAAAGTGTTCCATTGTGTTCCTTTGCATTTTATCTTTTTTTCCCCCCCTTGTGATCTGGGGAAGAAAAGGTTGAAAAAAATTTGGGGAAAAATCAAATGAAAATCAAATCTCTTCTTTCCCCTGACCCCTAAGTAGGTCACATGCAATGTCTTCAGTCATCTCGGCAGAGGACCGGCCACAGGGAGCATCAAAGACTTTCCAGGCGTTACCTGGATAGATCTGGTTAGTGAGAGGTGATGCAGACAGGAAGTCATCCAACCAACAGCTTTTAACTCGGGTTGGAGCTAGGGAGTTAGGGACCTTCAGGTCTGGGGCTCGTTTAGATGGGGAAATCAGAGGAAATAGCCCTGTGGGGATCGTTTCAGCCCTAGAGAGTTCAGGGCAAGGCAAAGTTGAAGTTTGTTTTCCTTGGGAGGCTGAAGAGCTCAATTAACAAAGTATCTGATTACCGTTGGGTAGTCTCTTTCTTTCAAACTTGCTCTTTATTCCACTTCTTATCTCCTACAGAGATTCTCTCAACGTATGCTTTTATTTTAATAAAGAGGTTTAAAAATTAATTGTTAATTATGTATCGTGCGCAGGATTTGTGTGAGCGGATGTTTTCAGTTCTGCTGGCGATTTAGCAGGAGCGGGATGGCTGGGTCAGAGGGCAACGCTATGTTTAGCCTTTTGAGGAACTGCCAAACTGTTCTCCAAAGTGGCTGCATCGTTTTACATCACCACAAAGAAATTATTTTAAACAAAGACGAACATATTCACAGGACAAATGGATGTGCCTGTCCTCTCGAGGCATCACCCCCCACAGCTGCGGCAAGCTGAGAAACTCTAACTCAGACCCGTCCAGGGGGACCCCTGCGATGGTGAGCACGTTCCAAACCTGCGCCATCCAACGTGATGGCTGGTCCTGTGTGGCGACTGAGGTGGACCACTATGACCGAGGCACTGAATTTTAAGTTTTATTTAATTTTAATGAATCTGAATTTGATTTACCTCTTGTGGCCAGTGGCTACTGTATGGGACACACAGTACTTACTGCCTTCTGTCTAAACACTCACAGTTCCCAAAACGCGTCACCTTAAAGATACTGGGGAAGGGACCCTCCCTCCATCTGCTCTGCACCTCGCAGCTCCAAACTAGCTTTTGTCACAGAACCAGGAGGATGAAATTCAGAGGCTGAGATGCCTTCAGACAGACAGGCACCACACTGAAATTCAGGGAACTCCCGACTTTCCCAGGGACGTGTTTGGAACATTCACACTTGGTGGACCTCCTCTATGCTTTCGGCTCGCATCCGTTTAGAGACCTGTCTTCACTGTTCTGTTTCTCAGTACAAGAGCAATTCGTGCTCACTACAGAGAAGCATGAGAAGAAAAAGACGACCACAGCGCTTCCTCTAGTATCTTGTGTGAGTGTACATAGTATTTGTATTTCAGTTTTGGGGACAGCAGCAGAAGTGACATGGGAACCGATGCTGTTCCTTCCTCACTGTGGCTCCTCAGAGTTCCTGTGATAAGACTGTGTTCACTCACTGAGCTGTCACTGTGTGCTAGGCCTGTGCCAGGTGAGACCCAGTCTCCTGGGGGCAGATGGACGTCAGAAGCCTCTTCCAGCCCAGAGGGACAGCCTTCTGACGCGGGGTGAAGGAAGGGCAGAGAAAGCACAGGAGAGGAGCTGGCATCACCTGGGGAGCTGCGGAAGGCTGCAAAGGGGACAGGACATCGGAACCGGAAGCATTCGTGATGCAGAGAAGAGGGTGGGGTGTTGCACGCACAGCAGACAGTGCGTGCGAAGGCTGAGGACAGGAACGAGCCAGGCTGCTGAGGGAAGACAGACTGCTCCGGTGTGGGTCACGTGTGGCTTATCTGATTTATTGCCATTTGTTTCTCCTAGTGGCCTGATAAGTAAAATGTCATCCCCATTTTATAGGCAGAAAGTAGAAGCTGAGAGAAATGAAGTAATTTGTCCAAGGTTGCCCTGCTCCGTGAGAGATTTGTTTGGTGAGCCCTTAAACAACTTGATCATGAGGGGCGAGGTTGGTTGAAGCCCAGCTGCCACGAGACTTTCTGCCACGTGCAGGAATTCAGAAGTTTCCCTGTGGGAAGGTCAGCAGGATCCTGGCGTGACCAGGTCTGTGTTTTAGGATGATCAGTGAGGCAGCAATGCAAAGACAGGTTTGGAGAGAGCTCAACCCTCACTGCAAACAGGGCAGCAGTTTACCTGGGACTGAGCCACGCCACACACACACACACACAACACACACAACACACACAACACACACACACACTCGGCTTCGAAGATAAGAGCCTCTGGGAATCCAGAATGTTTTGTTTCCCTCTCTCTTCCCCAATGAAAGCCCTTACGAGCGGCAGGCGTTCAGGTTGGTTCCGGCCCCTGGTGAAGAAGACCAGGGGAAAGGGACGCTCACTGCGCCTTGTTGGAATCTTAGCTAAATCCCTTCCTTGTGGCCTGTTTCCTCTTCTGCAGAATGAGCTTCTTGGGATGTTCATCTCCAACTGCTCTTCCATCTTCAACACTGGCTGGCCCCCAAGGGCAGTGGGACCTATGAGGGGTTCACTCCGGCCACACACCATGATTTCGGGGGAGCTAAGACTGGCTGCCCCCCAAACTTAGAGCCTCTCAAGCATTTCCTGCGTGAAGCCAGACGTGACAGAATCTTCTTTTGTTTTCAGGCTAGGCCAATGGCAGCAAATAACCTAATTAGGACCTAGCAAGCAGCTCGCCCACTGAAAGCTAATTGAATTAGGACCTTATTAGTCGTTATAACTACTTTTTAGTGAAGCTTTATTACATTCAAGTACGCAGATCCCAAACAATTGTATTAAATGTTGGCAAATGACCCATTAGTCTTTTTTTTATGGAATAATTTTTATTTCTTATGGAAGAGTTTAATTCTACGGAAATTAAATTTTCTTTTTGGCCTTCTTTTTTTTTTTAATTTTTATTGTTATTCAATTACAGTTGTCTGCATTTTCTCCCCATCCCTCTACCCCACCCCAGCCAAATCCACCTCCCTCCCCCGCCTCCACCCTCCCCCTTGATTTTGTCCATGTGTCCTTTATAGTAGTTCCTGTAATCCCCTCTCCCCACTGTCCCCTCCCCACTCCCCTCTGGCTATTGTTAGATTGTTCTTAACTTCAATGTCTCTGGTTATATTTTGTTTGCTTTTTTCTTTTGTTGATTATGTTCCAGTTAAAGGTGAGATCATATGGTATTTGACCCTTTAGTCTTTGATTTCACTTCTCTTTTGCATCATTCCCAACTATCCTGACATTCAAATGCCTATAATTCATTTTTTCCCTCTTCAAAGCCAGGTGCAAACTTGAAGGCGTATATAAATTTCAAAATCTCATTTCCCATTTCCCTGGGATTCCTGCCCGCCGGAGTTGTATTAGAGCGACGCGAAGCATGGGGAAAGGCTCCCCACTGGCCGACCGCATTCCCTAATATTTCCCCCATTCATCACTCCCAACCCACATGGTTTTGAGGACTAAGGGCCCCTGGTTGAAATGCTGATGGTGTTCTGTAGGCAAACACAGAAAACCATTATGAGGAGTTAACACCTCGGTGCGGATTAACTCATCTTCTTAGCTAATATTATGGCCAACGAAGGAGACTTGAAGAGTCCTGAACTGAGTAGCTTTGACAGCTGATGTGCAGAAGAAGATGGGAAAAAACCAAGAGTTAACTAGTTTCTACTATGCACCAGGCATTGGGCTGAATAATTTTATGATTATCCCATTTCATTCCCTGAATAACCTTAATATAAATATTAATATAACTGATTTACAGGTGAGAATAGACGACAGAGAGGTGGAGTTGGCTTCAAAGACACACAAGCAGAGGCTGTGGCCCTGGGGACAGCCGTGGGCAGAACCCGCTGAGCCCACCGAGCCAGGGTCGGCGGGAGACGCAGGGCTCTGGGCTCTTTCCTCTCCCTAATTTTCTACCCTGCCTCTGGGGCTTCTTGAGCCTTTGAGAGCCAGTTCTTGCCAACAGAGACCAAAAATGTTCACTTGATTATGATGCCTTATTTATAGTTTGCCATGCCAGTCTCTGGGCCTGCTTAGGTGGACGGCATTTTTGTGGTTTAAACGAACCAATTTTGTGACTGGAAGCGCTGATACAATTGGTTGGAGCACAAGGAGGGTTAGGCTCTGAGTAACAGCCTCCAGTTGATCTATTAGCCTGAGATTTTACATTTTAAATACACTTAGCACTGATTTAAGGACTAGGATAGATAGTCTCAGACACGCAGAAGCACAGTGCTCGCCTTTTTTTTTCTTTTTTAACCAAGAAGAGATAACTCACTGGGTACTAGTGAGATAGTATATGTGAAAGTGTCTGGCACGATGCTTTATAAATAAAAATTATTATTTTGTTATTGTGTTTATGGAACAGTTTTTTCAAGCCCTTATGAAATAGTGACCGCATGCTTCGTATGAGGGTTTCTCTACTTCAGCACTATTGAGATCTCAGGCCAGATAATTCTCTGTTGCGGGGGGCCGTCCCGTGCACTGTGGGATGTTCAGCTGCATCCCTGACCTGTCCCACTAGATGCCAGTAGCACACCCCAGTTGTGACCATCGGAAATGTCTCCTAACATTGCCAAATGTGCCCTGGGGGGTTGGGAGAGAAAGCACACTTAGCTGAGAACCACTGCTTTACATGAGTAATCTTATTTCGTCCTCTCAGTGACCCAGGGAAGTGTTATTTGTACCACTGTAGAGAGGGGCGAAAGCAGGAATAGAGAGGTTGAGCAACTTGCCAGAGACCACACAGCTAGTAAAGAAGCAGGAGCACAATCTGAACTCAGGACAGACGTGATCCAGAGTGCCAGTCTTGACCACTCTTCTCCTTGCTTCTGAGAGAACGTGTTTAAGAAGGTGCAGAGAAGGAAGTCCTCATAATCACATGCACCCTGGTGGCTGCCACTGCAAAGGGGAGAAACGTATGGGAATGGGAGCGGGGGCTTTAGATGCATTTGAAGCATTTGACTTAGAAGAAAAAAGATTATGTAGCAAATTCAATAATGTTAACATTTGTTAAATCTGGGTAGAGTAGTCTTGGGTGTCTCTTAAATTATTATTGTTGTTGGTTTTAGAATGACAGATATCTTATAATTAAGTATCAAAACAATCTTAAGAAGAGGGAAACATGAGTGGAAATGTAGGTTAAAGTCTTCTGATACTTTCCGAGCATGTGACCATCACACTCAGCACTCGATTTACTTCGTTTTCTAATTCTTGTTGTCTTTCTTAAGAAAGGGATGCCGTAACCTTTTAATGAGAAGGAACTGGTTGCATTTTTGTTTCCCCCAAAAGACAGAGCCCATTCATAGAATTAGTCACAATCACGATGATATAACAGATACTTATTAAATACCTCCTCCAAAGTTGATAGTATGTTAGAGGCTTCTCATATGAACAGCTGATGTTTATGAAATGTTTACTAGGATTTGGCACTGGCTGAGTCCTTTTCATCCACTTACTTACTTATTCCTCACTACAATCCTAAGAGCAGATGACTTCACCTGCATTTCACAGACAAAGTAACTGAGGCTTGGAGAGATGAGCTGCAGAGCCAGGACTTCAGACCAGGATTTGTCTGATGTCTGTGTCCCTGTTCTTTCTAGTACTTGAAGCTGCCACTCAAGCAGGACTCCTGAAGGGCTAACAAGGAAGTCCCAGGGAAGGGGAGGTGCCGGCCCTCTTCACTGGATGGGAGTGGGATGGCAGTGACAGAGACAGGTGGCAGAAGAGGCTTTCCTGGTCTTGTTCTGAGAATCCCTAGTTGATCCCAGGCCCCTGGTCTAACATCAGCTTGATCTCCAGACCCTGTGGCAGTGGGTCAAAGTTCACCCACTCCTGTCTTGTCCTAGATGTTGGTTCCAACACCTCTAGATTTAGTACAGTCTGAAAATAACTCTGCTTTTCTTTCCAGAGCAGCCGTTCAAGGTCAGGATTAAATTATTTCCCTGGCCAACCGGGGCCCATTGACTGCCTCTCAAAAAGGCTCCTTTCCTGGCAGAATCTGCTCAACTGGCCATCTCCTTGCTTCTTGAATGGTGCTCACCTCAATTTTTAATTCGTGAGCCTGGCATCTTGCAGGGCCAATCCGAATTTTGCAAGTAAAAGGTGGTGCATTTGCTATGCCCTTGTCTAAATATGGGCGGTCCACTGCGTTCCCTCCATGCAGTCCCCATGGTGGGTGGGGCAAGCCTGCATGCCCAGAGGAATCCTTCCTGAGGAACACACCCTGTGAATGCTGCAAACTTGATCGGTTTCCAGTGTTTTCTTTTATTTTGTTATGGTTTTGAATTGGGAAGTCAGCCCCTGAGCCTTACACCACTGATGCGGACTGTGGCGGGCCTGGCAGCCCTGAGAAAGATCAAATCCGTTTACACACCGTGGGTGACTGCTTTTTGTTCTCGGATCTGGGGTAAAGTACACACATTCCAAGGCTGCTGCCTGCTCTGGCTCCCCTGATGGACGGGGTGTTGTATTCCAAGAGGGCAGCTTGTTAGTCTTGAACTTGGGAAGCTGACACAAAATTAGTTGGAAGGAGCTGGAGCTTTCGAGCCATCTTGTCACTTCCGAAGGGAAGCTGACTTGTCACCCAGATGCCTGAAACTTCTTGGGACTCAGCCAGTGAGGAGCTACCAGTATAAAAAGCGGTTCCTTCAGCTTTGCTGAGACACACCTATCATCAAAGTGCAAACTGCTACACCCTTCCCAGAGGGTTATTTGACGGTGTACATCTGAGGCCTCTTGATCTAGCCATTCAAAGTGGACTTCATCCTAAGGAGATACTAAGGGCCGGGTGCACCAAAGATATGAAAAATGTGTGTATAAGAATATTTGTCACAGTCGAAAACTCAGGATAAATGTGTATCATGAGGGTATAGTTCATCTCAAACATACAGAAAGATTCACCTCATTCACAAACATTTCACCTACCAAGTTGGCAAAGATTACAGAGTTGGGTACCACACTCTTGGTGAATGTGTGGGCTCTCACACACGCTCACTATGGAAATGTAAATCTGTATGGAGGACAATCTGGCAATATTTATAAAAGTGAAAACATTAACTCAGAATAGTCCACTTCCAGGATTTTATCTTATAGATAATGTGGAAAATAATGAGGTATGCACAAGAATGTTGTATTGTTTGTAATGACAAACAATTTGAAACAACATAAAAATCTTTCAAAACAGGTCTATTCAAAAAATTACAATGGAATACTATGCAGCTATTAAAAAGAATGAGGTGGCTCTATTTACATGGAAGTTAAAAGATCGCCAGGATATATTATTCAGTGAAAAAAAGCAAGGTGCAGACTAGTGTTTATAGTATGTTATTTCCAGGAAAAAAGAACCGTGTGTGCATACAGGAGCTCTGAAAGGACATGAAAAAAACCTAACAGTAACTGTCTCTCAGTGGGGGTGAAATGGGACAGCTGGGGGCAGCGAAGTGAGAGGGACATTCTTTCCAATCCACACTTGGGCCTTGTGGATGTGACACCTTGTCCTTTGTGTATGTCTCACTTATTTACATAAATGGGTTGTCATAAGTGGTTTGGTTAAGTACATCACGGTACCTTCTATTATGGAATTTGATGCAGTATTAAGAAGATGTGAAAAATAAATGAAAATGAAAAGATTTGGATTTATGGAAATGTCAAGAAATCCACGGTTGATGTTTACTGATAAAAGCACTAGATGATCCTATCTGTGCACACACACACACTCATACACATGGAAAATTCTGGGAAGTTCCACAGGAAAATATTAAACATGGTTATACAGAGGGTAGGATTATAGGTGACTTTTCCTTTCTTTTTTATATCTTGTTGTTGTGTGTGAATTATTTTTTTGCTACCAAGAGAGAGAAATTTTCTCATTAAAAAAAAAATAGAACCAAAAATCAGCCCTGGCTGGTGTAGCTCAGTGGATTGAGCACAGGCCTAAGAACCAAAGGATCACTGGTTCGATTCCCAGTCAGGGCACATGCCTGGGTTGCAGGCCAGGTCCCCAGTAGGGGGCGCACAAGAGGCAACTACACATTGATCTTTCTCTCCTCTTTCTCCTTCCCTTCCCCTCTCTCTAAAATTAAATAAATAAAATCTTTTAAAAAAAGAGCACCTCCTTAAAAAAAAAACCAAACAAAAAAACCCCCCAAATCAACAAACAGCTGTTTTTGAACTGGGGGAGTGGGCACTACTATACCCAGCAGAAGACGTGGTCAAAGGAATTTTTAAGTGTTCTAGAGCTGGTGATCACATAGCAGGAGATATGTGTGTGTGTTTTAATCAAGTAAAATTACATTAATGTATGTCAAGATTAAAAATGACTAAGAACAATAATCTTTTTCTTTTTTGGACATTGAGTTTTCTCCTAAAATCAAAAAAATGTAATAGTCCCCATTATAACTTTATCAAAACTCAATTTATCGTCTATTATATTTTCTTAATCACAAATAGAATATGTGAAATAATACAGAAGTATATAGAAAAAGTTAATCTACTCCTGCTCACTCCATTTTACCCCCTGAGGTGACTAGGTTAGTAGCTTTTAAGAATGGGATTGATTACATATTACTGTATGCCGTACTTTTTAAATGTAAACATCACGAACAGCCCTCTTAAATGATAGCTTAGTATACATAGATTTGACCTGTGTGCTTTATTTATTGATTTTAGAGACAGAGAGGAAGGGAGACAAAGAGAGAGGGAAAGGGAGAGGGGGAGAGAAAACATCGCTTCGTTGTTCCACTTATTCATGCACTCATTGGTTGCTTTTTGTATGTGTCCTGATTGGGGATCGAACCCACAACCTTGGTGTATTGGGACAACACTCTAACCAACTGAGCTTCCCGGCCAGGGCTAACCTATGTGTTTTAACACCACTTCACATTTTACTGTATTTTAAATTCCTTATTTAGTAAAATCGAACATAATTAGGTTAACCCTAAAATACCCAATATTCCTTGCCCCAGTGCTTCCATTTTTTGAATTTATCCCGAAAACGTGGGCACAGATAGATATACAAAACAGCTTAAGTGCCAATGAATTGAGAAGTTGCTACGTACAACAGAATAGTCCATAAAATGGATTACTATATGGCCACAAAAAGGAAAGCAGTAACTCTAAACATTCTTACATAGAACTATGCCCAAGATAAGCCGTTGAGTGTAAACTGTCTATACGTTACCATTTGTAAACATAAACAGCATGGAAACATACACATTTCATACACACACTCAAATATACACACACTCGTGCATGTGTGTTTACAAATAAATAGGATATTTCTGGAAACATAAATGATCTGATAACAATGTTGCTTTTGGAAGAAAAAAACTGAGGAGGCAGAATGGCACGGAGCCTGGGGTCTGGTGAGGGCAGAGGAATTTTTTCATTGTTTTTTTTCCTTTCTGTTAAATAAGTGTATGCGTTATTTTTTAATAAAAAAACTAAAATTACTACAAGTAGTCATGCAAAATTGCCACAAAGCACAATGGTATATAGTCCTAGTTCCCTGTGATCTTAAGACTATATTTTTGGAAATAAAAAAGATAAAAAACCTCGTTGCCTGAAGTAGATTTTTATAATGTCAGGAGGCAGGGTTGTTATTCTGGGGGACCATAAACTTGGATGGGAAAAATTACCTTTAAAAAAACAAACAAACAAAAAACTAACCTTTGGCTGTAAATTAGCATTTCCTTCAATAGGAATGTAGGCAACGAGCCACAGTTAGCAGAATTTTTCACCAAAAGAAATCAGATTTATGATATCACGTTACATTTATTGCCGATATCTTGAAATATTTCCACTTGTCACTACTTCAAAATTATAGAAGTTGTTTATTTGACTTGCTGCTAGATCTTGTTTATTTAATGTGTTAGTAATGAAGAACATTGTTTTACTCTATTACAATAAATTTGCTTTTTCAACATTATAATAACTATTTCAACCTAACTGGTTTTCTTTGAATTACGTGTCTGCTGTGCAAAGGGGCTTTACCAGATTGCCACAGGGGCTTGCGGAACCCTCGTGTTAAGATAAATTCTGAAGGGTTGGGGACAAGAAGTCACAAATGGACACTGTGACGGTGTGCCTGACAGCAGAAAGAGGGACCCTATCACTTTCTCTTGATGCCAGGGGGCGATTTATGGCCTGAATATATAAATTGGAGATGTAATTTTTTTTTGTTCCAGTTGGTGGAACCTCCCCCACCCCCCCACCAGCTGCCTCCCTGGCTCCCTGCCCAGCCCCGCACTGGTGCTAAGGTGCCTGGGGCCCATGCCTGTGAATGACAGTGAGCCCGACTTGCCCTTGGTCCCATTTTAACTTCTTTCTGGGGACGGGCCAGGGTGCTGAGCTCAGCCTCTGAGCGATGCATGTTAGCCTGACGGGAAACTCTGTCTTAAAGTAGAATTTCAAAAAGTGTGCGAAGCCAAGCGTGCGAAGCATACCAGCTTCAGGAGAACAAGTTGCTGTGAGTCTGTATTACAAAAAAAGTTACATGGGGCCCTGTGAGGGACAGTCCACTCCCATGCGCTAGAACATTCTGTTTCTGAACATTGTGGTCTGAACTGCTCATCGGTGCAACTTTTACAGCCCGATTTGCGTGCTCCCATCAGAGAGGGGCACTTGAGTGTCCGACGGGGGCTCAGATGTGCTGGGGTAGGTGTGGTCGCCAGTGTGCTGTTGCCAGAGTCCCGAGAACACAAGCCTGCCAGTGAGGACTGCGCCCTGGGCTGACTCACGCTCTGTCACGCCAGGAGGGAGGGTGACGGGCCGGGTGAGATGCCCTCCCCCTGCAGCCACTCCAGCCTTACAAGTCCTGCGGAGAGAGCTCGCCTCCTCCTCCTCCCTGCAAACCTTGCTTCAGTCCACCCTTCTTTCTATCTCCCCTCCATTCCTAAGACACTCATCATTCCAATCACACCATTTGCCTTGTGCTGCAACGGATCCACTCCTTCATCTACTCATTCGCCAAGTGCATAGGGTCAGCCAGCCATGGATTCAGACCCCGGCTCAGTCACTCACTCGTGTAACTGGGGTAAATTAACGGAAGATTTAAAAACGTCAAACCCACACTGACAGTAACTCCTATTTCCCACGGAAAATACACACGTGAAAGTTGCATCTTCCCCCGTAAACTGATGCTCACTTCGTTCTCCCACTATTAATCTTTCCCTGGACTGCCGCGGCTGAGGGTGCCGGGTTCTCTCTCCTCCCCCTCAGGCTCCTTTCACTGTGCTGGCGGTGACTTCGGGGAATGGGACTAGTCGTTTAGTCACTTAGCCCCTCTGAGCCCATTTCCTGACCTACCAAATGGGGGGAACACTGATCCCCATCTGATGGGCTGTCAGGAGGTTTGAAAGTCAGGCTCACCCTGAATCACGGCTTCCATTGCTATGTTTACGGACAGTCATCTAGGTACACATGTCCGGGCTGGGGGACAAGAAGACGTGTCAAAACTGGACCCTGCCCTCCAGAGGTTTGCAACCAGTTTCCTTTGTTAAAAGTGTCCCTACCAGTCCTAGTCCCCATGGGCAAATGTGGCAAAGACCCACCGGAAAGGGAGTGGGGACTAGGCAAGACTGTGAGAACGGCGTCCACAGAACTGGGGGCTTACAGGTGGCAGGATCTGGCCACTCAGAGGGCACAGGACGAGCACTCCTGCAGAGGGAACAGGAGGGACAAAGGCGCAGGGGCAGGAAAGCAGAAGGTGTGTTTGTGACATGGCAAATCTATTTGAGTGAGAGTGCGCTCCGAATTCTGAGCTCACTGTGCTGCACACTCACTGCTTCCCTCAGCCTTTGTGACTGCCTGTGTCAGGCAGACAGGCGAGATGTGGCCACTGCCTGTGGGAAGGTCCCAGTTTGGAGAGGAGACAGGGAAGCCCACCAGTCACGGAGGTTGCTGCAGAGAGCCACCCCTGTGGCGTCTGGGTGCGGATGAGGGGCACCGACTTTGTCTCTCCTCAGGGGTCCTCCAGGGCCCGGGGAGGGAACCCGGCACTATTGTCTCGTGACTGTATGATTTTGTGAAGTTTTCAAAAGTAAGATCTGTTACTGCAGTTGGTTAGGGCCACTGTCTGCTTCCACTCTGACCCTCTCCCCCTGTTGGATTTTCCCTCTGCGAGGCCAGTCAGGGCCGTGGGCATTTTGGGGAACTAGCTGAGGGTTAAGAGACATTTTCAGTTCTGTTGAATACACATACGTGGTTTGCAGTTTTTTCTTTCTGTATAACTAGGTTATCACCAGCCAGAGTCAGGGCAAAGTGGAAAAACAGCTTCTAGAAATAGTCTCTTGTCCACAATGCCGACTCACCTGGACTTGTGACATCAAGAGGCAGGACCGGAGAGTGGTCCCTCACAGGACAGAGTCCTGCTGTGCTGGGACCACACGGATGTGGGTGGCAGAGGCGAATCACGGTCTGCAATGCATGCAGTCAGAAACTAAACTGTGGAAAAGTCTTCCAAAATGATGGTCTCCCAAATTTCATAAAAATCTTAAAAATGCTATGTGACATGACCAAGAATAAGTTATGAAGCTGAAAAAAGTCTGGAGTACCCATAATAGAAGGGAAATTTTGACTTCCCTTGCTAGGGGAAGGAAGACCCACTTACTTTAATATTCTCTATGTAATCACCAGGATACATGCCTCTTGGTTGCTGACCCATAGGCAGCCCCTCACCTGTGCTATCCTCCCCAGAATAGGCTCTCGTTTCCATAGAGGCTCAGAGCCCCACACCGAGGGCATTCCTAGTGATGGACTGTTTAGCGTTATCTGCTTGCCTAGATATAATCCAGGTCCTATCAGTAATCAGCTGGGTGACCTAAGGCAAATCCCACAGTCTCCCTGAGTGTCAGTTTCCTCATCAATAAAATGGGGAAAATAATAGCGTCCCCTTTGTAAGCCTCTGGAGAGGAGTGCAGGAGAGAATGCACGAGAAACCCTTGTAGCCTGGTGCAGCACAGGAGCCCGGTGTGGCCAGACCTAATGAATGGTAGCTATTGGTATTGCTATCATCACATGTGCTCAGGAAGTACGGGGACTGTGGCAACACCCTGCAGACATGGGAGAAAGCGATTTCCCAGCATGGCCTGGAGGCTGTCAGTTATTTTCATGAGCCACACACATACTCAGGTAAAGGCATCTCCTGCATTACAGATCTTAATAGGCCCATCTGTGATGTTGCCACAGCTACACACTCTCCCTTGGCTTCTCTGTGGCCTGTTTTGCCCCAGCAGGACAGGGCATCTCCACCAAGGGCCCTCGTCCTGTTGTACCTGACAGGCAGGACTGTCCACTATCACCTTTCCCCTCCCCGCCCTCTGCACCTTGCAGCAAGGCTGACGCTAACACTGACCCATTCCCTCCTTTCTCTTCTGCTTTCCATCCTGTCCCTCCCTCCGTCACTGCTCCTTCCCACAAATAGCTACTGTGCCCAACCAGCACGGTGTCTCCCGTCGTTCCAAGGCTTTAGAACACTCACAGTGCAATTTCAAAAAATGTTTTTTTGGAGGGGACACAGAGTTACCAACTTCTTATTTTGCAAGCAAGACATGAAACACACACACACTGACTATCACCAGCACTTATTACCGTCATTCCATCAGAAAAAGCATGGTTCTATTAAAAAATGCTATTTCAGTGTCCCAAAATAGAAAGGACAGAGTCTTTAGAATAAAGAGACAGTCATTTTATATTGAATACATTTGGAAAAACACAGAATTTTTCTATTTTTTTTCTCCTTTTGTCATGAGCAGTAAAAATCTTATCACCCATGGCACCAGA
Source organism: Desmodus rotundus (assembly GCF_022682495.2). NCBI lineage: Eukaryota > Metazoa > Chordata > Mammalia > Chiroptera > Phyllostomidae > Desmodus > Desmodus rotundus. The sequence goes on along the minus strand of NC_071392.1, from coordinate 146,667,246 downwards.
CATCAGAAAAATGTTTGGGAAGTACTGTAATTATGAGAGGAATGACACAATGAACATGTAATGCGTGCCAAAAGTGGAGTCAAACGGACTTTGACATTTACTAGCTGTGTGACCTCAGGCAAGTTACCAAACCTCTCTGAACCCTTGTTCCCTCACCTATGACCATGGGGATGGTGATGCTCGCTCTGCAGAGGGGCTGTGGGGGTAGAGGGGTGGTACAGCATACTCAGGGTTGAGCAGGGCACGTGCTACAGAGAAGGCGCTGCTTCCACAGTGCTCATTCCCCTCCCCCCTTCTCCAGGGAGCTCTAGTTGAAAGAATTCACCTTCCGCCCTGCCAGCCGTCCTGCCTTCCACCATGTGGACCGGTCCAACGGACTGGGAAGGATGGGATGCTTCTGGCTATGCCAGAGGAGGTCTCATCCAGCTTTCTGGGCTCTCCAGGGGATGCTGATTTAGGGGTTCCCGGGCATGGGGAGGACTGATGCTATCTGTGCTGGCTGCATAAGAGTCACCTGCAGAAACTGCTTAAAAATCAAGATTCTCAGCCCCATCAGGAGAGACTCTGATAGAACAGGTCTGCAGGGGGTCCAAGCCCTCATGTTCCTGACGAGCAGTTGGGGTGGCCGTTGATCATGGCTCTCTGGTTTTTGGGTTGGGACATTCTGACCACTCAACTCATAAGAATGTCTGGCAGATCATTCCTAGGGTGGCGTCTTATGGGCCTTCACGAATGGGGTCTGAAGAAGATCCTGGGAGGAACTCTCTTGGTTGTGTGTTTCATGCTACCCCTCTTTCCTATCTTCCCCATCTCAGCAAATGGTACCTTCATCACCTAGAAACCTCTGAGTTATCCCAGACACGTTTCTTGCTCTCACTAACAGTCCTGCATCATAACCAACCCAACCCCAAGTCCTGGAATCAGTCCACTTCTCTCCATCTCCACACCCATCAGCCTGGTCTAAGTTGCCCCTAGCTCTCATTGGGACTGTGGCCTTCTAACTGCCCCATCTCTGGTCGGCATTCCACATGGGAGCCTCAGTTGTCTTTCAAAGACATAATTCAGATCCTATCTCTTGGCGGCTTTGAACCCTTCAGTAGTGGCCAGTGCAACTTAAGATAAAATCTAAATTTGGCCTAAAAGTTCCTGCATGGCCTGGCCTCTGAACACACCTCCAGTGTGGAATTGCGACTGCCTCCCCTCTGTTCTCCAGGCTCTGTTAGCTTCCTGCCAGCTCCAGCCTCAGGCCTTGCAGGTGTGCCCATCTTTCTGCCTAGACCCCTCTTCTTCCACCCGCTGCCTTGACTGAGTTAGCTCCTCCTACTGTTCAGGATTCTCCCTAAACGTCACTCAGGGACCCCTGTGATATTCCAATTCCTGCTACAGACTTCTAATAGCATCTTGCCCCCTTTCTTCAAGTCACTCATCACAATTTGCATTCATGTTTGTGTGCATAGGTTTCTCAAATTATCTGAGTTTTCCACTAAAACTAAATCCTATGAGAACATGGAACATGGCTGTTTTGCTCATCACTACATCTCTAGCACATGCCTGAACATAGTAGGCATGCTATAAATACATACTTAATCAGGGAAATGAGGGAGGGAATGAATGGTAAAAGGCCCAACCTTGAGAGACCCACATCCCACACAGTGCAGGCGGTGTGGACAAAATCTAGCCCTAGGCTAGAATGTTGGATGAACTTTCCTGACATTTTATATGTGCATCTTTTTCTCAGGGGTGAGTGGAAAGGTAGGGATTTGTAACAGAAGTACAATCACCATCTTTTGGCAAGGTGGCTCTGGGATTCCTGGAGAGCATTTGCAATGAGAGTAGCTTGGGACCAGAGAGCAAAAAGACATCTCCTGGGTGCTGTAGAACAGGTTTGTGCCTGTACTGACAGACCTAGATTCAACTCCTGGTGCCGGCAGTTCCTTGCTGTGTGACCTTGAGCAAGAAGATAACTTCTCTGAGCTTCAGTTTATTTATCTGTAGACATGGAGCAATTACTCTCTCCTGTCAGTGCAGCTGTGCGGATTAATGAGCTAACGTCTGTAGAGGGCCTAGCGGAATGTCTGGCTTAGGATGTGCTCCTTGATAATAGGATCTCATTAGGCTGTAAGATTCCTGCAGGCAGGAGCCATGTTTGACTTTGGCCAAATAGCCTATTAATTAACAGAGTGCCTGGCACATAGTAGATGTTTTAGGAAGTCTTAATGATTTCATTAAGGGTCAAATATATATTTCTTCAGTAGGATTTCCCTCTTCCAGGAAGGATTCCCTGTGTGTAAAAATTTCTTCTCACTTAAACTAACAGCTCTCCTTGTGAGCAACTCAAATCCTTGTGTTCTGAAACCTCTGAGCTGGAGGATTAGTGTGTGTTTGTGGGGTGGGTCTGTCCTGAGTCATCTCCGAGACCCTCACCCTCCCTTGTGCTCTTGTGGGGGGGAGGATTCATCAGCCCCACTTTTAATAAGAGGACCAGAGAAACCAATGGCGAGAGGATTTCCTATTTGGTTCCAGTATATTGAGAGTACAACTGTTTCTTTGAAACTGACCTTCATTTATTTGGAGGGGAAAGCAGTTAGTTCAATAATGGCTTCCTGGTGCCTTTCAGCATTTTAAAAGATGGAAGAAAGATTTGGAGCAAGGCAAGGTTCCAGCGTTTTCTAAGTAATGCACTAAGCCCAGCTACCAGTTGGCTGCCTAGCACTTCCTGCTATCCCCTAACCACCCCCACACCCCCACCCCATTCTTCTCCCTAATGCAATGCACCTCCCTCAATAGTCCAGCCACTTTCTGAGACCCTGATCAGGCCTTCCCCAGGCGGGTGGGAGCTGGTCTTCATTATAATGCTGGGCAGCTGGAGATTCCTTGGACATCTTGCACATGACCCAATGAGTAGAAATGCTGCTATATTATATTCCAATTATTCCCTGTCCCTGTGTGGCCTAATTCCAGGGGCCGAATAAAGAGGTCCTTGTTTGGTGGAGTCCATCCCTGCTCCCAAGTAAGTAAGCTGGTCCCTGGCCCGACTTGGTCTGAGGCCTCAGGGAAAGGGTGGGGAGGAGGTGGGAGGGTGTTACAGGTGGGGAGGGCTCCACAGGAGATGAGAGGTCCCGCTCTGCAAGCAGTCCAACCCTGCTCCAAAAAATAAAAACAAGGGAGGAAGGTAAACAAATGGGGCCTCCAACCAGGACCCTGCAGGGGGCATGGCTATTTGCCCTCCTTCCCAAGAGGAATCCCAACCCTTCTCTCCCAGGGAGAAGACAAACACAGCCATGGAAATCTCCTGCCATCTGGCCCCTGGAAGTCTATCGCCAGTTGGAAGTTACTCCTACCTGCGCTTGTATCTGCCGACCACTGTCTCCCCAGATCTGCTTTCTCGCCTTATGAGTAGAAAGCCTTTCATGGAAAATTTAGAATTTGGAAGCTTCTTCAGATTCCAAAGGAGTTATTGTTCTACATCACACTACTTTTATTTGGGTGTTATCTGAACTTAGAACAAGTAGAAACCCACATCTTGGTTTTGCTTGGATGCTCTTGCTAAATTGTTAAGAACACGTTAATTAGGCACCTTCACTGTTTGAAGCTCTGAGGGGTACAGAGCAGGGGTACTGTGTGTACCTCTCAGAGCCCATCCCAAACCCAAAGCCTGGAGTCCAGATTCCTCACCTGCTACGGCTAGGGTTTCCACGGGAGAAGGATGTGGGTGGGGATGGGTCAGGGATGGCACACTGGGACATCTCAGGGAGACAAGGGCATGGATGCTTTCATGGCAAGGAGAGGAGAAACAAGCTCTGAGGGCATCATGGTGGCAAGAATGTCCCACTTTCAAAGGCGTGGGAGCCAAGGGCCTGATAATGTGAGGGGGATAAGGTCTCTGCAATGGGGAAAGTGGAGAGAATGTGAGGGAGAAGAAACTGAGCGCAGTCCTGAAGAGTAGGCAGCAGAGAGAGGCCACAGCAACCTGCACCACCAAGAGCGGGGCTGCGCAAGAGCTAAGCTTTGCAGCATTTAAAACTGCAGCCTCCAGGAGGCTGGACCTGCAGGGAGCCGGGGGGTTGTCCCACCAGTGGTTCTCAAAGCCTGGTTGGTGAGCCAACCTGGGAGGCTGGTTAAACAAGCAGACTCCTGGGGTCCTCCTGATGTACTGAGTCAGATTCTGTGGGTTAGGCCTAAGAAGCTGAAAGTTTATCAGGTTCCACAGACGATTCTGATACTTATTGCAGTCTGAGAGCCCTGATTTAGTCCAACCCTGTGGTTCCCTGGAAGCGGGCTCTGAAGCCCACAGAGGTAAAGCAACAAGCCTCAGGTCACAGATCTACCTGATGGCTAAGCTCTCATGACAGCCAGGTTGCTCCGGAGCCCTAGAGCATTTCAACAGGCTGGCAGCCTCTTCTCCCATCTGGAGCTGCTTCCCTTGCCCCCTAAGTGAGAGCCTGTACCTTTGACCGACCCCTGCATCCTGCCGGGGTCTGCTCCTTCCTGAGGATGCTCTGGTCCTAGCCTCTGCAGGCCAGGGGGCAGGAGCAGAAGGAAGAAGGGCCCAGTTCTCTTCTGAGCCTTTAGTAACAGGTGTGGGGTTGGCACGTGAGCAGAGAAGGAGAAAACACACGGTTTCAGCTGAGGGGCTGACGGGGCTTGGGTTTGCGGTACTAAGAGCTAACTTTCCCTGAGCATCAGCACTGCACAGACCCTGCATTAAGTCCTTTGCGTGTATTAGTGCAAACCCCATGGAGCAAATCATAATTAGCCCTATTCTGCAGATGCAGAAACTGAAGCTCACAGAGAAGTGGTCATTTGCCCAAGGTCACTGAGCTAATAATAAGTGGCTATATCACTTCCACATACAACCGTAATTTTTGTATGGCCCAATGCAGTATGAATGTCACCCACCTTAACCCAAGTAACCTGCAAAAAGACCCTGAGACCTTGGGAAAGGAAAGAAAAAGGTTCTCTGCAGTGAGATGTGATCACTCCTTGCGGGGGTGCGGTTGGGGGGAGGGAAGGGCAGAGTTTCCAACCCTGTCCACTTAACACACTGAAAACACTTCTGATGGGCATTAGCCGGCCTTAGAAATGACACTGTGGTGAGAAGGTTGAACAGCCTTTTCCTTTATCTTTTTTAAAGGGAAACTCCTGATATCAATTTGCTTTCTTTCCATTTGTCTCTTTCTCTCGAAAGTGGCGGTGTGTCTTCAGGATTTTAGTTACTTGAGGAATTCCGTTGTGTTGGGCTCTACCCAGGCTGCTGGTGTGACTGCAGGTGTGTGTGGTCCGCGGCATGCAGCCCCCCGTTACCTCTCCTGACACCGGGGCACATGACTTTCTCGTGATCGCCTCCCTCCATTCATTTTTCTGGAGCGTCCCCAGAGATAAGAGGAGAAATCAAAGCAGATCAGTGCCTCAGAGGAGGGACAAGTGTTTCCCAGGCCATGTGGATAGCATGTCACACTATCTTCTAGGTTTGCCTCTTAACCAGACTTCTTCCTCCTTAGAAATCAATCGGGGAGCCTTTTGAACAACTCAGGAGGACTACCAAGCAAAAGGAGATGGACATGTTTTTATAGGAGGGGAAGGACTCAATTTCATTTTAGCAGGATTTGGTGTCTGGCAGCTCGAGGTGAGGGTCAACTATAATTTAATTCTGGTGATTTCATAAAATCACCAGAGTCAGGAACATTTTTGGGTGTGAGAATGTGTGATCTTCAGGTCATCTCCTTCTCTTTTGAATCTCAAGCTTTAGATAACTTAAAGGTGCGTTGGGGCTGTGGGGCTGTAAAATGCTCTTATTAACTCATAATGAAGGGAGTGCACTGAGGTGACAGCAAGCCGTGAAGGGAGGAGGGGGAACGCAGCCTCTGCAAAGCTCTTGAGCACCGTGGGGCTCTCTGCAAGAGCCCTGGAAATGCTGAATGAAAGCTGCCTCTCTGTGTACAAGCCGCCTCCCTCCTTTCCAAATGCCGCGTCTGCGGTAACTACAAACTACTTTGTATGCTGCATTCGTGACGCTGCCTTAGCCGACACATGATTACTACTGAAATAAGGCTGGTGTGATGTTCAAGTCCAGTGGCCTTTTTAATTATTAAACTGAGGCTGCCAAATGACTCATTCCACATACCAGATTTCCCTCCCGTGGTCCTATTTCAAGTGACTAGTCCCTTAGCGCATTCCACTAACACCTGGGTTGGGTCTTAGCCGGATACCCAACCTGCAAAGCCTTTGTAGAGCAAACAGTATTCTCCAGGCTCCAAACGCACTCACACAGACTGCATAAAAACACAAAACCCACAAAAAAACTTTACAGTAAGCTCATCAGTAAAGCCAAGACCGGAAAGTGCCAGGGCCCCGACTCACCAAGTGGCAGAGCGATGAAGAAGGGCAGCCAGCACAAGATGAACATCCCGACCACGATGCCCAGGGTCTTGGCTGCTTTCTTCTCCCTGGAGAACTTAAAAAGTTTGACAGCTATGGAGCTCCTGGGGTTGTGGCCTTTGGCCCTGGTACTGCTGAGGGTGTCCTCGTGAAAGTTCTTGGAGTGGATCCTCAGGGTCAGCTCCTTGGAATTGGACATCTCCTTCATGACTCCGGCCTCCAGGTTCTTGGTGGTCCTCTTGGCAACGATGTAGACGCGGCAGTACATGACCAGAATGACCGCCAAAGGGATGTAGAAGGAGCCTAGCGAGGAGAAGAGGGCGTAGAAGGGCTCTTCGGTGACCCCGCATTCCTTGTCATCATTGGGTGCTGGCTCCTTCCACCCAAGGAGAGGCCCGATGGAGATGACTGTGGACAAGACCCAGACGCTGAGGAGCGCCAAGATGGCCTTCCTCCGCGTGACTAGCGTCGGGTACTGCAGAGAGTAGCGCACTCCGATGTAGCGATCGATGGAGATGGCGCACAGGCTCAGGATGGAGGCGGTGCAGCACAGGACGTCCACGGCGGCCCAGATGTCACAGAAGATCCGACCCAGCACCCAGTAGCCCAGCACCTCCAGGGCAGCCGAGAAGGGCAGCACGGTGAAGCTTAGCAGCAGGTCGGCGATGGCCAGGTTGACGATGAAGTAGTTGGTGGGTGTCCGCAGGTGACGGTTACAGGCCACAGACAAGATGACTAAGATGTTGCCCACGATGGCAAAGAGGATGAAGGCGCCCAGCACCAGGCCCACGGAGATGGCCCTGGTGACGTCCAGCTGGGGCAGTCTGGAGTTGTTCGAGGTCTGGTTGGGGCCAGTGAAGTTGGCATTTTTCAACTCTCCCCAGTGGGCAGGTGCTGATGTGTTGTGGCCGGTGTCCAGGTCGGGATTCATTTTAGAGTCCGCCCTCCATAGCCAGGGGGTTGATAGGGCTGGAAGGGCTGCGGGGAAGGCTCCTCAGCTGCCCTGAAACTTTGCCTCCCCCGTGGTGGTCTTCTTCCCAGAGGCGCCCTCCCGGCGAGTAGTCATCTCCCCGAGCTGCCCGGCCCGGCAGCGCGCGTCTCCCCCTGCACCGCCGCTCGCTCGCCTGTCAGAGGGAGGAGGAGGAGAGAGGGGACCAGGCGGCAGCTCCAAGTTAATGGTCCACGTCAGGCGCGCCGGCCGGGCTCGCGAGGGAGCGCGGGAGGAGGGGCGCGGGCGGGGGGCGCCGGCTCGGCTCGGCCCGGCCGGGCCCGCTGCGGGTCTGCGGACAGCGGTGCCTCCGCCCAGCCAGCGCCGAGGAGGGTCTGCTTTCAATGAGCCTCCGCTGGGCTGACTGCACGCCGGTGACATCAGGCGGGGGAGCCCGGCGCCCTGACTCCGCGCGGCACTAGGGGGCAATGCGGGTCCAGCGAAGGCGCCCGCACCCCGCCGCCCGCGCCCCCGCCGCCCCAGGGCCAGCCTAGTATGCGCGCGTGTGTGCGCGCGCCCGTGTGTGAGGGGGAGTGAGGAAAAGAGACTTGAGCGTGGGGATCCCCTTGCGCCCCACCCCGAGGTGGTCCCTTGGGATTCTTTTCCCTCCTAGTCACTCTTCATTTTAAAAAGTGGCATGGGGGTGCTTACCTCTAATGGGGGGGCGTCTGGAGTCAACCCCCAGATTTAGTGGGGCGTGCAACTTGTGCGGCACCTAAAAAAGGAGAAGAATTCCAAGGTTAGGCAGGTAGGAGGGACTTGAATCAGATGAGAGACCAGCCCTTATCCTTCACCTCCCCGTGAAAATAAAAATAAGGCCTCTCTTCACCTATTCATTCATTCATTCCTTCACTCACTCACCTATTCTCTCAGCTACTCACTCCTTCATTCAACAGGTTGTTAACTAAGGACCCATGCTCTGCCCACGGATCTGTTCTAGGTGCTGTGGGCATAGCAATCGAACCAAGCAGACAAAACCGCTGTGCCCCCTGCCCCCCAGGAACTCACATGCTAGTGGGAGAAGACACTCATTAAAAAAGTAAGCACACTGTGAGGTGTGTGCTATGCTGACAGGTATAACAGAAAATAAAGCTAGGAGGGGAAATGGTGTGTGGGGGGATGGCATTTGAAATTCTGGATGGTTGCTCAGGGCGTCACTGAAATGGTATTTGAGCCAAGACCTGAAAGAAATGAGGAACCAGCTAGGGGGCTATCTGGGGGGAGAGTGGTGGGCCAGGTTAAGAGATCTTTGGGCATGCGGGAAGGGACTTGGGGAATCTGGATTTTGTCTTGATTCCCCCTCCTCCTGCCTGTTACCCACATTGGACTTTCAGCTATAGGGACACACTCCCAAATGTGGGCAAACGGTACTTAGGAAAGAAGGATGGGCCAAGAGATGCCGCGGGAGAGCGGTACGTTAGCGAACAACACTCCAGTGCTTGATGCGTCATAGGCAGGGTGCTAAGCACTCTGCATTTCCTCTTGACCCTATGAAAGGAGGAGCTTCTCATTGTCCTTTCCATTTTGTGGATGGGACACCAAGATACAGCAACGTTGAACTCTTTGCCCACGTCCACACAGCCATAAGGAGAGAAGCTGGGGACTGAACCCAACTGTGGGTCTGTCCCAAGTGGAACGCTTGGCTGCTGTGTCACACCCTTCATCCAGAAACGAGGTAGGGGGTGGCTTTTCCCCCTTCAAGTTTACTGAGACATGACATTTAACATTGTCTATATTTAAGGTATATAACAGGTTGATGCGATATACTTATCAATTGCAAAATGGTTGCCATCGTATTGTTAGCTAACTCCTTCATCACATCACATAGGTACCATCCCTTTCTGTGGTGAGAACTTTTAAGGTCTACTCTCTTAGCAACTTTCTCATATACAGCACAGTGTTACTAACTACTGTCACCACGCTGGACATCAGATCCCCAGACCTCACTCATCTCAGAACTGGAAGTTTCTGCCCTTCGACCAGCACCTCCCCGTTCCCCTCCCCCAACCCCTGGTAACAGCCACTCAGCTTTCTATGAGCCCAGCTTTTCAGATTTCATGTATGGGTGATATTACACGGCATTTGTCTTTTTTTTTTTTTTTTGTCTATCTTATATCATTCAGCATAATGCTCTCAGTGGCAGGATTTCCTTCTTTCTCATGGCTGAATACTATTTCATTGTATGTATACTCATCTTCTTTATCCATCCATCAGTTGATGAACACTTAGGTTGTTTCCATATCTTGGATATTGTGAATAATGATGCAACGAACATGAAGTACGGTTATTTCTTTGAGATCCTATTTTCATTTGCTTTGGATATGTACCCAGGAGTGGGGTTGATGGATCATATGGTAATTCTATTTTTAATTTTTTGAGGAACTTCTATACTGTTTTTCATAGTGAGTGTACCAATATAAATTTGAGACAAGGAGTGGACTGATTGTTACAGAAGGAGCAGATTTCCACGTAGTAAATTTTGGGACCCCAAGCTACGAGTGCTGGGAGGGAACCCACATTTTTTGATGGCTAAGCCTTTACTCATTTTCCATTATTCTTCCCAACATCCCTTTGAGAGAAGTGTGACCCTTCTCCATTGACAGATGAGGAAACCGTGATTCAGAGAGAGTTTGTATGTTCCTGAGTTTGTGTGACTAGTGGGCAGAGCAATGGGTTGTGACAGCTAGAGACGGAAAAGCAAAGCCTGATGCTTCCCCATCTGCTGTCCACAGGCCCGGCCTAGGGCTTCCTTCCTCTCCCCTGACAATCTCTACACCCTGATCTGCAGGGCCAGGGGGCCCTCTTGGGGTGATTTACATTTAAGCTCTTCAACATAGAGGAAAGTCCTGAATTCCTCTTTACTTTTAATATATATTTTTGGGACGGTGGGTGGTTATCACACACATATGATTTTAATCTTTTCCCACCCAAATGCACAGACTCCCAAATGCACAAAACACACAGTTTCAAGGGGCTCCCTGAAATCAAGATATTTGTGGTAGAGACAGCCCTGAAAACAGATTTTGTTTGCTATTTTAATTAAACTGGCTTAAGTTGGCTTTGAAGATTTTAAAATAAGAGATTCACAGATTTATAGTGATTTCACTCTTAAAGAGCTATTAGAGCCCTCTCTTGCCACTTTTCCATTTGGGAGGTGGTCCACGGGCAGCAGGGATTGATGAGCTCCCCAGTGTCAGGTACAGAGCTGGCTATCAAACACTGTTTCCCTGGCCCCCAGGGTGGGGTTCCTTCCTCTGCCCCAGAGGGAAGCCATACATGACATTTACTCATAACTTAGACAGCAGGGGGGTGGGGGCGGTACAGGGAGGAGGGGGAGACTGGGACAGCCCTCGGCCAAGGGTCTTTATGAAGAGGGGACATTGTTCTGTTCCTGGGTGGCTCATGTACTAATACTAATCTGTCTGGAGATAGGGGCTGGGCCAGATGGTGTTTTGAGGTCTTCTAGCCCCAAGTAATCACCTTCCCTTGGTGAGTCAAGTGAGCCCTGAAGGTACCTTGCTGCCCTTTTTTCTCCCCTTCGTCCACAATGGTGGTAGGAGTGGAGTGTCACACACTCAGTTCCCACTGCCCTTGTGTCTCTTCAAGTCTAGGATGATGGTACTTCTCTTGAACTAGTTTATTCCCTGGGGGAATGTGAGGGGCAAGAGAATGCCAGGAAGTTGGCAGAAGCTGGCGATTAGCACAAAGGCAGGGATGTGGGAGAGAAAGGGTGGGACAGAATGAAGAACAAGTTCTGAGCCCACATATCAATGGCGGTGGCCCATTTCCCACTTCCCTGGGCACTAATCTTACCAGCTATTGAACAGCCAGCAACACACCATTGAATTTACGGAGGCTGTGTCTACATAATCACAGTCACCAGCTGCAGTGCGAAAACTCAGCCTATCAGACATTTTTCTATGGTGGCAAAAGGCCAGGAAAAGAAAAAGAGCAGATCTGAGATTTCAGGGTTGGTTTATACTTGTTTTGAAAGAGAACAGTGTGTTACCTAGATGAGAACTTATGCTTGATTCAGGTGTCAGGATGTGAAAGAGGTTATTGAGCCACATCGAAAGGTTCAAAATCCTTGTAGATTTCAGATGTGTTGTCATTTACCAGTACCATTCACGAAGACACGACAAACATCCCACCATAAGGCTAACAGGTATTAGCCTGAAGAGCAGCCACATACCAGGACCCCACTAAAGCAACCTTTGCTAATGGTCCTTTCCTTGCTGTTCCTCCCCTCCCGTCACTGGAGATGCCTTTTAACCCCCCGGGCTGACATCTGACCCATGGAATTGACCATTTGTTTAGGTGTCATGAGGATACAGATGATATTTCATTTTCTTGGTACTCCCTGGGGTAGAGCCAAGCACAGAGCACTGACTCACTCGAGGCTCAGAGAAGAAGAACCTTTTCATTATCCGTGATTACATTACAAACCTCTGATGTTGCAGGCTCCCGTTTCTGTGAGCGTCTAGTGGAAGCTGCCACTGAGTTTGACCTCTGGGGAGACCAAGGCAATGGGAGATTCAGAGATCTGCTTAGACGGTCTCTGAGAAGAGAGCTCTCACGTGTGGCCGTGCAGTTTTGCGTGGTTCTCCCTCTCTAGCTCTCTCCAGTTTTCCATCCGAGCGGCCATATGCAGGAGCATCTGTTTCGTGTGAGGCACCATGCTAGGTATTGCGGGTGAATTAAATCAAGCAAACAACCTTGCACTGATATAGGTGCCAGGGGTAAGGAGTAGGATGGTAGAACACTCTTCAGAGAGTACCTACTATGTGCCAGGCACTGCACTGGGTACTCCATGTGCATTTATGCACATCTTCACAACAAAGCAAGGTAGGAAGTATCCCCATTTCGCAAATGAGGAAACTGAGGCCCAGAGAGGTCTGTGGCGTGACCACGCCTAGTCAGTGAGTAAGCAGCATTGATATTCAGAGCGTTGTTGTCCGGCTCCAAGGCTTGCATCCTTCTCTCTGCACAGGCTGATTTTAAAAAAAGAAAGAAATAAAGAAAGAAAAAGAGAGAAAAAGAGAGAAAGGAAAGAAAGAAAGAAGGAAAGAAAGAAAAGAAAGGAAAGAAAAGAAAAGAAAAAAGAAAAGAAAGAAAGGAAGGAAGAAAGACAGCAGAAGGTTCAGTGTTTGCCTTGAATGAAGTTACAGCAGAAGACAGAATGTGATCAGGTTCCTGAGTGAGGCAGAGGTCAGGGAGGGGACGGACGGCAGAGCAGTCCCAGCCAGCAGGTCCTGCAGGGGAGCTCCTCAGGCCGCCTTCCTTGGCCAGCACCAGGTCTGCCGAGAATCTGAGAGCTGACTTGGAGGCCAATGCCGCTTCCCTCATTTAATAGCTGCTAAATGACCTTGGGCAGGAGAGTAAAGTGATTAAGAGCCTGAACTCTGGCATCCAACAGGCTTGGATTTATGTTCCAGTTCCACTAATTTATTAGCTGTGTGTCCTTGGGCAAGTCATCTATCTAAGCAGGCTGAGCCCCAGTTTCCTCATCTGTGAAATGAAGATCATAACGGTCCCTGCCTCACAGGGCCGAGGTGAGGGTTAGATGCACGAATGTGTGTAAAGCGCCCAGAGCAGAGTGATGGGAATAATAGCGGCTAAGAGTTATTGAGTGTTGGCTAGGTGCCCAAAATGTCTTACGGACATTATCAGATTTGATCCTGATAATAACATGAGGTGGATCCTATTATTATTGACATTTTACAGACGAAGAAACCGAGTCTCAGAATGGTTGCCCAAGGCCACTGGGCTAGCAGCTGGTGCAGCTGGAATACAAAGCACCAGTGAATGAGGCTAAAAATGAAAAAAGGAATTGGAGGTGGGAGGCATCTATTTCATGGGCTATACTGGGGTCTCCCGGGACTTGGACGGAGGAGGAGAGGCACGCTTTCTCCTGGGCAGGGGACACTGGCTTCCGCAGAGCCATTTCCACCATCTCCAAAGGCAGCAGGCCAGAGGTTTCTGGGAGTGAGGTATTTCAGCCCCCTCGGGGCAAGCCTGCTTTTCTCTCTGGTAATCACAATTTGTCAATCTTTGTTCAGCACGGATTCCCCCCAACTCAGAAATTCTCGTCACACAGCCTTTCCTGGCAAGGCAGGGAGCTCAGGAGCAGTCCTCTGCAGCGGTCTGGTGAAGATGAACTGCTGCGTCATGCAGGGGCTGCATTCACATTGCAAGTTTGGGGAGAGCCCTGAACTGGGGGCTGGGGTGCGAGGGCACCAGGCACGTGAGTGTGGAGCGTGAAAAACCTGCTAACGCTGGAGCTGGAGAATGGGTCTATTCTCCCTTGGACGGTGGGACGAGATAAACAGGTTGCCCACATCAGCCCAAGGTGCTGCAGAGACGAGGGCCAGGGGAGAGTGTAGCATTTTCTTGAATAACTCTAGCTGTCTCTTTACGGCCATGGGCTTTGCCCATCGCTTTGTCCAGGAATCCATGGTGACCCCAAAAGTGACCTAGGAAAGGTCTCCAGGTTGTGACCTGCTTTGGAGCTGGGTGTGCGGCAGCGTCTGCACCGTGGCTCCAAGAGGCCGATGTCGTTTTCCGGATCTAAGACCGAGGGCAGGCTGCCGATGGAGATTTTACTGGCACTAGAGCTCTCCCGAGCTGCCTCTGTGTTGCCCTGCCAGAATGTACTTTCTAATCACAGTGTTGAAACCATTAAAGGTTAAAGTGAAACATAACAAAACAAAACTTGTGGCAATAGGCTCCTTACTGCTGACTTTTCAAGGCTGCACTGTGATAGTTAGGGTTGTGGACTTGAAGAATCTCAGAATTAGAAGGATCCTAGAGATTGCCTAGTCCAGGGCTCAGCAAACTACAGCCCTTGCAACAAATCTCGCCTCGTGCCTTTTTTTTTTTTTTGTAAATAAAGTTTTACTGGAACACAGCCATTCCCTTACACGCTGTTCACGGGTGCTTTCATGCTGCAATGGCAGAGTCGGGTAGCTGCAACAGAGACCCTGTGCTCTGTGAAGTCTTAAATATTTGCCCTCTAATCGTTTGTAGAAATTGTTTGTTGACCTTTGGTCTAGCCCATCCCTCTTATTTTACATTCGAGGGCACAAAGGCCCGGAAAGGGGAGGGACTTGCTTAAAGCACAGCCAGCGTCAGTAGCCTGGGGATTTGATTCTGCCACATGACTCTTTCATGATCATCTCTTTCTGCAGTCTGGAGTAGGTTCTGAGTTTGAATCCCGGCTTTAGTCGACCAGGTGCATGACCTTGGGCAAGCTACATAAACTCATTCAGCCTCCATTTTTTCATGTGAGACCTGGGGATCATGCTTTCTATTTCTTGAGATGATGCACATAGTAGGTGGTTGTGACAATTAAAGGAGACTGTAATGAGTAGGCTGGGACCTGGCTCATAAAAAAATTCAACCTCCAACAGCTCCTATTATTAGATCGATGTCCTCTGCGATTTTATATGCATTAATCTTGTCCCTCCCATTCTACATTTCATAAGGGAAAGGGCTATTCCTTGGCTCTTTAACTTTTTAGGTCCTAGATCTCATTGAGAAGCTGCTGTGAGCTGTGGACACGCTGCTTTACTCCGCACTTCTCCCGAATTCCTCACCGGGTTCTTCCTTGGTGCCAAGTTCCCAGCAGGGCCCCTTGATTAATTGATACTCACCCTACTACCACTTATTCTTGTTCGCTGGGCCTCTCTCCTGCTGCTAACTGTATCTCCATGTGACCTCTTTCAGTCTTGGGCAACAGAACCAACCCAGTGTTCCCCCATTCATCATGGAACAGAACTTGAACTGAATAAAGCGAATGGACGCGGGCCTTTCCTGTCCTCCCGGAGGTTGCGGTATAAGATAAATAATGGGAATGTGCATCTGAGGATGCATGGAGAATTGTGTCTGACATTGAACAGGGATACGAGTTAAATAAGGAAACAAATAAAATATGTGATGTAGGTCTCACATTTCTCCATCCTTCCTCTTCTCCCTCTCTTGTGGCCCTCTGAACCAAACCATCCAACCCTTTTGGGGGATTTTCACTTGTGGTGGCCCCCAAGTTCAGAAAGGTCTACAGGAAGTGGTAGAAACCTTTTTGCTTAGGGGCATCTAAAAACTGTATCTGGATAAAATGTTAGATCCCAGTTTTGGGGAGGACAGACTAGGCCCCTGGGGAGTAAGGCAAGGAAGTGAAGCCAGTGGGTGACTTCTGCCTTCTCATCTATTCTCTGGCAGAGATGAAAGGGTGGGACTCTGGATGGGGTGGTGCCTGCTTGGGAAATGGTGTGTACATCACTCTGGGGCCCCCATGGGCATGGCAGAGGAGGGCAGAGTACGAGAAAGGCAGTTTTTTTTGCCCATCTCCTTCGAGTATGGGGAATGCTGGGACAGGAAATGCCCAGCGTTTCTCAGCTGTTTACTGGATGCCAAACTGGCAGATTTGGAAAGCTGCCTTTGGAGTCCTGAAAAGATGAAGGAGAAGGAGGGGGAGCCTTGGTTTTTCTGTCTCTTGTGAGAAAGTCCTCGGGGGGTGGAGCTTCAGGGAGATTTTGTGGAAACTTCTACATGGGAGCAGTCTTGTATAATGGCAGTTAGCTGCATGCTATGAATCACAAGTTCCTGGAGGCGCCTCCAAATATTTCCCCTGCCTTCTGGAGAGCTATGCATTGAGAGGTAGCGCTGCCCTCTTCCTACGGCCCTATTTTAATTAAATATGACTGACTGAGTGCTGTGATGCATCAGGCATTGTGCTAAGCTAATTCACAGGCAACATCTCATTTAGTCCTCCAAACAACACTTCTGTGGAAGACATTGTTGGCTCCACTTTGCAGGTGAGGCAACTGAGGATAAGATTAATTAACATGCCCAAGATTACCCAGAGATGGGATTAGGGCAAAGGCGGTTTGACTCAAAATCCATACTTTTCACCTCCCAGATTATCCAAATGTGGCTATAGGCTGACCTTGCAGCCAAACAAAACTACAGGAATTTCTAGGCAAACCTCAGCGGGCTGGGGATGTGGGTGGATTCAGGGAGGTGGAAGTTGCTCTGGGCCATGTGCTACTGCCCAGTGCAAACTGGGGCCCTTCTCTGGGGTGGGGTCCAAGGATTCTATGTCCCCTCCTAGCTCCTGCCGGGAAACTCAAGTGAGCTCAAGGTCAAGTGAGGTCAGGCTGAGATCTTAAGTCTTGCAAGAAGAAGAGTGGAAGACCTGATCTGATCATTGTCTTTAAGGAGTACAAAGGTTATTGATCCCGTGATGGTAACCAACTGTTGAGAGAGAGAGAGAGAGAGAGAGAGAGAGAGAGAGAGAGAGAGAGAGAGAGAGAGAGAATGTCCAGACTCCAAAGACAGCCTGAGAGATGCCGTCAGACCAAAGGAACTAGCTTATTAAAACTGCAGACCAAATTTTAGTTTCTGGCACTTCCTAGCTTTGTGACCTTGGGCAGGTTAATTCATTTATTTAAGCTTCTATCTGTTTATCTGTAAAATGGGTATTTTAATAATATTTACCCCACTGAGTTATTGTCAGGATTCAAAAAGACTTTGGCACCCAGGAAGCTCTCAATGAATATGTTATTGTTGGTATTTTGTGTACTCACAAAAACATACAACAGATTTCTCAGAATCTGGAGTATTAAGGTACAGATTTACCTAGTTGAGTTCTTAGTGAATCTTCCAACCTCTTACTTGCCAATTGATATAATGGATTCCTTTTTTTTCTTCTTACATATATAGTCCTAAAAAGAACCCAGTGGCTGGAAAAATAACAATGATATAAATAACAATAGCTAACATTTATTGAGAACTTTCTGTGGGCTTGGCTTGCACTATGGGCTTTACACACACTATCTCATTTTAATACGAGAATCCTAGGTAGGCAGAAGTAATTTATCTGGTCTTTGAGATGCAATTTCTGAAATTGCCTCTACCACACTCAGAGCGCTCAGGCTTGCTGGAAATATTTCTTCATGCAGAGAAGTCCTGGCAGGGTCAGCAACAAAGCCAGTGTGGGTGTTGGTGGGCTTGGGGCATGGGGTGTGGTGGGCAGTGGGCCCTGCAAGCTCTCTGTGCAGAGGGAAAGGGAAACAGCTTAGTCCAGCAGGCAGGCGGCACGCTGTCAGCCCATAACTCTTGGTCACTGTACAATTAGTGTCAACAGGGACTTTCCTCGTGAATCAGACCAAAGAGGCTCACAGACTGTAAACCATCACACCAGAGGCCGACCATTCATGCCCTAGGAAGACAGGGAAGGAAAGGGGGCGCAAGAGAACCTCCACCTGGCCCCAATATCACAGAGAGGCCCAGATCCACGAGAAAGGGAAGAAGAGAAGGAGCAACAAGGGCAGAGAACAGACTCCAGTGAATATACATATATTTTCAATCGAATTCCAGGGGCTGAGTGGAGAAGTCGGAAGGAAAAAAGTATTCAGTCTGGAGGTGTTTTTTCTCAAGTCAAGCTGGGGAACTTGTTCCGGAAGCAGCTCTAGGTGTGAGAGTTCAGTCCTTTGTTGTCACCTGAAAACTGGAATGTTCCTTTGCTCCATCTGGGGGACGGCCCTCTTTATAACTACTTGGTGCTGCTCTCTTGGGAGCCAAGGAATGGAGAAGAAAGAAATATGCGGCCACTGAGCAGACCGAGGTTTGCCCACACAGCCAGAGATACCCAAATCTCTCTGGGCACGAGCCACCTAGAGAGGGCCTTAAATTCGGATTCCTGGGTCCCGGCCACAGCAGGTCTGCAGCGAGGTCCAGGGATTTATATTTTTCACAAGTCACCCAAATGTTTCCACTGCAGCAGGCTGGCAGACTGCATTCTGAGACACACTATTTTAGCCCCCCTTTTGCAAATCATCAAATGGAGGCCCAGAAAGCACAAATGACTCCGCTGAATGTCTCGCAGAGAGGGTTCTTGCAGGGTCTAGGTCTCAAACCCAGGTTTTCTGCCGACCCGTCCTGTTAGTCTTGCCTCGGCTGGACCCATTAAAAATGACTTGACCTCCACTTGCTCTTCCTTGTTCCTTGCCAGGGACCATCCTGTTCTTCACAGCTCACATCAGGGTCACTTCCTCAGGGAAAGACTGTCTCGCTCCTCCCCACCTTAGTTTAGGTGAGGTGCCTTTCTTCTCTGCTCTCAGAAAACCACACCCCTCTCCCTCATAGCATTCACCCTGGTTTGGGGCTGCAGAGCCTCCGTGTGCCTCTTGGATCAGTATCTGCCTCCCTCCCTGGACTTCAGGCTCAAAGAGAGCAGGGGATTTCTTTTTGCTCATCCAAGGACCTAGCACAGTGTGTGATAGATAGATTGTAGGTGCTCAACAAAATATTTATTAGATAGTAAATGAAAGAGTGAATGAGTGAAAGCATGAATGAAAAGGGCAGGTTGATTGCAATCTTAACTAAAAGCCAAAATAGCAAAATCTGTGAAACTTTTGTCTTTCAATGAGTTTTCCTTTTCGGTCTTCTTTTTGGCTGAGCCTATTTGATCCCAACTGCCCATCTACCCCTGAAACCACAGCTTCCTGCGGGCAAAATTGTGCAGGGGGGAGGTTTGCTGTCTCTGATTTTCTGTTTGTCTGTTTGTCTCTTGTCGCTATCATTTCTTTAACCTTCCTATTACGGCAGCAACTTTTATGTGGGGGATCTATGCTCCTCTATGTAAGCCTCCATTCCTTTCAACTCTAACCTTTGCCCACGGTCCCAATGCTCTCATGCTGCCTCCAGCCACCACTGAATCCTGACCTTGTCTCACCTCCTGTTCCTGGTCAAAGTCACACCAGTCCAATGTCCTATTTCTTGAAGGCACGGTATTACGACAACTCTTCAAAGTGATGGCTTCCTGCCAACAGCGGATCATGACCTAATCGGTTGCCCCTCCTCCTCCCCTTTAATTTGAACTAGCTCATCACTTTCTTAGCCAAAGGTGTGTGCTCCAACGAGCTGGTGAAACCTTTGATGTTAGGGATCACCCTCCATGGAGCCCCAGCAGCACTGATGATGGGGGAGGAATCTAATGATCAGCAATTATCTACTGAGCCCAGTGTGAGGACCCGAGGGACATGCAAAGATGAATAAAAGTGGTTTCCTCTTACGGATATTTATGGAGGTGCCATGTACTCCTATTTAATAGCAGTATGGCAATTAAGTAATACTTCTAGAGACTTTGTTGCTTGCCAAACAAACGATGGCAGCCACAAATGCTATGAGTTTAAATTAGATTCTGTGTATAATGCACTTTGCATTGGGCCTGACACCCAGTAGGCCCACTCAGTCATGTTAGTCCTTCTTTCCTCTAATGAGGGAGAGATCTTTCAGGGCCAGAGTTGGTGAGCTGGTCTCCACAGAGGAGGGGTGCTCTCTTTGTGGTCCTGGGGAGTATATTCAACTTGTGAAGAAACTTTTTCGACTTCATAAGAGTACCCACTTGCATTCAGAATTGGTTTCTATTTGAAAACAATTACTCTCTTTGCTTTCACGTGGATCCCCTGGGATCCAGCTGATCCACACCCCCTTGCCTACTGTGTGTACACAGGAGAGGCACATTCAGAGTCAGAGCTGGAAGGGACTGCAGACATGGTGTAGCCTTTCCCTCATTTCACAGGTGGGAAACTGAGGCCAGACAAGTGATGTGACTGCGGTCACTCAGAGCCAGAACCAGGACCGAAGCCCCTAATGTCCAGCTCAATACTTTCAAAAGTAAATACACTTAATATAACTATTATTTACTTTATTTAATCACTAAGCAAATGAAAAATTGCTTTTTAAAAAAATTACCAAAGTAAATTGTGCTTTTGGTAAAGCTATGGAAAAGAATAGAGAACAAAAAGGAAATCACCCTTTATTCTATTACCCCGAGAGGACATCCCTGTAAACATTTTGGCAAATGTTTTCTAGGCTTTACACACACACACATGCACACAAGTGCATCTTGTTTGGGCCCCTCCCTCGGTACCCACAGCTGTCCCCTCAGTCCCCACCTCTCAGACCCAGGCTAAGACTTTCCTATGTCTCCAGGGGTGGACCCTAACCCAAAGGGAGCCAGTGAGAGCCCAGGGACCCCTTTGCCACGAGATTTGAAGAGGAGGGAAGCAGGATTTGGAGCAAGGTCTCCAGCCACCACGTGGCCACAGTGAGGGCGCCTGCATGGGTGCGGAGCTGCACAGGGCTGCGGGATGTTGTCTGTCCTTCCTACGCGCTCACACAGGGCTTGTTCCCCGAGCACAACTCCTGTACTTCAGCGTAGCTGGTGCCTGTTACCAGTGGATCCAATCTTAGTATAGAAGGAAGGCCTTTGAGCGAGTTGCTTAGTCCCTCCGAGACCAGCTTCCTTGTCTGTAAAGTGGGATACTGCTTGGGAGATTTCAGTGAGGATAATGCACTACTAGTCCCACCAATATCAGTAACAACAGTTAAATTTATGGCTGCTTTATTAATTGTTTGCTGTGGTCAGGGCTGCTGCCAAGCGGTGTAATACACTGTTTCATTCAGTCTCCGCACCCACAGAGCGGGGGAGGGACCTGCTGTGACTGTGTAAAGGTGAAGGAGTGAAACGCAGGGCCTGACTCCAGCTGCCCTGATTCCTGTCACATCATTTTGCTAATGGATCCCTTTTGCCTCTTTGAATGTTTGGTAGGGGGACCTCGGTGCTTTCCAGGTCCTCTTGGCTGGGAGCCACCTTGCTCTCTGCAGGGTACAGGATACCGGTTCCAAACTAGGGAGTGGGAAACCCCCTCCCTGCTGGGCTGTCACCCGGAGGCCTGGACACTGGCCAGAGCCCTCTCTGGCTGCAGTGCCCCCTTCCTGGCTGTGCCCCAGTGTTCCCTAGGTAACCACAGGGGATGCAGCACAGATTTATGGCCCTGCTGCTCCTGAGCAAGTACCTGACAGGTTCTGTCCGAGACGGATGGTGTCTGGCTCCCAGATGACTCATCAGGAGGGGTGCAGACACCTGTGGGTGGCACAGAAGAAAGAAACCCTCCTCCTTCTCACCTCCCACAGGCAGAGAGACTGAGAGTAATTTCTCCCTCACACAGACAGTTCAAAAGGCAGATATTCGAGGCTCCCATTTTAAGGACAGGGACACTGAGGCCCTATTTCATCTACTCCTTCATTTATGGCACGAACGTTTGCTGAGCTTCGTGCCAGGTTGTGCTAGATTGTGCGGAAAATCCAAAGGTGGGGAAAACGCAGACTGCCATCAACAGTGCTACTGATTACGCAGGGGGCTCAGTCGTGCAACAGGGGACTGTCACCAGCGTGGGATTTAAAGTGTGGGACAGCCCCAAGAGTGAGCATGTCAGTCGTTTGTACTCAAATGGCTTCAACTTCACTTTATTGTCTCAGCGTCTCCTAGGGGCTGAGGAGAGCCGAGATGAACAGTCCCTTAAGGAGCTTTGAGAAAGGTGCTGGCTTTTTCTCAAGGCTGACTTTCAGGAAGTTGAATGATACAGACTTGAAATTACATTTGATAGCGAGTTCACTAGCTCATTTTGGTATTTAGCTTTTTAAAGACATGAGCGTTCTCAGGACCATGTGCTTATAAGGATTCTTGGTTCTAGGAAACTAGCGCCACTCAGCTGAAGCAAACCCAGACATTTATTATGTTAGTTGAGTATAACAAGCAATCCAAAACCTCCGCTGGGCTTCAGTAGCAGCTGGACCCACAGGTTTAAGACACTTGGACCAACGTCTCACATACCTCATCTCAGCTTTGTCCCCCCGCCCCCAACAGAATGAAACCCTTTTCTTCTCTGACCCACATGATGAGAAACAAGAGCAAAAAAGTCCTAATTTTTACATTTTTAGAGTGTAAGCAGCCAAGAAAAAAAGTTGGCTGCTTTACACCAGTCTTGTCCTAAAACTCCCGTGGAAGGGATCAGGTAAATCTGAGGGTCAGGAGCTTACATTTGGACCCATCAGCTGTCACTAGGTAATGGTTCTATGACCGCCTCCACTTGGGTAGGTGACTAGCCCTGGATTGTCAGGCTTGGCCGGGGAGAATGGTCACATCCTTCTGGGGTGACTTCTATGGTGCCTCTACAGACAAGAAGGGGGCAGTTCTTAGAAGAGAGGTGCCTCACAGGATTCACTACAGAGCACAGAAGGATCCAAAATGGGATGGAGGAGAGCCTGACGGTGTGCCTGAAAAGTCACTTAACATTTGAAGATTAGTTTAATGAGCCAGCAGGAGTACAATGCTTGGATGGATTGGCCACACGACTTATTTTTTTACTCCTAAATTATAAATGCTGTGAGGTCCTGGACTTTTTCATTGCTGTTTGCTCATCTCTCAGTGCTTGTCATAGCCCCTTACACCTAAGAGACAGTCAACAAAGGTTTGTTGAAATTTTGACCTGGAGAGTGTCCTAATTGGAGGTTTTGCACACTGGCCTTCATAAAGGGGACTGGAAGCATCTCTGACGTAAAGAAATAAATCCACAACCTCCTTCCCCAGGTGACAGCTTTGATAACAACAGTCGTTTGAGAGCGGAAGTCTTGGAAGGCATGGTAATAACTTGTTTCACTTCCCAGTCCTGGTGTGCGCACGTGATGGGAGTGAGAGCAGTGCTCACATGGGATCTGGGAGGCACACCAAGCATCTCACAGCGTCATGCTGGCGCCCACTTCTCTCGGGCTCTTGTCAGTGATCTGGGACCAGTTTCAGCCAGGTATAGGGTGCAACATTCGCTCTCTCAGCCCATAAATTCACGTTTTCAGTTAGGATTCTTTGATCGGAGAGCCCACACCAGACTACTTAAGCAAAAGGAATTTATTGGTTTATGAGGTCTGTCCAGAAGGTATCCAGCCATATTCTATGAAAAATAGAGGCATTTACTGAAGAAGATACAAGAAACACTGTACACAGGACAATGACGCCTCAGTCCCCTTCAAAGTAGGCAACTTGGTCGGCTCAAATAAACTCATAAAATTTTTCTACATATTTGGAAGTTTCTTATGTTGATATGTTGAATTCTGAAATGCCTGATGTAGTAGAGCCAAATTAGTGGGATTTTACTTTACATGAGGAAAATAGAGATAATCACAATAGATTCAGAATAAAATAAATGTCTCCTTCCAGGATATACGACCACATAGAAACTTCAGTTCTTTAATGTGAACTTCTCCCCTTTCTCTCCTTTGGTTCAGACTGGCCTCCTCCGGCACCCAGACCCACTTGCCTCCTTCTCCCTTGCAGTTCTACTCCTTTAATCATCAAGCCCTCAGGACAACGAGGTTCTGATCAGCACCAAACAATCTTAGGAACAAAGCCTTGGCCCCT
This sequence comes from Desmodus rotundus, assembly GCF_022682495.2. Classification (NCBI taxonomy): domain Eukaryota; kingdom Metazoa; phylum Chordata; class Mammalia; order Chiroptera; family Phyllostomidae; genus Desmodus; species Desmodus rotundus. The sequence goes on along the minus strand of NC_071392.1, from coordinate 146,643,619 downwards.
AGACACAGAGCCCTCAAACTAGAGATAACATCTAGACTTCAGCTGTCTCAGCTGCAGACCCAGAAAAGTGGTGACACTGGGAAGCAATGCCATGGCTGACACCAGGACCAGAGGCACTGACCCCTGCTCCCCACCTGAGTGCTGACCAATCAGTAGAAAACATGGCCCTGACCACGACCCTAACTCCCCTAGTCACCAAGATTAATGACTTTCCCCTGGAAGTAATCAAGGAGTCAGATCTTTTTTGAGTGCTGTCTCACCTGTCTCTGGACATGGGCAACTTCCTGGAAAACTTTCTTTGCTAAAAAGAAAAGGCACCTTGGGACCTCACACAGTTCTCCCAATTGCCATCAGCTGCTCCGTCGTATTTTCCTGAATCTCATCGATGGTCTGAAATCTCTTCCCTTTCAAAGGTGATTTTAGTTTTGGGAAAAGGCAGAAGTTGCAGGACACCAAACCTGGGCTGTAGGGTGGCTGAGTCACCTGGGTGATTTGATGTTTCGCCAAAAAATTCTGCATGAGACGTGATGCATGAGCAGGCGCGTTGTGATGAAGTTGCCCATCACCAGCTGCCCATAGCTGTGGCCCCTAAATCATCTGAGTAATTTCCACAGAGGAATGTTCAAGCTAAACACAAAATTTGATGTAGATTCCTTGCTCTAATCAGTCATTTTGAATGGGAAGGCCCCACAGTATGCATGCCCACTCGATGGCATCTACCACTCCCACTGACTAGTACAGAAAGTCGTCATTGTTCACGCATGTGCATTCCAGTCCACTCTCCTTGGCTGTCAGGTTACATCGATGTTGCACAAACCATTCTGGTTATATTAATGATGGCTGGATTTTTTCCGGACAGAACTCATATATTACAGGACTCAGAGAGTACAACTGGTATACAGTTCTCTATTTTTTGATTTTGCTTCTTTGGTAAGGGCTCCATTTTTAATCAGGATGTCCCTTCATGCTCCACCAAATTACTGCTAACACTTCTTGGGGCTACATCCTTCTAAGTTCACATCCAATAGGAGAGGTGAAGCTCAACTCTATGCTAGCTTTAGAAAAATCCCTGGACTTGAGTCTCATTGGCCCTGTTTGGATTATGGGTTTGCCTCAGAACCACTGTGGCTGGGGGTCCGGGGTGGATGAGACACACTGCTCTGTTTAGCTTAATCATAGATTCGTGACTGCAGTGAAGTTTAAAAACTGAGTGTGAGGTGGGTAGCTCCTCCAAACAAAATTGGGGTATGATGTCACAAGAGGTGGAGGAGATGTTGGATCAGAGTACAATCAACAACAAAGTTCACCACACACACACTTGGCAGGAATTTGGGGAGACCTTGTGATCTAAGTAGCTCATTTCATAAGCTGTACAGCTGAAGCCCAGAGAAGGCAAAGCTTGCCCCTGGACACATAACAAATTGAGAGCAGGGCCAAGGACACATTCTTTCCCATTTGGAGCTCTTTGCACTGAAGCACCTTCCCTTTAAGGACCCATATCTACAGCCCAGGTCATCATCTCCTACCTCGGTTTTCGTTGCCACGAGGGATCGTAGGGGCAGGGCTGCCGGCACAGCTGTGCAGGTTACAGACCGCACAACTGCAGGGGGTCCCATTTCATTGGAATCCACCTGAATGGCACCTTCTAGACTTGTGCAGAGCACAAGCTGTGTGGGTAAGAACAGGAGCCCTGCACGGGAGGATGGAACTGGAAGTTGTTCCTCAGCGGAGATGGCAACTACTTGTCACATGTAGTGACACTTCTCCCTCCAGTACCCATGACAGGCATGGCATGTCAGTTATGTCACTCTTTCCTGCTAAGCAAAGACTTAATCTTAGAGTTTCTCTCAACCTTCTAGGTTGCTCCCAGGTTTCAATTGTAGCTGGCACTTGAACTAAAATCTATTTGCTGTCCTGTACTAAAGTGAGTAGCTCAAATCTGCCTTCAGAATGATTCCCTCCCAAACCCCTGCTTAGCTTCTAATCATTGATACTAGCGTCAGATAGTGAGAAGTCCCACACAAAACAGTCAATATGGCCATGACAACATCATGTTAATAGAATGTTTTAAGGATTAAATGAGATAATACAAGTAAAATCCTTAGGCAGTGGCTGACATCTTGCAAGTGGTCAATAATTAGTAATTTTATAATAAAATATTAAAAATCACCTTGTTAGAACCTATAACAAATGTTTGATGTGCTAACAGTCCCTAATGTCTGTCCATTTCTTTAGGTCAGAACATAAACCAAAGGTGAAATTTCTAGGTATTACTGAGAATTAGATATTTATGAGAGTTTTAGTAAACACACACACACACACACATCCCTTCTGGAAATCAGGTGTTGTGATATGGTGGCGTTTAAGATGCGGGGAAGATCATTCTCTCTGTCCTATGCCTCATGGCTGTCCCTTGCGTTGGTCTCTCTTCTCTCTCTCTCTCCCCCTACCCTGGCTGTCTGTGTCCATAGGATACCAGTGAACTCGTGGGGTTGTGGTGGTGGCGGTGCCAGGGGAGGCCATCCTTCAGTGCTTTTCACTGGCAATGAAGCAGCAGTCACACATGTTGGGCAGGACCATAGCTGCCAGCACAGCTGGTTTCTCTAAGTGGAAGCAGGCAGAGCCAGTGGAGACACCCCAGGTCAGCCTTGCCCAGGACTTATCTGCCTGTGGTTTGCCAGCCTGGCCAGGCAGAGTGAGGAGGGAGAAGAGGGAGGGGTGGTGTTATTAGCTAGATGGCACTGGAATAGGGAGCTGTGCCAAACTCTGGCAGGAACATTTCTTTTCAGGCACCAGTGCTCTTTGTCCTTATCTTGCTGCCAGGCCTTTTATAAGTAAACAAAGAAGAGGTGGCCAAACTCCTTAAATGTCTGCTTAGATGAGAGTGACAGAGAATGTTCCGGCAGTACTGGACTTTGAAGACTCTTCATTTTATAGATGAAGGCAATGGGAGTCCGGAAGCAAAATCTCGATTCAAATGTTCACCAACAGGCACAGGCCTGGGCTCTTTTGAAGACTCATGTGGCTCAGTTCTGTGGAGCACTTGACCTTGAAGAGAGGTGAGCAAGTATTTCAGGCACCTTGCAAGTCCATTGGATGAGACATTTTAGGGGGCAGAGAAATTGTTAAAAACATCACTCTGCTTACATGACTGCCTGCTTCATCCACATCAGCCAGTGGGAGAGGCAGAGGAGTCCAGGGAAATAGCCCCTGGGGTCCAGAAAGCATCCCTTCTACCCCAGCCAGGCCACCTCCTTGTGTGAATTTGGGTCACTCCCTTGATTTCCTGAGCCTTGATTTCCTCTTCAGCTCCATGGAGATAAAGCCATTGCCAATTTGCCTCAAAGAGTTACTTACTGGAGAGAAAACAAAAAGAAAGGTGGGCAATTTCCAAATGGTCCCATGTTTTTTAGGTAATTCTTTGGGATCTGGTCAGAGCCTGGTTGCTTGGAGCTCTTTCGTTACAGAAGGGAATTCGCAGATTCCAGGGTGCCGGGCACTGAGTGAGGCACTGCCACCGGCTATCTCATGGAGCATGTGCAGTGATCCTGCATCCTTCTATGTTGGTGACTTAGAGAACTAAGATGCTTTGTTGCCTGATGCTGGGCAGTACTTTCTGTCCTTAAGGATTTTGTTGATGAGCTGTGAGATTTGAGATTCCAGTGGAGTGTGACCGATAGGTGTGTTACCCAGAGATGATCACATCAGAAAACAAGAATGGATTTCACAGAGGACCTAACGTGATCTTCAACTTGCCATTGGTTTCACATTAAGTTTCTAAACCCTGTGAAATAAGGGACTCGTATGGCCCCACCCTTCTCTGTCCTTCCACACCCGCGATCAGTGAACAGTAGATTGTCAGATTTTCCCTCTTTCCTGAGCTCACACCTTTTACCTGAAACCAGGGGGACATCTGAGAATCCCAGGGACACATCTGATCACTTAAAATTGGTTGGTGCCACTAAACTGTGGGCAACTGATACAAGAGCTGGGAATTTTGGCAGGCATTCTGTGGAAGCATGTGGCTGACCCTCTAATACCTATAAAGTTCACAGCTCAGTGACCGACATGAACCAATCCTCTTCAAAGGATAGCTATTATTTTTATTTGCCATGAGGAATCCACTTCAGAATTCAGCATGGACAACTCAAGCTTTTTGACAAGTTCAAGTGACTCCTGTTCTACAGTCATGGTAGAAACTTAAAAGAGACTCTCCCCCACCATGACTGGAGCCTGGAATTCTCTCTGCAACTGAGCAGTGTAGAGTTCGTACCCACTGCTGGCTTCCCTGACACCACTCTGCCCTTGTCTCAGATGGAGCCAGACCTGCCCTCCAGCCGAAGATCAGAGGCTGTGCGGCTGCGGGAGGGTGTTGTGAAAACTCTCAGCGATGAACCACTGATGCTTTGCCTGAGAGCTAAAGCACAGTCAATTTATTTAGTGCCTTTCCACCTCCAAATTACCCAGCTCCTGCACGATCTTTAGCTTGGGAACATTAACTCAAGTTTGCCAAGGCCTCCTCTTCTTGTTGTATAAGCCACCTTCTTACCTGGCTTCCCTCCCACCTCAACAAGTTTGCTGATGTGGAACATATTTCACCCTGAGGTGTCAGTCCCTGGGGTGCTGGGTCTTCATGAATATAATTAAAGGCAGCAGAAGTTAAGCTGGGAAAGTGTTGCGTGAGCGATTTTCGAGCCACGTTTGTACTTAACACTGGGTAGTTCCATTTGTTTACTTTTTTTGTCAGAAAAGTCATATTAGAGTTTATTGATTAAATGAGCCTGTGCAAGCAATAGCCCAGTGTGAACTATAAAGCCGTGCATAGCTCTGAGGAGAGCTTGCAATTAGTATCTTTGGGATCACATGAGTAGCAGGGAGCAATACTGAGATGATATTTGCATTTATTTGTTTTTCTTCAGAAGAAGGATCCAGAAGACAGTCTGGGACTCACTGAGTGCAGCCTCCTACTCAGAAGGTGGGCGGTGAAAGGTGTTCTGCACTCACTGAGGGCGGGGATATGTAGAACAGGAGCAGAGTGAGTTGCTACAGGGTCCAAGAAGAATGAGTCCAAAGACGCCTTCTTAACCTGGGAGTTACCGAAGGTGACTGTGGCAGAAAGTATTTTCCCAAGATGGATGTGTAGATATGTCTCCCATTCCACACACTTGTTTTACAATGTGACAATGACAGTCCTCCATTGAGAAGACAGGGGTCTCTGTTTCCTCCTCCTGAAATGGGGTGAATCTTAGTAACTGTCTTGACCAACAGGATGTGGTGGAAGTGATGCCACCCAACTTATGAGGTTAGATCACAGAAGGCAATGCAGCTTCCACCTGGCTCTTGGAAGCTGCCATGCTGTAAGGAAGCACAAGCCAGGGAGAGGCCGTGTGTGGGAAGTGTTTCAGTTGACCATGCCAGCCTACAGCCTTCAGAGAAACGCAATCTCCAGCCTTTGAGTTTTCTAGCTGAGGCCCCCAAACACTGTGGAGCAGAGATAAGCCATTCCTACTGGGCCCTGACTGAATTCTTGACCCCTAGAAACCATGAGAGGTAATACTGGACTACCGTTGTTTTACGCCACCAAGTTTTGAGACAATTCATTGTACAGCAGTAGATGACCAATGTAATAGATGATGAGTTAGAACAGGAGGAGCAGGGCCCTACCCCTTGGAGGTCCTTGGCTGGTATTTCAAGGAGATTGGAGGTTCTGAAATTGCAGGGGAGTAGAGGTCAAAAATGTCTGATGGTGCTTGGCCTGGGAGAGAGCAGGAGATGCAACAAAGCCTAGAGATTCCTGGATGGGGTGAATCTTTGTGGGAGAGGCATGAAGATGACTTAGTCTCTGCTGCTGGGTTTTGAACTTAGTCCCCAAGGAAAATGACTCTTCTCAATTTTCAATGGTTGGAAATAACATGTTTCCACAACTCTGAATGCTGGAGGCTCATGGCATACCCCAGCCCTTCAGGACTTCTGGGGGGTTCTGCACCAAGACCTACTTAACTTCCATTGCCTATTTCTCTTGGATATTGTAGGACATGAAGCTCCCTAAAACCTATGGGCAATCAAGTGCTAGACTCAAGATATAAGATCTCTGGCCACAAAACAAGAGAGGAGTTTATGCTAGTAGATATTTTTGGTTGCAAGCAACAAACAATTACTCCAGATGAGTTAAGCCAAAAATGAAATTATTGGAAACATCTGGATAGTTCTCAAAACCCTGGGAAGGCTGGAGATTATGGGCCAAATCACATGACAGAACCAGTTCAGTAAAGGCCTAGTTGTCCCAGCCCTTGGAACCTGGGTGTGGCTCTTTCTCCATCAGGATGGAGCCTCCACGTCTCTGCTTCGTTGTGTCATTAGCTACTAATCCCAAGTCCAGAAACAGATGCATCAATTGGTAGAGCCTTGGTCATGTGCCACTACCTACCTTCAAGAGGAGCTGGGAAATTAAGGATCCAGAGTTTCACCTTTGTACAATGGGGGATTTTGCCCAAATAGGAAGAAGTTCAGGTGCTGGGAAGAGAAAAAAATTGCAAATGTCTACTACTGGGTTGTTCTAGACTTGTTCCTATGTGGGTACATCAGTGTGCCAATGTGTGTTTGTAGTGGAGAGGAAGCACAGGACCTGTGGAAATTTCTGGAATGAATATTACATTTAGAAAATAGGGTATGCTAGATTATTTCTTGCTTATTCTCTGCACCATTCATGCCCTTCCATGGCCTGCCCTACATCACAGAGCCTGGACCCCTGCAAACCACAGACTTCAGGCCCCCTCGGTAGGTCCAGCCAATAGGAAGAATTGATAGGAAGTTGAAAGGTCAGAGGAGGTGAGAAAGCATGCTCTTTCCTCTCTCTCTCTCTCTCTCTCTCTCCCCCCCTTCCCTCCCTCCCTCCCTCATTCCCTCCTTCATGTGATCTTTGGGAGTGACAGCATCTATGATAATTCCATCTTCAGCCACTATAGCTTAGTACCAGCCTAGGACAACCCTCCCTGTTGGTCCTAGTACTGATTAGGGGTCCCTCCTTGGTGGTGCCATCACACTCTCTGGCACCCCCAATGGTGAAGTCATAAGTGTATACCTGCATTTGGATAATAACATGTTGTCATCTCTGTCCCAGCCCTCAGAGAAGTAGTTCCTTTCTGCTCTTCCCTAGTCTCTGGCTTACCTCACTTTTCCCTTTTTGTTCTTTTAGCATTTCCAACCTTTTGTAACTAGTTCCTTGGATTAACTCCCCTGATTTGAAATACTAATGTGCTTCCTTTTCCCTGACTGGACTCTGATACCCATGATAATTTGGTGAGAACAATATGCCTTGCATTTATAACATGTTTCCCAATCAAAGAGGTTTAAGGTTTGAAATGCTCCAATTTCTTCCTTTTCAATCTAGTAAACTCTTATGCATTATCAAAATCTTTGTTCAGGTATTAATTCTCCTGATGTTGCCTCTGCACTCTGCCCTTCGAAGCCCCAGGGTACCAAGCACAGTACCACACACTCACAGGGAGGTGCGTGACAGTAGCAGTGTTTATAGTGACAGCTGTGAAGATCTGAAGTGCGTATTTGCAAGAGAAAGCCTCAGTAGCTTTTCTTAGGCAGGTGTACTGATCTCTGGGTCTGGAACTCAAGTCCATATTTCACAGTAGCTAGCTGTGCAACCTTGGACAAGTCAGTAGACATTTTTGGGCCATAATTTCCGCTCCTGAAATGTGAGTGAGTTCAGTCAGGAGGGTGATCTCCAAACGTTTATTAAAGTTGTGAGTAACGTTATGTAGAAGCCTAATATGGAAACCAGAGATAGATGCTCTGGGTGGAGCCAGGGGTGGGCATTCTAGAGTTCTATGAACTCCAGTGCTCCCTTGGTCATGACCCTGAGCGCCACCTTCTCCACACCCCTAGGACTCTGTGGAGCAAAGTTATAACTCTGCACTACGTCGCATCTTCTGTATATTTCAGCTTTACACATGCAGGAACAACTAGCTGAGCCAATTAAATGTGATGACCATGCATTGCTCAAATGATAGCCTACACACAGCCTTACTTCAACCAACAGATTTAAAACCTTGGGTGCAAATCTTCTCTAAAGCCATGTCAAATAAGTCATGTCTTTTGGGCAACTAGATAACCACACCGTGTTCACTGGCAGATGCAAATGAAATCCTATGGAGAAATTTGAGCGAACATAACCCAAGTCTTTTCACCATAAACCTGGTAAGATCATTATACTAGCTTTGAGTGCTGAGGTTTAGTCACCCTATAACAAATATTTCCTCTTGAAATTAACCATATCTGTGTTGATTCACCTTTTCCAATTCTGTATGTAGTCTGATTAATTGGCTCTACCAAGCTGAGGTGGGTATTCTTTCTTAACACAACTTGATATGATAGGAAATCATCTTGTAGCCAGTTACAGAAGACCCAGTTGCTTGTTTGGGTAAAGATCAAGTGCACTAAATTGTGCTTTCCTTAAGGAGGGAAAAAATGTGGGAACATGGGTCAAAACAGGAGATGAGAGTCTCTTCAAATGAGGCAGGGCCCTATCTGGGGTTGTTATTAAGAAGGAGAAACTTTGATCATGAGAATGAACACATGTTTGCCATCCACTCAGTTTTTCATCATTATTGTCATCATCTTTGCAGCCAGTATCATTATATTCAAAGGCATTGAGCATTTATTATGTGCTGGGCATAATGCTCATCACATCTAATACCCACAACCATCCTACTCTTATTTTTCACAGAGGAAAAAATCCTGAGGTTCAGAGAAATTCCATTACTCACTTTTTTCTGCATTCATCAGCTAGCAAGTAACTGAACTGGGAGTCAAAGCCACATCTGCTTAATTACAAGATCACGCTCACAACTACGGCGCCCTGTTCCACTTCCAGAACCGCCCATGCAAGGTGGGCTCCTCATTCCTGTTTCTCTTGTTAGCGTGATGATGTCAGCCTGTCATGCCATCATCAGCCTTTCCTCTCACTCATGGATAATTCCAGGCCTGTGAGGTGTCTATGGTGGAGCTCCTGGTGACTCATCCTCTGCTTGAAGCAGCTTCAAGTGTTTGCCTTCTTTCCATGTCTGGAACTGCTGGACACTATAGAGCTGTCACCTGGCTTGGGAGACCCACTGAATCAAGACTGAAACCAATTAGCATGGGAAACCTGCCAACTCATCCTCCACACCCCCAGCAGGCAGACTAATTTCTTTGCTGGTGAGACCTCCTCACTAGCAATCATCTTGCCCCTGCCCTGGGACATTTTCCAGAAGACTGATATGGCTCTCTGCAATGGCTGCAGAAAGTCAATTAATGAGATAAAAGGCTGCAGCGAAGAAGGAGGTGGAGGGGAGATGAGCACAGAGAGCCAGCCATGTAGCTGATGATTAGAGAGAAGAGCTAGTTGTTTAAGCCAGACTTTGGGTTTCATGAGAAGGGATGCCTTGGGGAAAGGGTGGAAGAGACCACACTGGCTCCTGAGCTCCGAAGTCATCACCTTCGACATAAGCACTGAAAGAACCCTGGGCCCTGGTTTCAAGTCCGGAGTGATACTGACTTATGGTGCTTAAATCTAGTCTTCACAACTTCCAACTGATTCTGAGTGAATTATTTTATATCCCTAAGACTTAGTTTCCTCAAAAGTAGAATGGGATAACAATATTATGCATTTCATAGGGTTGCCACAAAGATTAAGGAAAATAACACTCCTAGGGTACCAAGAACTGGCAATGGTAAGCATTCTTTCTAACTTACGATGTTTTTGGCTGCAAGTAACTGAACCTCCAGCTTAGAGTGGCTTATAAAAGGAAATGTAATAGCTCAAGTAATAAGAAGTTCAAGGAGAAGATGTATTCAAAGTTGGATAAATTAATTCCTCAGTGATCTCATCAAGAACCAGACTCTTCCCATGTTTGTTTTGTGATCCTGACTGAGAGTTGGCTCCACTTTTAGGCCAGTATCAATGTGGCTGCCTCATTCCCAGATACCGTATCCAGATGCATCAGTGTCTCGGGGAAGAAGGATGTATCTCCACAGACTACTTGAAGTAGAGAACCTTTTTCGTTTTTGTTTTTTGCATTCCACCACCAAACCTGCTTATATCTTATTAGCCAGAACTGGGTCACATGCCTATTCTCACAAATTACAGTCAAACCTCGGTTCTTGATCAAGCTATTCACAAAAAAAAATGTCTCAGTTGTCTAACAAAACTTCGGGTCTCCATTCTCTACTCGACAACCCTTGCATGCTGATACCTGTATGATCAGTCATGCATTTCTCAGGCAGCAAACAAAGGAGCTTCGGTTTCTGCACAAATTGCTTCTCGAACAGTTTTCTGGAATGCATTAAGTTTGAGAACCTAGGCTATACTGTACTTGTAAGAAGCACTTGACCTATGGAACTCATCCTGGATGTGAAGGGCACAGTCAGCTTCCTCTGAGGGTATGTGGAAGGAGGTTGGGTGCCCAAAGAAAACTGAAGTTCTGTTGGGAGAGGAAGGGAGTTAGGAATGCTGGCTAGGCATCTAATGGAAATCTCTATCGTCATTAAAATTCACTATTGTTATTTTTATTATTACTGGTTTTTAAATCAGTTTCTGCTTTGGACTACTTGCTCTCCCAGTCTATTTCCTGTTCTGAGAGTCATAAGTCTGATTTTACCTCATATTCTAGTGTGTGCTGGGCTAAGTTTGGTCCCTAACTCTACTGATGAGAGGGCAACTGAAATGTACCATTTTCGTTTCCTTCTCAGAAATACCTCAAGCCAAGCTACTAAGAACCAGCTTTGGCTGATGTCAAGATGCCAGCATTTGTCACTCAATACAGTGAGTTGGGTAACTGAGCTGAGGATACAGCTGAATATATTCCAAATCATCTGCCTTTTTCTATTTCAGGCACCTACCTGAGAATCCTCCCTCTACCCAAGCTGGCAAGTCCTTCTCAAATAGTGTTCTGAATTGAAGAACAGTAGATTTGAGCATTTTTAGCTCATTGAGATACCTCCCCTGTGTTTTGTGGTCAAAGATTGTGCACTTTTTTTTAAAAGAAGGACGAGTGTGGATGGTTTGGAGAAAAAATATTGCCATTTGAAGAAACAACTCAAAAGATAATGATATGCCATTTGGAGGTTCAGAAAATATTCCTTAGTATCATGGAACAATCAATTTTTTTTAGCTTCCCCATCCTGAAACATAGCTTAGTTCCACATGCATAATTGAACTGATTTTTTCCTTTTTAATTTACTCTTGGCTTTTGGCCACTATGAAGGCTGTTTGTTGAGCAGATGGCACAGACCACTGTCTCCTTGCTGTTGCAAGTGGTTGTCTGAATCAACCATTGGCGACCCTTTGGTGGCTGATCAACTGGCCAGAGCCAAACAGAAAGTGATGTGCTTGGTTCTGAGAGTAGAAACAAAATCTCATAGTTTAGAAAACATTTTTCCTCCAAGGGTCAGGTCAAACCCTGCTCTCTGATGTCATAAGCTCCCAGGCAAATGGCAGAAATGCAGCACCATGGGAGTGCTCTCAATGATCGGGAAGTCTCCAGAATCTGGCAGAGTGAATTATGGGTCACTGGGTAAGATATTCATTACCCCCTTCTTAGAAGTTAATCCCTTTTTCTTCATCAGAGAATCATGAGCCCTTAGAGCTAGAAGTGACTTGGGAGGTTATGTGTGTGAATGTTTTTGCAGCAAATTCCACGGGGTGGGTCTAATTTGTGTCTGCTGCTGGGACTCTGACGCAAAGATTCTGTTTGTATGAAGTCCCCATAGGCCTTCTAGGAGAACCAGTGAGGGAATGTGTTGGAGTTGACTGTTTGCTCTAGGCTAAAATTTTTGAACCAAAATGGGAACAGGGGCTGCCCCTTAACTCTTGAATTGAACTGACTCTAAGTCTGAGTCCAGTTCTTACATGGCCTATGAAAGAAGGGGGATAATTTTGGATGCTACACTTTTTGCACCTTTTCCTCTATTCCAGCCCCATATAAACCTCTCCAAAGTCCCTAGAAGAGAGGGCAAGGCAAGAAATTGTATGTGTGAGTCAAATGGAAGACATACTATCAGGCTGTAAGATACTAAGAGCACAAGGAAACCCTGGGAACTTGACAAGAGTTTGGTCTTATGATTTTTGGAGTGGTGGAGGCATGAAAAGAGCTGGGTCAGAATGGGAGAGGAAAGAAAGGGCCAGACCAACTTCTGAGCTAGACAGCCTGTGACTGTCAGAACCACGTTACCAAGATTTGGCATAAGGGGAGCTGTAAATATGTTGGCCTGGAGAGCCTGGAATAGGAATTGGACAAGCGAACATCAGTGGCCACTAAGCAGGTGGTCATGTAAACTGGGCTCATCTGTCAATCCCCCTTCGAAGACCTTGTATCTAGGGAAGATTGGCTGACCTTCCTTTATTCCAGCCACAGTGTCCTGACATCATGATTTGGAGAGCTCTTCAACATTTTCTCTCAGTCCCTCTTTCTAGCTAGTTAGAGTTGGGTTCTGTTGATTGTAATTAAATTACCCTAACTGTTATAGGGTCCCTTTATGAATGAGCTAATTGCAAAATAGGCACCCAAGGAGTAAGTTTGACCATTTAGAGGACTTGAGCCCTGAAGCTACCAGTTCATCACTGTCCTGCTGCTTGAACACTGCCAAGCACAGCTGTATGCTCAGGCTATCGGGCAATGGTAACGTATCAGTAGTGAATGGTTGACGCTTCGCTGCAGGTTGCAGACACAGATGGTTAGCTGTCATGATACTTATCCTTGTCAAAAATCATTGCTCTCTTTCTTGTCTCAGTATGACCTGTGCCAGCAGAAAGAGGGCTCTGGGAGTCAGTATAGCTGGTGACCAGCAAAGCTCAGGCTCTCGCTAGCCATGTGACCATGAGGAAGTCACTCCATCCCTCCACAGTCAGTTTCCTCACCTATAAAAGAGTAAATATCACACAGCAACCCAATATATAATATTAAGAATACCAGAATTGCTGTGGTTGCTGAATGAATACTGGTGGGCCAGGTGGTGGCGGTGGCTGGAAGTCTGCCTACTCCATCTTCCCTGTTACCTCCTCTTTTCGTTCTTGAGGGACTTCTGAGAAACCCTAGAGGTCTGAGGAACACAGTTTGATAACTACATGGCTAGATGACCTTTAAGGGACTCTCCAGTCTATAATCCAATGAATTTCTTTTGCAAAACAGTCACATTCCCCTTTTCTCCAGCCCTTCCCCAACCATAACCCATATCATTCTATACACACATTCCTTCTCCATGCATACAGGGAAAAAGAAAATGGGCTATTTATGTATCTAGCACTTGCTGGTTGAACCTGGAGATGACCAGGATCACTGACAAGATGTAAGGAGTCACTACTAATTTCAGTAGCACCCCATTCTGCAAGAAGGAAGCTTGAGCTCTCTCCAGGACACCTATTGTCACTGGTCAAGCCTTTCATGACTCCATGGCCCTGAAGCTGAATTATTGAAGCACAAGAAGTTCTGAAGGCCCCAAGTCCCTAGCACTCATGTTTGGACATCCTAAGGATAAAATGCTTCTCTAAGAGCATCCTGAGCCTTTCAGATGAATTTATAATACTGGTATTTAAAGGTGTACAGGAGACGCGAGCATTTTTATTCACCCATACTCCTTTCCCAAAGGATCTTTTCTCCCCTCTAACAAACCCTTTAAATCCTTGCTAAAGAGGTACTGAAGGATGCATGTTGGTGCTAGGTGACTCCTCCCTGTGCCTGCCGGCTCTCACTGATTGGTCTAGGAGTGGCCACTTCACGGAAGAGTGACCAATCCATTCCTCTCTAGTGGGACACAGAGCTCCTGTCATTTACATGCTGATGGACATGGAGCCAAGCGAGAATATGGCTCTGGGACAGCTGCCATGCCGGGCCACGAGCAATAGAGGGGAATGAGTGTAGCAAGAGGAGGACATGGCGGAGACACAAAAAGAAGGTAGAAAGCAGAAAACAAATGGGGAGGGGGAGAGAGAAGGCGAGCACTTTCTGATACTGTTCTCATTCCACAAGGCCTTTTAATTTTCCTATGTTTAACTTTCTTTAGAGTCCCCTGGATCCTTCCAACAAACCTCAATTTTTTACTTGAACTAGCCAAAATAGGCTCTGTTCCTGGCAACCAGACAATCCTTAATTAAGACAAAAGACTTAATGAAACATGCTGTGGTACCATCTACCTACAAGGGCCCGTTCATCTCTTTATTTACTCAACTGATATTTACTTAACCTAATGTGCCCTCACCGTGGACACCAGCAGGAGGAACACAGCAATGTACAAACATTTAAGGATTCAAAATTACTTCAGGTGTGGAACAGCTGAAGGGCCTGGCTTGGTGAGGAAACAGCATGACGACGGCGGTCATCTTTATCTGAAGGGAAGGGACAGCAAAAGGAATTAGACTGGCCTTGATAGAGGACACAAGGGTGTTGATGGGCAGAAGTGAGACAAGGGACTCAACACTGGAGAGAGCTTGCCTGCGGTTGGGCACTGCCTCAAGGTGGAACAGCTTGTCTCAAGGGTTGAGTTTCTCCTACCAAAGGGCCGAATGACCAGTGTCCAGGGATCTTGTAGGGGAGATGCAAACTTTAGAAGGTTTGGATGATACAGCCTCTAGGACTGTGCCCTAAAGCCCTGGGTTCCGATTTTACCTCAGACCTTCACGGCTCGCGTGATTTTAGGCAAATTATTTAACTTCTCTGGGGCTGCTTCCCCACCTGTGAAGACTGGGATGAGAAACTCTCTTTTACTGTGTTGTGGGGAGGAGTATATCATGAGGCCCTTGGTCAGTGCCGGCACCGAGGAGAGCTCCGTGAGTGCTTCTTCCCTGTTCCCAGTCAGGCTGTTTTTCTTTTTTCCTCACGAAATGCTGCTTTCCAACTGCTGCTGCCACTTCAGAGATTTTATTTGCTTCAAGCAGCTGTAGCCCATCAGATGATAGAGCTTGTGTCTTGTTTTCCTTGCTTAGCATAGGGTTGTGCACAAAGAAGGGATTGGAAAATAGTAGTAGATGAGATTTCACTTGGAGTTTCAGCTTCCAGTGTCCACATCAAAACTGGCATGAGAATGCACCTTTCCTGTACCCCTTAAAATGAAACACTTGGCCATAGTAGACACGTATACACAGAGAACTCCATGCACAGACACACAAGCATGTACACAGATTGCACCTAAGTAAACACACACAGCATGCAGACAAGCACGGCCGTGCACATCCATGCACACTGACAGGCAGATTCTCACTTCCCTCTCCCTATAATCAAGAAGAAGGAAGATGAATCTGTCTGTGGGATGAGTCACGGGCGGCCGGGATGAGGGCAGGATTCAGCCTCTCCTGGGAATTTTTATTTATAGCCCCGGTTGCTGGAGAGAGGGCTGAAATCATTCCTAAGGAGCTTCAGTGACCACTAAGATAACCAAGAGATGTCATTCCCACCATCGTGTCGTCTTGGAGGCAGGCGCCTGTTGCTGCTAGAGCCCAGAGAAGTGCTGTGTCACTCCAGGACTGTGGTCCATGGCAAGGAGTGGAGCTGACTGTGCTCCAGCTGGTCCACGGGCAGCACTGGGCCCGTTTCCCCAGTGCGCAGCAATCTGTATGCTAATCCCAGCAAATCCTCCCAGCTCCAAGCAAACAGAAACTTCTCTGGGCCGGCAGGGGCCACTGATCAGGGAGGATGCAGTTTAGATTCAAAATGATCCAGTCTAATCCATTGGCCCAACAGTCCTGCCTCTGTCAACAGTGTGGTTTCTGCAATGAGCAGAGCAAGTGGCATGAAGAAAATGTCACTGAACTCAACCTTCCATCGTGGGCTGGGGTGGGAAAAGGCAGCTGACTCTTTGCGGAGCTTTAAGGGACACCAGCACAATTTGGTTGGTGGCAATGATGGTGGGGTCAATGAGTTCTTTTGAGTGCAGACTCTGTGTCTCATCGTCTCTTGCACCCCTAGCACCCAGCACACTGACTGACGTAGAGGTAGCACCCAGAAGATGGGTTCATGCATATTCTCTTTAATCTCCTAGTGCACGAGGACCCCAGTTATAGTTCTTGGGTATCATGCAGGCTAGACAGGAAAGAATATTTTCTAGGGAGCCAGGAAGACCAGAACTCTAAACCTGCCCCTTTCTTTAAAAGACCTTGGCAGGCCACCTATCTCTCCGAGCCTCAGTTTGCTCATCTACAAAATGGGGACTCACTGCTACTTACTATGTTTTGGTGGCTATGCTAAGAATTAGAGATGGTGCGAGTATGTTGCTTCACTATGGTCCATATCCACATCCTGGGAGGAATGGATATGAAGATACTATCAGCCAATGACACTTCAGTAGGATTAACTGATCAGATTGCACCTGGCAGGAAACAGGGACCCCAAGATTGCTTGGGAGTGTCTGTTGTGTTGGCCTTTTGCGAGCACTCCTGCTTGGCCCGAAGCCCTATTTGGAGTGTGGGTTCTCCCCTCAGCTCCCACCAGTGTCCATTGGCACCTGTGTGTGTCTGGACCTTTGTTCCAGGTTGAGGGAGACCCTGTGGACTGGACCCCATCGGTCAGTGCAGACCCTGTGCTCTGCCCACATGCATTCTTCCTTTTGGCCCTTGGCTCCTGGCCCTGAATATGGCTTAGGTAACAGTCACAGCTTGTTTTTGAACTCTGTTGATTTAAGTGGTTCATTCTGGGTCTGCTGGTCCTGACCTCCCCGACATGTCAGGGTTGCCTGAGACTGGCCTGCTGTTTGTTCCTGCCTGTCAGTTTCCACCTCTGATTCTTGGGCCTAGTTTAGCTCTGGGGTCCTGATGGGATCATGCTGAAGCACCGTGAACTTGATCTTCTAGGATACAGAGCTCCAAATCCAGCACTTGAGTTTTGATCTTATTCTCAGGGGAAGTTAGAGGGCAAAAGAGAGCAGGAAGTGAGGCTGAGGAGAGAGGGAAGGGTCAGGAAGTGGAGGACAGTCACCTTAATGGTATAACACCCATCCTATTCTCGAGATAAAGAGTAGTCACTCCACCACCACTAAAACACCACTTCCTAGGCTGAGAGAATACTGTAGTGGTTATTAAAAACTCAGGCTTTTAACCAGACAGACCTAAACTTGAAACCTGGCTCTGTCATTTGCTAGCTGTGTGGCCTTAGGCAAGTTGCACCATCTTTCTGAGCTTCTCACTTACAAAATGGGGTCAGTAACAGTCTCCGTCTCACAAGGCCATTGAGAGCATTAAATGAGATGAAGGGTGTAAAGTGCTTGGCGCAGTGCCTGGTGTGCAGTAGGCAGCCAACGGTGGCTACGATGTCTGAGATTTATTCTTGTGATCCCTGCCCTAGGGGCTGCTCAGGGTTATCAGGAGGATCCGAAGAGATAAGGGACTTGAACATGTTTAAAAGAAGGCTGGAGAGCATGACATCACATAGAGTATTAAAATAATTACTTTATTTCTCAGTTTTTGAACATTGCCAACTGACGTGCTGCTGGACATGGATCGGGCACCTGGCTGACAGAGGGTGTGATGCACTCTTCCAGTACTGGCTCTTGTATAACATTTCAATCTGGTGCAGTGGGTGTAAGGGGCAAGAGGGTCGGCCTGCTGTCCTGGGGCCTTCTGAGGCCATCAATGTTGCTCAGTTCTTCCAGCTTAGTGGAGTGGTTTATAAGAGGGGAGGGCACACTGGGCCAGAGCTAAAGCTTTATTTGCTGTTTCCCAGAGCCTGTAGCTCTGAGGCTACTTGGGACAGAGGGAGCCAAAGATGAGGTGACAAAGGATTCAGCAACAAGCCCTGATTTATGACCCAAGATCCCCATTCCAAAAGCCAAAGCATCAGTCCCTGTGGGAAAGAGCTTCACCCAGATGAACTGCCCTCCAGCTGCAGGGCTGAGTCTCAGGCCTGCTCCCAAGGGCAACGCCCTCTACTGCACCCCATAGGGGGAAGAAAACCCAGAGAGCAAATTCTGGAACTGGATCAGGATAAAAACCTGTCCTCCCATTGGCAAGTGAATACCCAGAACACAAGAATCAGGCCCCTATGGGAAGGGAGGGCTGGTAGAGTTTGTAACAAAGTGGTCTTACTGTCAGCTGGGCATACAGAGAGTCCAGAAGAAGGGACAAATAGTCCTTTACTTTGTATTCCAGCCTTATCTTATATTCCCTACAAACACCACAGTGGCTGATGCCCCTCAGGCACATTTCAGTTCTTCCTCAGCATCCCAGTTGACATGGGGCTATTACAGCGGAATTTTGGGACACCCTGCCTGGCCACCCTTTCACAGGTGGTAGGTGTTACAAACACCTACCATCCTCTCCATGTTCCTTTTCAGCAGAATGGTGTGGGCACCAATGTACTAAGGGGGACCCCTCCACTAGATTCAGAGATGAACCATGTTTGGTCTTACTCAAACATGATGACAATTCTATCCCCATTTGCCAATGTTTGATTTACAGGTCGTCATGTGGTCCATCTGCAGCCAATGAGACCTAAGGCAAAGTTTTAGAATCTTCTGGGAAGATTTTGCTCTTTGATAAGAGAGAGACATGGGAGGAGAAACTCTGGTCTCCTTTTTCTTTCTTTTGTTCGTCTTTGAGTGAGGGTGTGGTTGCTTGGAGCTCTGGCAGCCATATTGCCACCATGAGGAGAAGGACAAGAACAATGCAGAGAACCTGACCTAGAGCCTTGAAATTGCTGAGCCACTGATCTAACTCTGCATCCAACAGCCTACTTTTAGCCTTTCCATTAAAGTATTAACAGTCCTGATTGTTTAAGCAACTTTTAGTCAGATCTTCCGTTACTTGTATCCCAAAGCATTCCAACTAATACATCACGGAAATCTCTTTTCATTTGACCTTTCTTTCTTCTGCCTTCCCTGCCATAATCCAAGGGACTCAAATTTAGATGCCTGTAGGGGCCAGGGCAGTAATACAAAAAGGCGAAACTTCTGGTTTAAGAGAAGCAAACTGGAGAGTGAGTTTTCCTTGTAAAGGAGCTGGTGCTAGCTACTTAGCTCCAACTGGTGGTGGCCATGCAGGAGTGCTAGCAGAGCCAGACTTTTTTTTTTTTTTTTAAGAGAAATCAGAAAACTGTATTTTTACATGGAACCTCTCCATTTTATATATGCATTTAAATTTTAAATAAAGATACTCTATGGACCAAACCAGCACTTCTGAGCACCGTGTATAGCCCAGAGGGCACACATTTGTGACTTGGCTTTAATCCCAGAGTTCCATCTCTCCCTGGGCTTGATCTGCAGTGCGGGGTGTCAGTGACTTCTTTCAGATTCTGCTGTTGGGTGGGGCTGTGGTTGTGGGTTTGGGTGAAACAGAAATGGGAGCTAGAAGATGGGGGTTGGGAGGACACAGGCCAAAACTCTGGCCTGTGGTTAAGGCAGAACATCTTACGGAAAACAAACCTTTACCCTGCAGGACAAACCTTCTCATACACAGGTCTTGGGTGTGATTTTACTAAAAGGGTCACTGACTTTCTCCGCTAAGCCCCATTATTAGAAGCTCCCTTATCTTACCCAAGCCCCGCTAGGTTTTAGGCTCTAAGAACAGGGAGGAGGAGAATCTATTCCACCAAACAGCCATGAGCCTAGGAAGTTGGATGCAAACTCCTAGGAAAGTGCCATTCCATATGACTTCCCTCAGTGCTGTGGACCCACACATTTTGTCTGGGAGCAACCCTCTTCAGTCCCATTTGGCCCAATAAGGGCTCAGTTCTTTTCAGTAAAATAAAAATACATCATGGAAAATCCAAGGACACTGTTTTCAGCAAGAGGTTTGACTTGAAGTATCCTTCCCCTTCTGTGGTAAGAGCATTTTGGTGAGTGGGTAGGTTCAAACTAGGGAAGACCTTGGTTAAAGTGGCTTTCTATGGACCTGAGGACTCTGCTCCCCAATGGCCAGTCCAGAGTCCTGGTCCCTGTGTGGCCCAGGGAGTTGCTTAGTTTAAGTCCACAGGCTGTAAAATTGGAAATCTGCACGTTCGCCTCTAGGTCACCAAGTCAGAGAGTTTTTGGAGTGCCTCTGTTGAGAGGCATCAGGGAAGAGCTAACAGGGACTCCATGCAGTGTGCTGTGTGCAGCCCACTCCTGCCCTTTGATGAGAAGAGAGGTGAGTCACCGCCAGCTTCAGGGATTGAGAAGAAATGTCAATGAAGAATGAATAATAGGCACTGTACTGACACCTAAGAAGGTTCAGGGCAGGATTAGTTGTCAGAGAAGAAAACAGTATGTGGGGGAGGCCAGCTACAGTCCTACAGAGCTTCTGTAGCTCACTTGCCACCTGATTGGGTAACCAAGAAAATAGGGAATTTCATATTTTTTTAAAGAAAAAAAATATGGTTGTGTCGAAGAGAGAGGCCCTTCGTCAAGGGCGGAGAGGTGGGCTTGATGGCTTCCAGAAGCCCCTTCAAGCTCCAGGCCTTTGTCCCGGCAGAGGGGGAAGCAGTCAGAAATCAGTGAGTTCAAGCACTGCTCCAAGCACCCTGGGCTCTTCAGAACGAGCATCCTGCAGAAAGGCAGAGCCTTCCCAGGAGTGCTGAGCAATGCTGGGATGGGTTTTGGTTCTTGCCACCAAGCTAGTAATGGTTCAGAAGACATTTCCTGGCCTCTGCATAAGAAATAGACATGCGGTTTAAGAGTTGGTGGTTGTGTTTCCAGACCAAATACTTTCCTGGTGACTCATTCTGAAGGGCCCAGCAAAGGACGGTCATCAAGAGAATGACCAAATACCTCATCATCTGATTGTATCTTCACTTGCTTATCAGTCTAAATTTCCCAGAGAAATCTTAGCACAGTGACCCATTATCAACTAGTACGTGTACATTGAGGGGTTATGGGCCAAGATGAGCTCAAAGCACTCACAGTGGCAGGCATGGTGAGTTCTTCCTTGAAGGGAGATCTCAGCAAGGCATCTTTGTGTCCTTCACAAGATCCAAATCTCAAACCCAGAGAAGGCCCTCTTGCTGCTGTGATAGCCACAAAACAGTCTCTTGGAACCCCAAACTATGTCCTTGACCAAGGCTACTGGACAAAGCCACTGAACTGTCTGTGATGGTGGTGAGAGCAGAGCACAGCAGAGAAATGACTCAGACTTTAGATTCAGATAGACCTGGATTCAAGGTCCACATTGATACTAGCTGTGTGACTCTGGGAGATTAATAACCTTCTCTGAGCTCCACGTCCTACTCTGTAAAATGAGGATTAGTAGTATGTGCTGGTCCTGAGCCTACGTGTCCTCAGATCCATGCCTTTGCCTCCCTCCTTTGCTCTGTGTCACAGGGAGCTGATTTCTCAGGCTACTTTTCCCAGACTCCTGTATCAGCTGGCTTCTAGCTGAGTTTGGCCAATCATAGGAGCTCTGGGGGCAAGAAGAAGAGGCTAGCTGGGGGCATTTCTCTCCTCTCCATCAGCTTCTGGTAGTGTCTCTGGCAGCAGCTGCATCTCTACAGTGGGGAGCTAGTGTTAACATGATCATACTTTAAGGGCTACATGTACAACTTTTAACAATGTTGACAAGCCAGTGCCTTCATAAAGATTATTTTTGTTGAGCAACCATCACTCATGTAGAGGATGGGCTATGAGAAGGGAATTTTGATTAGGACATGGAAAAGCAGATGTTAAAATATGTCAAGGCTTATTGCGCTGAAGGGGCCCCGCTGAGTGAGTAAAGTAGGGGGAGCAGGGCTTCAGGGTGTCAGACGGTGGCAGGGAGGTAGAGAAGGAGACCCTACAGTACAAGGTGTTTAAACAGCATCATAAATCTGCAAATAACTAGACCCTCAAAGACATCTGAAATTGGCACTCTACAGCTGTCAAAACAGAGCTTCAACCCATTTTTATTTCTCTGTTTCTTGATCCTTGTGGTAGGTTGAATGGTGGCCCCCAAAAGACGTGTCCAAGTTCTAACCCCAGGTACCTATGCATGTGACCTTATTTGGAAATGATGTCTTTGAAGATGTTAATTAAGTCAAGGATCTCCAGATGAGATCATCCTGGATTTACACTGAGCCCTGAATCCAATGGCAGGTGTCTTCTTAAGAAAAAGGAGAGGGGCACAGAGGCACAGGGAAGACAGCTACTTGAAGACCGAGGCGGAGGCTTGAGCTATGCTGCCATTAGCCAAGGAACATGGGAGCCATCAGAAGCTGGGAGAGAGAAAGAACAAATTTCTCCTAGAGCTTCCAGAGGGTGTGTGGTCCTGTTGATACCTTGACTTCAGACTTCTGGCCTCTGAACTGTGAGAGAGTATTTGTTTTATTTTTTTTTTTAAGCCATTCAGTTTGTGGTGGTTTATTATGGCAGCCCCAGAAAACTAACACAGATCTCAAATTTCAGCTGTATTATGTCACTGAGTGATTCCTGAAAGCCCAGCTCTTTGCTGACCTCAGGTCTTTAATCATATTATTATTGGACATGCATATCATATTTATATTTAATGCATGCAAATTTAACTATTTGGCAAAAATAAAAAGAGACAGGCTAACTGATTGACACAGAGAGGCAGAGAGCAAGAGGGAACTAACGGTGAGACTACTGGGAGCAGTTCTGCCCACTTTCTGTGGGGCAGGTGGTGAGCGCCCTCCACGGAGGATGCAGGAGGCATGGTGATGCCAGCCTGCTCTCCCTTCCCATGGACCTTGCACTATGTGTGAGTTCTGCATTTAAGGATTCATATTTTCCACACAACTTGGCACCTCAAGGCAGGCTCACACATTCATCTGATCCTCCACTGAGGCAACAGCAATTGATTTCAGGACTAGAGGAAACCCTGACTACATTGGATTTCTTGAGAGAGATTACAACATTCTTCCAACACAGTCCATGCTGAAGGGATTTTCAAGGGTACCTTTGACTATTGTCTAGTCATAACCTTTTTTTTTTTGGCTTTATGCATTGATTTTTAGATCTCAAATGCTGAGTAAGATTTGATTCCCTCAAATTCACCTTGTTTACAATTTGCTGGCATGCTTCAGTGTGCCACCTTTAAAACAATTCTCCCTTTATCCCCTCATCTGTGCTGCATTTCTAGCTTCCTCAAAGTTCCATAACATTTCCCTCCACCTCCTCAGTGTATCTTCGCTTGTAGGAACCTGTGCACATATCAGCCTCTCTCACAGGAGTGCCTTGCATTTGGGGGCTACGTATCTTTGAAACCCCCACAGACTGGATAAATGAATGGATGGATGGAAAAACTGATGAGTTTGTACAGTTCAGAGAAAAATCAAATGGAAACTAATAGCTAAAGCAAAGACAGCCTGTCTACACCTTCCTTGTGTAATGTGAGGCCTGACACACAAACTGGAACTCAAGACTGATGGGTGACTCCACACCCTTGCAGGGTTAGTTGGCTTCCTTTCTCTGTTGACTTAAAGTAAGGCCCAGCACCAAGGCACCTCCTTAAACCCCTGCGTGCTGGAATACATCTGTATTGCAACTCAGCTTAAATGACAGTTCCTCAGAGGAATCTTATGTGCACTCCCCCCTCCTCCATCATATGTCCTCGAGGCACTCTCTTTTCCCTTCATAGCAACTGTCATAGCTTTGATCTGTATTTGCATTTTTGTCACGTTTAGTTTAGTATCTTTTATATTCTCCCACATCTTGGCTGACTTTAAACTCAAGAAAGGTAGGGTTTATGTCTCTTAACTGTTGGGAATCGCCCTGCCTGGTTTCAGAAACTGTAACCCCTCATGGCTAAGGCTGAGTAAAAAGACCTTGGGACCCTAAGCCACTAAGGAGACAAAGCTTATCTCCCTGGCAGAAGCACCACCTCTGCCCCCTTTACTTCATCCTGCTTGGCCCCAAGTGGATGACCAGTTAGCCAATGACGGGTAAGATTCCTCAAGGGAGGGATGACCTAAGACAGGCACAATCACGAAGGGGCCCTCAGGAAAGGACTTGGGGGCTATAGAAAAATGGAGTGATGGGCCCTCACCGCTCAGCTTTGACATAGCCCGGGTCCTCATTCTGTCTGCAAGATGTCTCCTAATCTCTTGGCTGCCTTACTTCCCCTGCCTGACTTAAGCCTGAACAATGCCAGAGGTGGGTGCGGCCCTGTACTGGAAAGGGCGAGTTCCCTGGGGCGATCAGGCCTAAGAAAGAATGCATAAAATCCTATGAAACCTGCTTTGCTAATACCCTCAATTTAAATGATAAGGGTCCAAGCCTGAAATGAGTTTGTTTCCCCAAACTCATTTTAGCTAACTGACCCTGACTCAGAATAAGCCCTCACAGTTCTTTGAATGTTATCTATTGTTTGATCATTACTGCCTGACAATGACTGATGAGCTTTATGTATATGCCCTGTATTCCTATGCAAATAAACCCAATAAAAACCCATTGAGGAAAAAGCTCCTGGCCCTTCTCCTTTGAGAGATTGGCCACCTTTACTCCCCAAGCAGATCATGTCTTGGTAGACTTATTCTCAGCCATGGCAGCCGCAGGCAGGGGGAGGTCGGCAGGTGGAGACCCCCCACATTTAACCCTTGTGACCTAGTGTGCAGCCCAGCCCCTGATACCTGCTCCTATTGCTACCAATGTCTGATAGTAACTGACTGTGTGTTATGTGCCAGGCACTGTTCGAAATCTCCTTTCACCTTCACAGCAACTCTATGAGCAGGAACTATTACTGCTCCCATCTTATAGATGAGGGTACTGAGACAGGGAGAAGCTCAGTTGCCCAGAGTCTCACAGGCAGAAAGTGGCAGAGTTAAGATTTAAACCGAGCCAAGAGGATCCCAAAGTCGGCACCAGTCACTAGCTGCTTGTTGGATAAGTGAGTGAATCATGATAAGCATTGAGGGACTTGGGGACTTAGAACTAGGTGGATCTATCTATCTATCTATCTATCTGTCTGTCATCTATCATCTTCTGGGCTAATTTTCTAGCCTGTTCAATGTAGAAATGTCTCCTACAGAAACTCCAAGAGTTAGTTCTTCAGACTCTTCTGAAACAATCTGGCAATGTGGACTCCCTCACTTTTCTAACTTGGGAACCTTAACAACCGAGATGCTTTTCCTTACACAAAGCTGAAGCCCACTTCTGTGGTACTTCCACCTGTGGCTGCTGTTCTGCCCTCAGCGTAAAAGAATGTGAGTGTCTCCCATACGACTCTGGTTGCAGGTTCCCTATACACCATGAGGGGCTCAAGGGCAAGCAGCTTCACATTGTCTGTACCTTAGTGCCCTAGCACGGTGCGTGACAGTCAGTAAAATTTGTGGTAGGGATGAATTAATGAATGAACATATACCTGTGCTTGCTACTTCTGTGAAGCACCAACAGGTTCATGAATATGAAAGCCTTCTAGAAACCCATAATTTTCTTGTTTATTAGAAACCTCATCACCGCTAGCTGCCACATTAGAATTTATAAAGCTAACCCAATTTGTTTAAGGCATTAATATTCGGGAGTTAGCTTTATAGGTTCCCTCTATTGGGGGCTACTTGTTTTTTATTTTTTTATATGTGGGTTCCGGGGAAGAGTATGTTTACGAAGGGAATTTAACTAACCCATGGAATTATGTACAGCAGCGATGGGCATATTGGAAAAGGGATTTTGGACAAAGAGGGGGCTTTCTTGGTTTCTTGAAGTAGGAAATAAAATCTGGTAGCTTCAGCTGTCCCTGCAAATGCTGTAAGTATAGCCTCTTTTCTAAGACTCCTCAAAAAATGCAGTACAGTTGTGACAGGCTACATCTTTAATTCAATCTCCATTTATTTATTTATTTAACCCTAACTTGAGGACATTTTTTTAATTGAGTTTTATTGAGAGAGGGAGGAAGGGGGAGAGGGAGTGGGAGAGAGAGAGGGAGGGGGAGAGGGAGAGGGAGAAAGAGAGAGAGAGAGAGAGAGAGAGGAAGAAAGAGAGAGGGAGAGAGAGAGAAACATTAGTTGGTTGCCTTCTCCTATGCTCCCTGACTGGGGATCGAACCCACGACATGTGTATGTGCCCTAACTGGAATCAAACCAACTGAGCCACACTGGCCAGAGCTAACTCAGTCTCCATTTAAAATGAAGCACATCAAGAAGTCAGAAACAAAACCAAGCCACATAGTGATTTGGGAATTAGCGATCCATGTGGGTTACGAACCACGCGAGTTATATTTTTCTTTGTGTTTCGTTCAAAAACGTTTCCCATTTCAAGTTGCATCTGCTTTGCAAAAGTGATTTCTTTTAGAGCACCATGAATGATTTATGACTTTTGACACCGCATCCCACAAGATTACATAAGGAACAGAGCAAAACAAGTGATTGAGCCAAACTTAAGAAACAACAAACATTTTCAAAAAGTAGATTTTATCTTGGCCTCAGCCAGATAAGTTTTCCACTCACCGAAAGTGCTCCCTCATTCCAAGATGCACCCCATTTCTGTGAAGATCCCCCCGATTTCCTTTCTCTGTTGACAGCATTCTACCATCAACTTAACATCTGGCCCCCAGCGATGTCCCGGAATGTCCAACTGCCCTGATTCCTCCCCTTGTCCCCGAAAGTGAACTTTGCAGTTGGATTGCATAAACGGCCTCATTAGTTTGGTAAATGATTGGACAAAACCACTGATGGGAGTAATATCTGCCAGGCTTGTTATTTCTTTAATCATAGGATAATAGCATTTCAGAGTTTGCCAAGGCCTGGGACCATCTATTTATACCTGGGTTTTTTTTGACAGCTAGAGAAAATAATGGCAAGAGAGCTGAAGCAACTTGCTCAGTCACACAGGGAGATTACTTTACGCAGAGCAGTGGACATCAGTCAACCTTGGGGAGTGTAGTCTGTGCATATTTACCAAGAAACTCTCATCTCCTTATCTAAGTGCAGGTGGCAACACTGGATATTGTTTTTCAACTACAGGGCATTTGGTGGTTATTGGATAGAATCTCTGTTGCTGTCTTGTTTAGTCAGCCAGAGCCAATCTCGGGCAGGTGGCAAGTGCTTGCAGGATACGAACTTGTGTTGAGAGTTTGAGTGCTGGGGAGCAGGCTGGATGGGGTGAGGTGGCACACCAGAGCGACCCGAGTGGCCAACCCTGGGGATGAGGGTTTGTTGGAAACTTGAGGCCCGGGTCAGAGGGCCTGTATGCAGCACCCAGTTCCAGAGGTGGGAATAAACCGACAACCTGAAGGCGAGACCATCATGAGGAGTTCCGGAGTGACAGAGAGCCAGAGGCTGAGATGGGTGGTCAGGGTGTGGGCTGTGATGAAGTGGCAGGGGACTCCAGCGGGGTCAGGGCCAAGTGTTGGCCAAAGGGATCAGAACTGTGTCATGTCATTTCAGGTGTGAAGGCAAGCACCGGAAGCCCACTACCCCCACCCATGCGAAAAGCAAACAAGTTGCAGAACAGTGTGTAGAGTGTGTCTCCACATCTGCGTAAACCTGCCTCAGCTAGTGGAATGGAGGCACCATGCAGTTTCCCGGCGAGAGCACGGACCGAGGAGTCAGAAATCCTGACTTTGCTTTTTGGTTCTGCCTTTTACCAGCCCTGCGAGTCTGAGGCAGTCACTTCGCTCCTCTATGCTTTACATTTCCCAACAACATAGTAAAAGCTACTTTATCAACTGTCTGTAAGGGTCTCAGATAATGTATATAAGGCATTTAGCACAGTGTCTGGCACATAGTAAAAACATAAAAAATGATATATATATATTTTAGACTTGATCTTTGGAATAAGGTAAACCTGGATTTGAAACCCAGCTCTGTCACTTAGGTGCTGTGTGCCCTTGGGCAGGTCACAACTTCTCTGAGCTTCAGTTTTCAACCTATAAAACGGGGATAGGGATTGTGAGTGTGGGGAGGTAGTGAGAATTTAGTGAAGACTCAGCCCAACGTGCTCCAAGTTCCAGGGGACAGGAAACACCAGGATGAACGGGGTTAGCACGGGGGACAGTGGAGTCAGAGATGTGAAAGGGAGGACGCTCATAAAAATGTTGTTAGCGATTTTCATTTTCTTCATTGTTAGTGTCTGTGTTGTTGGAAAAGAGTAGTGTTTACAGCAAGCCTGTTTTATGGAAAAGAAAACAGCAAAACTTACATAAACAAAGATAAAGCCTGTGGCTTGCTTTGCAATGCTCTAGTGCTAATGATACGTAGGTAAAGCCAAAGCAAGACAAGCTGGGCTGCAAGGCGAGGCTAATGTCTGGAGACTTCTCTCGTAGGTGGAAACCACTGTGGCTGTTTGGGATCCAAACAACTCCCCCCTCCGCCCCATCACGTCAGGTTAAGTGTTCGGAGGGTGTACATGTGATCATCTCCAGCAGCAGACATATCCGAGTTTGTAGTCAATTGGTGTAGTGGATTATAGCATTTTAGGACTGGAAATGATTTCAGCGTTGCCACAAGGCAAGTTCTGGATGAACTGTCCCTGCCTTGGGCTGTGGGGAGGGATCCAAGAACCCTAAAGGAGGTGCTGCCAAATGTTGCTCACCCTCCATCACTGCTAATCTTGAACTCTGGTGCATTGCCCTCCATCTGGAAACCTCAGCTCCTACAGAGAATGTGGTTTGTCCGATAAGCGTATGTTTGTACCATTTGGAAGTTCTCTGAAGGTCAAAAAAGAAGTCCCAAGCTTTCCCTCAGAGGGGAGATTCATTCATATAGGCATACGATCCTTCATTCGACAGACATTGGACAAGAGTTTGTGTGCCAGACACAGAGCTAGAAATTAAATAAATAAATACATAAATAAAAATAAAAAAGAAAAGAAAAAGTAGAGCAAAAGGAAAAAAGATTGATTTTACTTAAAATTAGTATAAAAAAGGCACTGGACCAGGAATGAGGAAAAACTATTACTTCAATTGTAGATGTTCTATTGAATAACTGAGATTTTAGTCAAGTTACTTACCCCATTTTGCATTTCAGATGTTCATCTGTGAAAATGAGGAGTTCGGGCACACTGCCCTGGTTGGAACGATCTGTTGAATGTTCCTCTTTGGAGAAAAGGCTGAGATGAAGAGCAATTTTCCACTGGGGTTCACACTAAACCATTCTTTGTTATTTCTTTTCTCTTTGTGGTCAGCAGAGGGAAGGCCCAGGTGCTCCAGAGAGACCGAGGAAGAGGGATTTCCCTCTTGCATTAGTTAACACTGGTAGGTGGTTGTGGCTGCCTAACCTGGTTTTCAGACTGATGGCGGGACTGGAAGGAGGAAGATGGCTGGGCCCAGGTTTTCAGTGTTGGCTGCAAGGGACCCAGACTCGGAGAGGTAGCTGTGTGGATCCAAGCTTTGCCACTGGAAATCCAAGAGCTCCTGAAAATTAATGAAATTTCCTTCCACGTGTCAATCTTTTTCTCTGTCCAAAGTGAGTTCACTCCAGTTTAGTGGCCTCAAACTTGGATTTCTAGCACAAATATGTGTTTTTAAGTTCTTCAGGACTTTTTCTCTCGCCCATCCCCTCAGGATGTCTGGCACGCCTTCCCAAGGAAGATGGGACCCAATTCCACATGCGGTGCAGAGTCTGCCTGTCCAAGATGACAGCCCTTCTGGCAGCTGTGGAAAGTAGACTCAGTCACGGTGACAATGGGAGGTGCTGGCATCCCCCTTGGCTGCTAACATGTGGTCCTGGAGTGATGGGATGTGAAGGAAGGCAAAGTTAATCACTTGTGTTCTTGGAGACAGTGGAGGTGTCACAACTTTACAACGGATGGCTCTCTCTTCCCCGCCTACCTTGCAGGCAGCACATCCACCCCTGAGCTGAGGCTTTCCAGGGGCTTCCAGCAGAGGCTCCTTCTGAGACTGAGCTCGTGCTCAGAGGGGTGTCCACGCCCTGTGACCAACTGTCCTCAGCGGCCTTTGGCTTCCAGCACTAACTCATGGTGTCACCAAAGACACAGCACCTTCATGATCCCGTCTATAAAATGAGGGGAATGAATTAAATTGGGACTTTCTACCTCTTGTTCCGAGGCACCTGGCTGTTCCTCACAGCTGTCTGTGTACAGTGCAGGGAGGCGACAGGGCTTCGGTCCTTCAGTCAGGCGACTCATCTTTAATGGCCTTTACCTTCTGAACTTCTCTCATAAGATTTCCTTTGAAGAAAGTCTCTTCCTTTAAAAAAACATTAAAAAGTTTTTTATCAAAGTCAATAGAATAAATGCACTCATTTGTGCAACGTTGTTTTTGAACACCAGCAGTGACATGCCAGGCACTGCCACGGGCCCCAGGAGTCCAGCTGTGACAGTGGCTGTCAGTGTCCTGCTTGTCGCCTCTCCCCCAGGACTCATCCTCCCCTCGCTCACCAGCTTCTCAGTGCCCGCTCCTTCCGCTCTGCCTCAGGGCTTTCGTGGGCAGCAGCAGCATGCTCAGCCCAGGAGCCGGCAGTGTGAGAACTATCTATAGGAGGAGCCCTCAGTTCACAGATGGGAGCTGGTAGAATATACCCTTCAGTGGGGAAACCTCTGGGCCGTGTTCCCCACCTTGTCCCAGAGGTTTGCATTGGAAACATGTCTCAGCAGCTCATTAACACATCCAGTCTTGGCTGCCTTCCCTTCCTCTTACCTCCCCAAACCCCTAGTGGTGCTTCCTGGGATCACCTCCGAAATAAACCACTTGACCTTGAATCTTTGGCTCAGGGACTGCTCTGGGAAAGTGGGGAATTCTAAACTGTACTGGTGGAGCTTACGATTGTGTATGTATGTTTATTAGATGATGAGGAAGGTCGTTGTAGCTCTAATGTGGTGAAGGAAGCAGAGCCAAGGACCTGACACTGCCTTTGATTAGGGCAGGCCCCAGGCAGCCTTTTAACCAACCTCCTGATGAAGTTTCTAAACATTTACTGAGTGGCAACTGTGAGCCAATCCTGTACTGGGCTCTGGGACAGGAAGTCAAACATTGGATGGGAAAATGAACTTTTAAGAGCCCTACTTTAAGATCCACTGGAATTTTCTTGATTTAGAGAAACAAGAGATATTCCTAGCCTGGAAAGCGAAGGAAAGTCTTACCCCACCCCCAAACCAGTTTGAGAATAAAAGCAAGGCAACAAGTGAGGAAGATTCTTGGGTTGTATTATAGTTCACAGGTATAAGATATACCATTAATACTCATTACATATTTATGTACACACACAGAACTTTCTGAAACTGGAGAGTAAGTGTACCAGTAGCACATGGGTACTGGCCATAACTTCTAGAGGCAGAGAGGAGCTTGGCTCCTTAAGCAGGCTGGTGTGCAGAGCGCGTCTGGTTGGGGACAGAGGAACCTCTCCAAGCGGCAGACCACAGGAGTCGTGGGTATTGCATTACAAAGTCAGTGTGGGCAGCAGAATGGTTCCATCTAGAACTGCCTGTTCTGGACCCTTTCAGTATTTACCATTGAAACTCCACTGGGGGAGGACTGAATCTCTTGCTAGGTTCCAGCCCCAAAGAGCACTGTTTTCTACTGGGTTCCGCAGGGCCGCGGACCTTCATTACACGGACTGTTTGTCTCCTTCAGCAGTCACCTTGGCTCAGGACCCTAGATGATTGAGTTGTATGTTTCATCAGCCTGGGTGGGCGTGCAAAGCTGTTATTTGAGAAACTTTGCTAAGTTGCAGGAGAACATGAAGGCTATGTTCCATGGCACTCAATCAATTGGTCTATTTGTTCGAATAAAACGGGTCAAATCGTTTAAAGAAAACAAAGCCGATGTGGTTGGTTGCTTGGCACGACGAAGACAAAACCCCTGGCTGAAGGAGGAAGTCCTCATTTTTCACCAGGCAGCCCAGTCATGTGCAATGGCAGACTCTGAATCGCACTTGGTCAAGTTTTTTCCTGTCCCTTCTTATTTTTAATAAAATAAACTTCTGGATGCAACAGCTCAGATCCCAGTGGGCTGGAGAGGCTCTCTTGCCTTCTCTTGGCTCCCCACCTCTCTTCTGTCATGGAGATTATGAACTATCAGTGGCCAGTTGCCGGGGTGGGGAGGGCGGCTGATTTGGGTGGAGAGAGGCTCTGCAGCCTGTCTTTGTTTCCTCAGGTCTAAGCCTGAGCCCCAGCTCAGCTGCAACTCTGCCTCCAGGCCAAGAAGCTGTCCCCTTTCATCTGCCCACAGACCCAGGAGAAAGCTCAACCGTTAAACAACATGGAGTTCCCAGGAAGGGTGGGGTTAGTGGGTGTCCACTGTGTAAAAAGCCGGAATCTCCTGCAGGTTTGGACAGGACCTTTGTAGAGCTCAACTTGGTCTAACCCAGTTCCTGCGGCCTTCAGAGACTAGCCCCAAATCCCAGGTCCTGGCTTCTTCATCATTTGGCTCCTCAGTGATCAGCTTAGTCCAACCCCTCATACAGCAGAAAATGAGAAGGGGTTTGTCCCTCCTGGTTGGTGGCATAGTGAGGACCAGAAGCTGGCTCTCCGGCCTCACCAGGCTCTCTGTCAGATCAGAGAGAGGAAGCATAACTTCTAAGGGGACTGGGTTCTAAAGTGAGCACCCAGGAGAAAAACTGGGTGTGGTTGAAATTTCCGTTGGACATCTCTCAGGACGACTTGCCCTTGTTGGACACTGTGAGAGCCAAAACGCAGCCATTTTTCTCCCAGTGCTGGACCAGACCGCTGCTGCTTCTTGGAGCCTCAGATGACATAGCTGACCTACATTTAGGTGAAATGAGAAAACATGTCTGGAGTCACTCTCCCTATGTTGGGGTGATAACACTACAAAAGGTGGCCACGGGCTGACCATCAGAGCACATTCTGCCTGACACTCACTTGTGGGGGGCCTTGGTCAATGGTTAGAAGAACATTTGGAACCACCTAAACTGTGAGGTCATTTCTCTCTCTCTCTGGTTGCTTTTCTTTCTTGTTTAAGTGTATCTGGCTGAACCTGTGCAAGTTACAGGTGGCTGTAGGGTATATGAATCCACTGTGTACCACGGCTAAGAGCGAGAGTTTGAGAGTCACACTGACGTGCATTCTAACTTTGGCTCTGCCCCTGTGTTGTGATCTTGTGCGATCTACTTAATGTCTCTGTATTTCTTTCCTCATCTGCAAAATGGGAATAATACTTACCTCATAGGGTTTTTGAGATTCAAATGAGAAAACACATGCGAAGTGCCTGGCATGGGGCCTGGCTCTGATAAACTCAGCAGCTGCCAGCTCTGACGATGCATATGGGGACAGGGTGATGATAATTTAATCGTGTTGCTGGGGGCTAGACACTCTCTGTATATTCAGAACTCTTCTAATTTGAGATTTCATGCATTCTTGTTTCTCCCGCCCTCTTTATTTCCTTGCTATCTATTTTAAATTGGCTTGGCTTGCTCTTCCACCAGTTTGAAAATAAAAGCCAGAGCAAAGCCACGGAAGGTGAAGGTTCTTGGGTCGGACTTCAGATCACAGGCACAAGGTACATACGCCTTAGTGAGATTCCCTATCTCTCTGGACCTGAGATCATGCTTTTACAGCCCATGTCTCAAAGGAAAAGGAGCATATGGGACTGAGTGTAACTTTGATCTGACAGAGTAGATGCACTGGGATATGAATCACCTAAAAATTAATAATTTAAACTAATTACTATTAAGCTTAACAAACATTTGGAGACATAAAAGCTGGTCCTGTGTCTGTTACGTATTCACAAGGTACCCTGGGACAAGCCACTTGTCTCAGGGTTTCAGCTTCTCTCTTCGTAAAATGAAGAGGTTGAATTACTTCTACTAGTGAAAACTTTTCATCAAGCAAAATCCTATACCAAGCTCTAATGTAAGAAAAATCAGATCAAAATGCATCCATTTTGGTTGAAGCACTCATGGGTAACCTATGGCTTTTCTAATTTGGGGTCCTCTAGGTCTCCCAAAAGTTTCTTGGGGGTCTTCAAGATACCCCTTGGCTCTAAGAAAGAGAAACCCCTCTGTCCTCGTTAGCCTTCATTAAGTGGTGCTTCCTTTAACAGTGTAGAATCCCCCAGATCCCAGTCGGAAATGGACTAAAACTAAGATGGAATTCTGAAGTGGCTGTAGAAATGGACATGCTCTCTACCATGTTGGGACTGCTTTCTCTGAGAGAAGCACTGTGCCTAGCGTCTTGCAAAGGTCATCTCCTTTAATCCTACAACCTCTTTCAAAAGCAGCTACTATTATTATCCCCATTTTACAGTTGGAGAGACTGAGATGCAGAGAGGTTAAGTAAATGACCCAAGGTCACAGAACTGAAATGAACCAGGTCTGTCTCCAGAGCCCTCATTCTAAGCCATTTATCTAGTTTGCAGCTGCTGAGGTCAAGGAGAGCTATTCTGCAGGCTTGAGGATGGCTGCTCTATTTTACTATCTCAGTCACCACTTAAAACCACAGTTACTGTAATTGTTTGGAAGTAGCTGCCAGATGTAGTTTTTGTTAATGGATCTGTGTAAACTTGCATGTTATGAACATAAATAATTCACACCCTGAATGAGCTTTGAGCTTGTTTGTTGGCGTGCTGTCTTCATTACCACTGAGACCCTGGAAGAACTGTTACGTGGGTACCCTTGGAGACAGACTGTAGGGTGAGTTTTATAGAAACCCAGTTGTCCTTGGGCTGTATGGGGAAAGTTGCTTTCCCTTTCGGCTGCTGTCTTAGCTTTCTCCAGTCACCAGCCAAGTACAGGAGGGAGCTCCTCCCCATTAAGTCGTCCAGTCATCTTAGAGTCAAACTCCTGGCTGGCCAGGCACCTGTTAATCAGGATGACTCAAGCCAAAGGATAGGCCAACAGCTGTCCTGACTCGTTAAATGATGCAGACAGCCCAAGAAACATGTTGGCTCTGCACTGTCCTTCTGACTCACAGTCTACTACGTGATTCGACTTTCCTGTCCCCCTCTCCCACTTCTGGGGTGTTTTTCAGTTTACAGAGCATTTGAGAATCCATTATCTCATTTGGTCCTCATGTCACCTCTAGGAGATAGCTAATCCTGACCCCAGTTTCCAGATGTAGAAACCAAGGCCCAGTGGGGTTCATGACTTGCTCCGAATCGTGTGGTTACTAATTAGCAGAGCAATGACTCATATCCAGCTTTCTGTCTCCAAATGATATATCCCAACTTTGACTCAGGCTATGGGACTTAAAATTCTCTACCTTTCTTTTCTCTCCTTGTTTGACCTCTGACTTCATAAGCTCAAGTCTTTTCTTCCCTGATTCCATTATAGTGATTGGTATTGTCTGCTTCAGACCCTGGTTATTATTCCTTATGGACAACATAGTACCTCTGTTTGCATTCTGGTTTATCCTTTCATTTGTCATCCAGTGACAAACATTAACTAAGCACCTACTGTGTACCAGGCACTGTGTTCAGGGTTGAGGCTACAAGGGAGAACAAGAGACCATCCTGACCTCTCTGCCCTCTTGGATGACGTTGACTAGGTTCTTCGTGTGTCATTCATTGCCTCCTTCTCCATTCATGCCTTAAATATTGGTGCAAAATAAGCACCACCACCACCACCACAGTCAGGAGAAAGGCTGGCGCTGCGACATGCAGACCGAGAGCCCTGGTGAGGGCCAGGCTAGAGTGTCGCTGCTCATGCTATGTGCCTGAAGCTCAGAGGAGTGAGGCTGCCCAGGGAGAGTGTGCAGAGCAGAGGCCCCCAGAGGCTGGGTCTGCTGCTCAGATGACTGTGTTGAGTCTACACTGAATTTTGGATAAGAAACAAATTACTCATCGACATTTAAAAATTAGAAAAAATAGGACATAAAATCTAGGTTCCTGGTTTCTCTCTAAAGATGGAAAGATCTGGCAATGCTGGGCCCGCGTTACAAGGCAATGCGTGACTACCAGGGCTGAGTGGCTGCTGCCGCTTTCAAAGGGCACACGATCTTCAGGTCCCCACTGTCCAACGGGGGGCCCGCTCCTCTCACTTCCATGAACCCTTTGGAGTTTGCAACCCTGACGTTCTCAGGATCATGTACTCCCAGGGAGATCCCTTCTTCTGGTTTCACCTCCAACTCTTCCTCACGGCTCCAGATTTTGTTCATGAGATGTGAGTTCAGTCTTTCTGAAGGGAAGGACCTCTTCAGAGGTGAGGTTCAGGTGTTGCTTGCTGCTGTGGGTGCTGGTGTGGCAGGGGTTAGTCACCCTGGCTTATTAGCATGAAACTTGTTCATTAGGCTCTAGCATTTGCAGATAATCAGTGCCAAGGAAAGTTAGAACTGAGAAGACACCCCCAGTCCTGCCTCTGGAAGAGAAACGATGAAGAAGGTTGAGAGTCCGATGCCAGTTTTGGAGCCAGTTACCACTCAGACCAGGGCTGAGGAGCGATTTGTTTTTTGCTCTCCAATTGCCACTGGACTTATCTTCCCCCCTCGACGTAATCTCCTTAGGCTGGGGTTCCACTCGACTACGTGAATTCTGCCTTTGTTCTCCAATGAGACAGACATCCTCTTGCCTGTCCTTTTTGCTTTTATAAAAAAATCATACAGTATTTTCTACTTCAGCCAAAATATGCTTTTATGAGGGGAAAAAAGGATGCCAAAGGCATATCTTACTCATAATCCAGTGAAAACAGTATCCTGGGTTCCGAGTTCTTTTTGTGTCCTGCCTGAAGTTTTTGAAAACCTGAAAATAATATTTCCTTTTTGGTGTGTGAGGAAAGTGGCTCATCGTAACTTAGGCCTTCCATAATAATGACTGCAGTTCTAGGGCTTCAAAGGGAGTGGCCACTCACTTCAAAGGTGCCCTTTAATTGGTCCTTTCTTATGACACTATCGATTTAGTGACCTGAATACATTATTTGGGTAAATCACTGGGCAGGGAGTTAGGGTTCTAGAGTCTAGAACCATTCTGCCTCCAGCTTTCTGTGTGACCTCAGGGAAGTCACTTTCCCTCTCTGGGATTCAGGTCTTCGTTTGTTAAATAGTGAATTCAACTGGATTGAGCTTCCCAAACTCAGTCATTAAGTACTACTTTCAGTGAAGTTCTTACAACCTCATATTATCTGTTTTACTGTTCATATACTCTTTTGGGCTGAATTTTAAGCACCTCTCTTTTACAAATGCATCTTATATTACTACTAAAAATGGAAAACAAATACAGTGTCCCCAAGTAGAATTGAACATTAAACATAAGTACTATGAGAACAAAGCTATTACAGTCCAGTCGGAGGCTGCTGTCTGCCAAACACTGGCATCGGCCAAGTGCTCTGTGCCAAGCCTGCTTCCTCTGAAGTTACTCATTCAGTCCTCACGGTAACTCTGGGAAAGGGGGGCTATTGGTATCCCCCTTTTACAGAAGAAAGAGAGATGAGCTTGTGTCAGAGGGTGTTAGACACGCTACTCTAAAGTAGAGCTTCTCACTGGTGGAGCTGGAAGGCACAGAGGAGAACCAAAGGGGACGATTTGCTCACCGAGTGACTCAGTTCTCTCTGCTCCCCAGCTCGTCCTGTGTGTCTGGTGTCTCTGACGTCTGCCTCACTGAGAACGGTTCTGTTCCGCAAGTCCCTTGCTTTGTATCTACACGCTTATCTTATTCATTTTCAATGGGTGAACATCACATTTGACTCTAGTTATTTTTCTTAAACTAAATTTTGGAAGAAAGGCACAAAATGGGATTTTTCACATGGGGTGCTCCCTTCCATTAGGGACACCAAGGGAGCCTGAGATTAGCTGCTATCAGCTAAGAACCCACAATGCCACAATAATGACTTGGAGTATCTTTTAATAGCAGGTAACAAATCCCGGAGGGCCAGTGTGACTCCTGGGCAATTGTCATTCACATCACTGAACACCTTTCTCTTTCATCCTGGGTTCCGGGGGACTCAGGGTGGTGGCTGGCGACAGCAGGTAGGAGGGAGGGCGGGAGGCAGGCAGCACTGGAGACAGGCACCTCAGGACCATCGCTGGAGCAGTGTGGCGCCGAGCTGGACCGCGAGGCTGACTCACAGCGGGCCTGGGGCCAGCGGCATGAAGAGTTGATCCAAACATTTGTGCAAAGTGCTTCCCTGAAGTGCGATAAAGGGCCCCATAACTGTGACACATTTCCCGTTTTCTAAGAGAGGCCGCTTCGAATGTGGCTGGCAGGTGCAGTGGCCTGGAACTTCCTGCCAGAAGGACAAGTTATTCACACTGCTGACACCATGACACCCTGGGTGGCTTCCATCACATCTGAAGATGGGGGCTAGGTGGTTGTGGGCTGAATTCACAGTACATGAGCTAAGGGCCTGTTCTTACTTTTGTCTTAATAATCGTGCCGGTTACAGTTACGGAGTCCATGCTGTGGGTAGGGTGCTGGGCTAAGTGCTCAGCATGCACGGTCCCCTTTAACCCTATTGAGAACTCGACGGGGTCGATACTGTTATCATACCCACGCTACAGAGGAGAAAACTGAGCCTTGGAGCAGTGAGGTAACTAGGAAGTGGTGACATCAGGATTCAAAGCCATGCCCTTCAAAAAGAAGAGATCATGGGACAGATCCTACACAGCTCACAGGATGGAAGGGAGAAGAACATCAGCCAGGACAGGAACCAGGGCAGATCTGACACTGTTTCTTTAGGCCACTGCCACTGAGTGACTCTGCCCCTCTAACCAGCCTTGCCAGTGGGCGGTATGTCAGCAGCTGCTTTTCTGCTCTGTGGTTTGGAGGGACAACTGATCACAGGATGTATTATTTTAGTATTCTCTGCTCTGGACTCAGCTCTGGAGTTGGAGGTATGAGACTCTGTTCTGTGTGTACTTGGGCAAATAATTTAGCCTCTCTGGGCCTTAGTTTCCTTATCTGTAAAACGGGCAAAATTGGGATGTTATGGGGATTAAATGAAAAAATTTTTGCCAAGCATTTAGGATAGAGCTGGACACAGAGCAAACACCCTAGAGTGCCTGTCACTAAAGGCTGGAGCCTGACAGCTGTGGATTGTGAACACTCTCACAGGGTCCAGTCTCCCCTTAGACTATGCCGTCAGCTCGGCCTCAGGAATGTGACCACCGCACGGTCCCCCAGTGAACCTGCTACTCGAAGTGTGGTCCAGGGACCAGCAGCACTATCAGCCACAGGCTTGTTTGAACTGCAGACTCTCAGGCCCCACCCTAGACCTACTGAACCAAACCGCACTTACTGAGATTCTGCGGATTTGCAGAGACAGTCACGTTTGCCAATCACAGCTTTAGAGCCATTAAAGGCAAACAAAAAGGAAAGAAAAAGAACTCTAGAATCTCCTCTTTGTTGGATACAATCCAAAACATGAACTTTTGGTTTCACAAGCTAGAACCTTCAGGATAATAATAATTCACAGGTTGGTGGCTCTTTACGATTTGACCAAGGGGTCTACACACCCACCTATTGCTTGCTCTGTAGTACCACCTTGTGAGGTACTCAGGCCTTCTGGCCCCCTCCTTCACGGCTCAGAGCAGTTTCCACACTGTTCATCAACGACAAGAGAGTCACGGCCAGTTCTTTCTCTTCCTTGGTACCTAGACACAGCCTGGCACTAAGTCCCATGACCCTATTCCATCAGAACGACCTGGACTCAGCCCGTTGTTATAATTTCCCTGGCTCCAGCCTCAGCTAAGCTCTTATGATAACAATACAGTAATGTTAACTATTCAATATGGAGACCTATTCTGCTAAGATCTTTCCTTGTATCACTTTGCTCATAGAACCCTCCCAGCCATCCTAAGAGATAAATACCATTATTACCACCGTCTTATCACAGACGATGATGACACCGAGGCTCCAAGTGAGAAAGCTGCCCAAGATTGAACGAGAGTGAGTTGTGGAGCTGGGGTTTGAATGTGACATGTTGGTCACGTCTCAATTTCTGCACTAGCTTCTGAGCTGGCCTGTCCACCACGGCCTGTCCTTCAGGCTTTGGGAGCGCAGCCCTTGTCTTCTCTCCTGTCTCCTGCCTTCTCCAGGAAGCCTCTTCCTGAACAGCACATTCCAGTGAAGTTCTCTTCATTTTGCATTTCACAGCACTCAGAAATATCCACTGGACTTTACTGTAAACTACTCATTTAATTTCTTGTCATACTCAGGAGAGTGTGAGCTCCTTGAGTGTGGTCCTTTCATTGGCGACAGACATTGTCCCAGCACCGTGACAATCACAGGGTAGGTGCTCAGTAAATGTTTATCAAATGAACATCACTCATTGCACACGTCTGGTGTCTTCACCGGGGCTGTAATCCTATAAGAAGATTACCCCAAACACTTTTGTATCCTCCATAGCACGTAAAATGTTCCAAACTGTGTAGTCTACACGGTCTGTTATTTATGGATACAGAGCCACATATTCCCCTCAGTTGTTCAGTCACTCAACAAGCATTCATTGAGGGCTGACACAGCCATTGGTGTCTAGTCCTCTGCGGTTCTTATTTCCACCTAGGAGGAGGTGAGGTCAGGCCGGCCCTTATCACCACCTTGTTTATCACCACCAGGATCCAGGTGGAGATTTCCGGCCTGGGAGGGCCTGTGGTAAGGAGATACTCCACCTCAGATGGTATCTTGGACTAAGCTTGAGGTCCTGTGTCCTCAGTGGCTCCATGGCCACAGTCTGAGTCTGGGTTCATGTGGCAGGCAGGGACCTGTGGGAGGCTAGAGCCTGTCCCCTTCCCTGACCCTTGGCAGAAACCAGGGCTGATGAACTACAGGCTGAATTTCTGCCTTTGAGGCACAGGCCAACTGAGTGGCTGCTACAGATCAGCTAAGAAAAAAGTCATCCCAGCCTCCTGTGGTTCACCCAAGAGCTGGCACCAGAGTGGGGTCTGGGCAGGTCTTCCTGGCATGGTTGGGAGCTGCCAGAGATTACAGCAGAGCTCAGGTGAAAGCTTTTTGGATGAGGACACCCAGGCTTGATGGTGTGTGACTGTTTTATCTCCAGGCCATGGTTTCACAGTCCACCCCTTGGCCTGTCTTCCAATTGCCCAGAAGTCGTAGCTTACTCAAAAGGAATTCCCTAGTGGGTACATTTACATCATTTTGGGGAGGGAAGGGGCCCTCCTTCCTGTTCCATGGGGGTGAGCAGATCCTTCTGGCTGAGTAGTTGTGAAGGAGTTGACCCGTGGTCTGTTCTGTCTCACAGTCTAATACTGGGAGGGCTAGCTTCACCTACCACCCCCCCCACCCGCCCTTTGCAAGAGTCCTCTTCTTGAGTCTACCATTCTTCTCTTCCCCAGGCTAAACCCAACTGAAGTCCCGGGAGGTGGAAGCATTTCTGCCATGAAGATCTCAGAAGAGTGTCTTAAAGCAGTACAGGGAGGAAGTGGGGGCAGGGTGGCATTGTGACTATGAGGAGTGAGGGGGAAGAATCTGCTGGCATAGTCTTTTGGGAAGTGGCCTACCAGATGCCTTGCCTCCTGACTCTCAATATTTTTGGCCCCCTCCCCCGGTCCCTCTTCAAATTCCTCCCTTTTCTCAGATCCTCACCCCCTCTCCACATAAGGTCTGAGCCCCAGTGATCAGGACTTTCTTGCAAATAACAGTTGGCAGCAGCTCAGACAGGAAGTGGGGGCGTGTAAGGTATCAAAGTGACTTGTGAGGCAAGATGATTTATTGGAATATTAATTTGTTTTTCAGCTTCCTCAATTCTTTTCTTCCATGCTCATTTTATGCAAGCAGCTCGGCCCTTTTGGGCTTCTTACCTCAGGGATTCCTGTCAGCAGAAGCAGCCTGCAGCCCACAGCTCATCTGCATCTTGGGAGGAGATGCCATTGGGTATCCTTGGGGGAGGAGAGGGGAGAGACTGAGCCAGTTTCCCCCAGAACAAAAGGGAAGAGAGGTCTGGGTCAGGGGCAGGCTGGGGTGGCAAGCAGAGGACGTGTCTCCTAGGCACATTCTCAGAGTGGGGCTTCCTGCTGTGTGTGGAGGTCTCCCAGCAAGTCCCTGAGGAGATGAGAAGACCTTGTGGGGATGGCAGCCTGGTCCTCCCCCCGGAAGGCAGGACCCTGTGGCTGGGGGCCTGAGTCACAGTGGAGTGCTGTGCCCCATGAGGGGCCTGGAGAGCAAGTACGGCTGTCAGATGTCCAACCTTTGGGCGTCTCTGCGCCACACTGGAAGAAGAGTTGTTTGGGCCCCATGTTAAAATACATTGTGACACGTAATCACAAGAAAATCTCAGAGTGTTGTAAGTACATTTATGATTTTGTGTTGGGCCTCAGATTGGACACCCCTGCGTAGGGGTGGACCTGGAAGGTATCAGTGGTTCCCATGATAGGCTGGAGGTTGCAAATGTTTTTTCTGTTTTTGGAGCATTACATCAGTGTACTGTGTTCCTATGTATGGGTGGGAGGGAGGAGGAACCCCCAATAAAGACTTTCCCCTTCCATATCCCTCTGGCAGACTGAGGGCGCAGAGTAGGAAGTGAACTGATTTTAAATAAAAAATAAAGAAGGTGCTATTTCTGTCAAATTGCATTTGAGGCCTGCCATTTGCACTTGCCTTCTTAACTGCAGGCACAGACTCATCTTCTCCGTGGGCAGTATTTCCGGTACAACTGGCACTCATCCGTCGGCCTTTCCATCTACTCATTCAGTCCATAAATACTGACTGAGGGTCCACTCTCTGTGAGGTGCTGGTTAAGTGTGGGGGACACAATGGTGTCCAAAGCCTGCCCCTGCCCCCATGGACCTTACAGTCTCATGGGGGAGGTACATGCTCATCACACAATCCTGCAAATATTTAATATGCAAATATACACCTGGATAGAGACTTAAAGGGAAACAGATGCTGCTATAAGGGTAAGTAGTAACAGATCTGATATTGTCTAGAGTGGGGTTAAAGTGGAGGGGATATCAGGAGAAACAGAAAGTCACGTTTGAGCGGAACTTCGAGACTAGGGGAGGTTTGCCCCGATGAACGGTGTGGCTCAGTTGGTCGGGTGTCGTCCTGCACAGTGAAAGGTCTCCGGTTTGAGTCCAGGACATGCCTGGGTTACAGGTTCGGCCCGGGTTGGGGTGTGGATGAGAGGCAACCGATTGATGTTTCTCTCTCACATTGATGTTCCTCTACCTCTCTTTAGCTCTCCCTCCCCCTCTTTATAAAAGTAAGTAAATAAAATCTTAAAAGACTAGATGAGGTTTGTGTCTGTGTGCAGATGTGAACATGCATGCATACACATGTATGTGCATGTGTGTGTATGTGCATGTGGGGGGGCATTTCAAGTAGAGGGGGAAGCATTCTAGAAGGCCCTGGGTGGGCCGTGGGGTTGGAGAAGGAGCCAGGTGGCTTTAAGGAACTGAAAGAAGCCTGTGGCTGCCGAGGTGAGGCCAGGAAGGGAGTGAGGAGCGAGGTCACCTAGGGCCTCAGAGATCAGTTTGGCCTTTGTCTTAGGAGTAATAGGAGGCCACTGAAGGTTTTTGAGCCTGACGGTAACAGGATCTGACTTACATTTTAGAAAGATTCTTCTGACTGCCATGTTCAGCAAGGCTGGCGGAAAGGCAGAGCTGAGACAGGCAGACCAGGCTGTGTATGGAGGGGGAGCAAACTGTGACCACGGGGGAGGAAGACGTCCCAAACACTGGTAAGTGAAGAAAACAAAAACAAGTTGCAGAAGCGTAAGTATGAGTCTACTGGTGATTTTTAAAAGAACATGCATAGATATG
This sequence comes from Desmodus rotundus, assembly GCF_022682495.2. Lineage (NCBI taxonomy): Eukaryota > Metazoa > Chordata > Mammalia > Chiroptera > Phyllostomidae > Desmodus > Desmodus rotundus. The sequence goes on along the minus strand of NC_071392.1, from coordinate 146,600,188 downwards.
TACATATATTCTTCACAGATATGTATGTATATAGTCATGCCACAGAAAGTTATGCAGGCATAGCTGGTTTCCAGCCAGTTGCTATACTGACTCTTCATTACAGGATGGAAACCAGCCTGGACCTTGGGCTCACAAGCTTGGGCTACTGCATCTAATTACTGACTTTGAGCTTTTCTATGCGTGTTTTCTCAACTGTTCAATGCATTCGAGAGATGAGTTCCTTCTACTTCTGGATTCTTGTAACTCTGGGCAGAAAGGAAGTCCAAAGAAGCAGGGAGGTAGCATGCATTATCCAGGCAAGTTGTGTAACCCCAGCTCTATTTCAACATTGCAGAGCTAGGGTGACATTCGAGAAGAGCAGCAGGGGGACGGCGGAGAGTGAGAACATCTCACAGGGCAGCCTGACAGGAGGAGGTGTGGGCAGCTGTCTCCGTGTGGAGATTTATCGCCTGCCTGGACCAAAATAGCCCCATCTTCTGGGCTGCTCCAGGGAGCAACTTCCCAGTGAACATGAAATCCACTTACCCAGGCCTGGTGCTAGATCGACATCAAGTCTTTCCCCTCCAGGATCCCTGGAGCCCAGACAAAGACACTAGGCTGGCAGAAGTGAAAGAAGGGGACCAGGGGAAAGGAGGACTCCACGCCTACCTAAAGGGAGGGACCTAAGGGGTGGGCTCTCCAAGGGGGGTCTTGGAGAACCCACCCCTTAGGACTGGCCTGATTGGGGTGAGGTGGAAGCATCAGGGTGGGGTATTGTTTATATAATGTTGTACCTTGGAACATACGTTTGTAGGATGCAAATAGGTACTCTGCAAAAAGGGGATTCTATGGGCAAATAAATTGGGGAAGCATTGCATTAAACCAAGTTGAGCAGGTTTTTCTATCCTAGGATTTGGAACTTTATAAACTTCACGACTGCTTGAAGAGGAAGAAAAATAGTGCACAGTGTATCTACCTTTTAAAAAGGAACACTTTCCAAGAGAAGTCTTCTCAAACCACTCTACAGGAACCACAGGCTAGGCTCTGAGTCTGACTGTTGGGGAGGGGGCCTGGGTTTGACTTCCACCTGAGCACCCAGTAGGACCATGGTGGGTACATGATTATTGAACTGAAAACTTGCAAACTAATTCTGCCTATTTTAAGATGTGGCTGGGGATACAACTGGATGTTTAAATTCTCGTATGTTATGGCCCAAATGTTTGTTTCCCCCTCCCAATTCTTATGCTGACACCCTAACCCCCAGCACAATGGTATTATTAGGAGGGGCTAGGGATCCAAGAGGACTGTGTTTCTGTGGAGTGGATGGCTGGAAGCCTGGCTGAAGAGGATGACAGAGATGATGCATGTGGAGGGGTTGAAGATGGCAAGTAGAGACAACTTTTTCAAGGAGGGTTGCTCTAAGGGAGACAGAGGAATGGGGGTGGTCGCTGGAGGGGCTGTGGGTGCCAAAGTGATGAGAGATGCTACAGCAAGTCCATAGGCCTAGGGGCCGATCCAATGGAGGACTGGATGTTCACATGGGAGAGCATGCGGGCAAAGATGTCAGCCAAGTTCTTGAGTAGGAGAGGAGAAATGGGGTTCATTCCCCGAACAGGTAGAGGTGTTGGCCTTAGTCAGGTCAACAGAGGGGACTGGAGATTTGTGGCCTGAAAGCCTTGTTTGTGTCTTCTTGTCAAGCCAAAACAGGCATGGCAGAGAGTTGGACATACGGCTGGGCAGAGCCAGGAGCTGAGGATTCTGCGGAGGGTGACGAGTGATCACAGGCAGGGCAAAAAGGGGTGAAGAACCCGAGGCTGAGGCAGGTGCGACTCCAGCCACACAGGAACACAGCCCAGAGTTGTACAGACTTCCCAAAGAGTCTCCATACCTCTGACTTTCTCTGGCTCTGTTCCCTTCTCACTCTAATGGCCCTCTCTCCCAGTCCAAGTGGGACAGCGTTCTTCCATGACAAGAGAAACACTCGGTCCCAGTGAGAAAGGCAGATCTCTGGGCCCTTCATCCTCTTACTGAGCCCAAATCTTTGAGATGAGCTCAGTGTCTATACATGAAGCAAGGGCCTCCGTGCTCCCAATTGATGCCTTTGGAGCATCAGCTTTCTTTTAAAAGGAATATTTGCTTAATTCTCTCCTCTAGGTCATATTTGCTAGTTGGCTTCGAGAAATTGCCAGGGACTTGTGATTCTTCTACCATTCTTCCTTCCGATTGGCATGGAAACTTTTCTTTAAAAAAAAATTTCCCTTCCCTCCTGAAAAGCTAAACACTGAACACTGTTCTTCCAGGGGAAATTCCTGAAAGATGCTAACACTTGGTGTCTTGAGGTTCTCGGGATGTGGCATGTTTGGCTAAGAAAGCAGACTTTATGGACTCATGAAGAAACTGAAAGGAGATATTCTTTTCTCCTTCAAAGTTTATTTCCCAAAAGGAACACCATCCGTTTTTCCACCGCCACCCTCTGGCCCACGATATATGCAAGCTTGTCTGCCCCTTCCTTTTGGCCACGGACAGATGCCTTTTGGCTTCACAGAGGTATCCATTCCACTTGGGAAGTTATTTCCCATAGGATGTATAATAGAATGAGGGCCGGCAGGGTACATGTTCAAGTAGATTTGTTCCACTTGTCAGTGGGTCAGTAACTCTGTGAGAATCACTGTCTCTGCTCCACTAATGTTCTGGCTACCGTGTTCCAGTTTCAGTTTCTTCTGACCTGGCACTTTCCTGTCCCAGGGCCTTTGCATATGCCATCCTTTTTTTCTGCAAATTTCCTCCCTCCATCCCCATTTCACCTGGCTGGTTCCTTTGCACTCTTCTGGTCTCTGTTTAAACATTACATACTCAGAGAGCTTTCTCTATCACATCTACTGTAGGTCTTCTGATCACTGCCACCTCCCCCATTCCTTATCTCAGCACCGTAATTGTTTATTTTATTGCTCTTATAGCTTGTAATTATTTTGTTATTTATTGACTTAATCACCATCTATATCCTCCAGTAGATTGTAAGCAGTAAGAGAGCAGGACATAGTTTGCTTTGTCCCTCATTTTGTCCCCAGTGCCTGGCACATTATGGGCCCTCAGTTTGTTGATTGACTGCATAATTTGAATAAGCCCAACTCAGGAAGTGGTGTGGTTCATTGTCCTTCTGAACCAGTTGGGACGAGATTAAGTAGCAGGTGACAGAGTCAGATGAGTTTTGCCTCTTTCCCATTCTTCCCCAGGGGACGCCTGAGTGAGGAATGAGGCGAGAGGCCAGGAGGGTTGCTGTGGGAAAGCCAAGGAGTGGGCGCAATGTTAACCCCCTAAACTGCATCATGAAATCCAACTTCCTGGGTGGAGCATCCGAGCACCTTTGTGGTCTGACTGGGACCTATGCTTCCAGTTTTATCGCTTCCTTCTTTATAGTCCCTCTGCTCCAACATTTCCTTACCCCCTTGCCGTGCTCATGCTATTTTCCTGCCTGGAGGGCCTTTTCCTTTTTATCTCTGTATGTTGGACTCCAAGCCCCTTCAGAGACCAGAGCCAATGCCATCTTCTCCAGGAGGTCTCCATCAGCCCCATCACACCAAATCCACCTGTCTTTGCTTTGCGTTCCAATGGCACTTATTTATGCCACTTATGCCACCTTCTCATTATGTACACACGAATGTGTGGCAGATGCTGCTACTTGCCTAGTGGGGAGACAACAAGAGGGAGCTCATACGAAAGGAGGTAGGACAGCTGGAGGCTGGGAGAGCAGGGAGGAGAGAAACACGGGGCTGCATTTGTTTGGAACATCATGGTTCCTGTCCCTTTCAGACTAGACATGTGCTCCCTGGTCACCATCACTTCCACTGGGTCCATCTCACATAATTGTGACCCTGTTCTACAGCCTCCCTGGGGTGTTGCTGAGCTCACTTTGCTGGAAATACATCCAGAGGTAGAGAAATATGTGTGTATGGGGCAGCCGGTGGCCTTGAAAAACCCCAGTTCCATCTCGGGGTTACACAGACTTTCCTGTCTCTTGCACATGACAATTCCTCTGACATGCAGAGTCAGATGTGTTGCCATTGTTTTAATCTCCTCTCCATGGTAAGCACTCATAACTCTCAGTTGTTTTTATGAATGATGTTAATACTGTTATGACTGATTATTAAATGCCAGCTGTGAGCATTTAGCAAATGAAGTAAGCCTGGGTCAGCAAAGGGAAATCAGAGAGTCAGGATTTCATAGGCATTTTAGAAATCGTTAGCCCAGGGAAATCAGACAGCCTCACGTGTTCACTGATAAGTGGCGAATGGCTGCTTGGAGCATGGCGTGGGTTCTCAGGCCGCATCTGGGCTCATTGGGAAAGGGTTAGTGATGGCCACCAGGAGGATGAAGACGGGGGTGGTGGAGCGATGTCAGCCATTTGCCATCTCTGATTTTGTTCAAAGGCCCAGGGAGGTGGACAAGGTCCCTCCTGGAATAAGATGCAGTATGGGATCTAGAATTCCTGACTTCTGTTCTTGAATTTTTTCCTTTTGACTAAACTGCCTCACTGCTGTTAGAGACTTCCAGGGAAATTCAGAGGCCAATGAAATGCTTATGAAGCAAGACTTCTGTTGTTGTTCCCTCATTTTCTTACCTATTAACTATCTCAGCTACCTCCTCCGAAGGCTGCTGCCTTTTATGTGAATCTGCCTGTGCATCTCTTTCCCTAGTTAAATGAAAAAAGAATCATCCTGCTCCTTCTACTGCCATTCTTTTTGGAAAAGCACAATAATCAGTCTTTAATGAGCTTGTGACTCTGAACTGAGGTATAATAATTTCGGTGACTCTGCAGCTTCCGTTGATGGAAATATATTTATTTTAGAAACTGATGACCTGTGGGAAAAAAACTATTATCCTAAATATCATGATGAGGTCATGGGAGCTGATGGAGGACTTGGGGAGGGGGGGGACAGGGGAAAAGAACCAATAAAAATTAGAGTTGCATATGAATGAAAATAGACTATTTTCTATTCTGAGCGAGAGATCCTGCTTCTGTGATTCTTTAGGGGTGTTGAAGCAAATATAAGTTTCTTGCACTGGCTCAGCCCTTTGTCTAGGGGTCCACTGGGTGGCATGAGCTAAGGTCAGCCTCGGGGGGTCCTAGGAGGCAAGACTTCAGGTGTTAGGAGTGAAGAATGGCATGGCTGGTGATTATGCTTCAAAAATCTATAGGATCTTAGACTTGTCCCTGATTGGAAACTTTACATAAAGTATTATACTTTCTATTATATAGAAGCTATTTAGATGACCAGAAAACAAACTAACAAACATAAGTGCATAGTCACCCATAATCCCATCCCCTAGTCATTGTCACTAAGGTATATATTTATACACATACATGTGTACACGTGAACTCTGTAGATGGGGATTTTACTAGGCACACTGTGATCATCTTCCTTGGTTAATAAATACAGATCTGTGATGTTATATTGGACATTCATTGACTGCCTTCCAAACAATTGTTCCTACCTTCCCATTTTTTAAAAGATGTTATTTATTTATTTTTAGAGAGAGGGGAAGGGAGAGAGAAAGAGAGGGAGAGAAGTATCGACGTGAGGGAATCAATTGGTTGCCTTCTGTACACAGCCTGACTGGGGACCAAACACATAACCCAGTCACGTGCCCTGACTGGGAATTGAACTGGCGGCCTTTTGCTTTGCTGGATGACGCCCAACCAACTGAGCCACACTCGTCAGGGCAAACCTCATTTCTTAACAGAATGAAGAATTTCCAAGCCAAGTGGTTTGGGCGAGTCATCCCGTCCCCAGCTCCAGAGGACTTTGATTAGATTGAGCCGATCAGCTTACCTTATTACCCAGACTTGGTGATTGGTTCAGGGATGGGCACTTGACCCAGTTTGGATCCAGGGAGAGACATTTGCTGAGGCCCTCTGAGTTAGAATGCTCTTCTGTCTTTCATGGAAGCTTCTGGAATTGAGGTTCTCTTTCACCTCAGGTAGTGTGGCCTAACGAGGTGGGATGGGAGGAAGTCCAGCAGTCGTCGTTGCTAACAGGAGGAAGGGGCTAACTGAGACTGAAGCTATCCAGAGCAGAGCGGAGGGCACGGGAGAGATGCAAATCAGAGCCCGGACGCCGTTATGAAGTGCTGGGTCAAAGCTCACCCGGGGCTCATGCCACCTCTAGACTTTCCAGTTAAATGAGTCCGTCAGTTTATGCCCATCTGAGATGTATTATCTGTTACTGATACCCAAAGCATCCCAAATACTGTGATGATTTAACAGAATGGTATAATGTCCTATTACATGAATGTGTTAAAAGCATGTTCATGTCTACTATTCAATTTAATATTTAAGCAGTCTTGTGAATTAAACAAGTATCTATTTGGCAAGTGGATGAACTAAGGCCCAGAAGGGACAACGGATGTAGTCACAGTTAGTATGTGGCAAAACCAGGCTTCCTGGCTTTTTGAGCAAAGCTTTTAATAATCAGCTACACCTTAAGACACAGGTTATAGGCCAGTGAACAAAATAATTCTCAAGGGTGGGACCATATTAGTAGGCTAACCATTAGGGTGTAAATGTGGCCTGTCAGGTGAACCAGCTGTACCTTGGACTTGAAACTCAGGAGGGGAGGCACGAGAAAGTTTAGAGATTAGAGCAGCAGTTCTCAAGCTGTCGCCTGGGAACCTCTCGGGTTCCTGAGGTCTTTTCAAAAGGTTTGTAAAGTTTACTCTGTTTTCATAATAATGCTAAAATATTTGCTCTTCCATTCTCATTCCCTCATAAGTATATGGTGGAGTTTTCTAGAGGCCGCATGATGCATAACAGACTGGGCGCAGAAATGAATATGAAGACCCAGCTGTCTCCTATTAAGCCAGATATTAAAGAGATTTCCAGGAATGTCCAATAATGTCATTCTTTCTACTAATTTTTTTGTTTGGAAAATTCAGTAATTAAAAAAAATGTATTATTTATGTTACGTGATATTTTTATTATTTTTGAAATTAATTAATAAATAATTTAAGATTTTTCAGCTTTAATTCTGAATGCACTAGGTATGGGTAGATATAACGTACACAGACAAACGCTGTTTGGGTCCTCACTATTTTTAAGAGTAAAAATGTGTTCTGAGGACATAAAGTTTGAGAACGGTTGAATAAAGGATAAATATGATTTTCAATTAAATTTCTCTCAGAAGACTTATTCAGGCAAGCCTGGTTTCCTTTTGGCTTCTGACACCTAGACTCCAGGCACAAAATACAGTGCGAACTGGACGTTCAGCCTGAGGGGTAACACAATCAGTATGACCAGACGCTAAAGAGACCAGAGAGGACTTTTCTCCTACAGGTCTCAGACAGAACATGGCCTTGCTGCCACTTTGATTTTGAACTTCTAGCCCCCAGAGCTAGAAATTTATTGTGAAATTTTGTTGCTCTAAGCCACCCACTCTGGTTCTGTGTCACAGAAGCTCCAGGAAACTAGCGCAGCAGATACGACACAAACCCTGGGCTGTTGCTCCCAGGCCCCTGTTTCATCAGACCCAAGTCTGAGTCCTGAGCACAGCAGTGCACAGCCGGCCGATGGGGAGAACTGTTGCCCCAGCCCTGGGGAGACAGTGCTTCTGTTTACCAGCTGAGAGCAAGGAGTCCGCATGCTTCTCGCCTTGGCAACAAACAAGAGAACTTGGAGGCACATAACCTTTTATAAACAAACAGAGCCCCTGCCCTGTTCACTTTTCCAGTGTATGTCTCTGGGCAGGGCTGTTCCCTTGTGTGGGGCTGCCCGGCTGTGGAATGTGACCTCTCTCTGTAGAAAGAGCCCAGAGCGAGCTTTGCCAGCAGAGTTGGCAGGTATACCAAACTCCCCTGGTGCAGACACCTTTCCCCCAAAACTGTTTGTGGAGACCTCCTGGGTGCTCACTGCCCCCGGGCAGGGCTCGAGCCTCTGACTCTGTGAGTTGCCTTTGCACCATCAAGGTAAGACCTTCTGATTATGTGCCCATTACAGGTCATTGAGGGGTTGGGGGACACAAACTGATTTCATCCCTGCGCTGACTCTGAAATGGGCAGGGCACCCCCACTGTACCAATGAGAAAACTGAGGCTCAGAAGGATGAAACGATTTTTCCCGGGTCATAGAATCAATTCATGGTGGAGCTGAGACTGTCCTGATAAAGGAGATGAGCTTGGGAAGAACTGGATGTTGACCTGAGAAAAGACAGGTGCCAGGCAATGGGTAGCTGGTGAGCAGAGGAAGGGGCAGTGCCTAAACGAAGTGTTGAGAAATGCGAGATTCAGGAGCCAAAGATCTGGCTTTAGAGTAAGAACCAGGTTTGAAGCTAGGTTCTGCCAAACACTAGCTGTGTGACTGGGAAAGTTGGCCTCTGCCTCAGTCTATTTAACAAATGAAGAAAATAGTTGTACCTACTTCGTCAGGCTGTTCTGGCCACTAGATGACAGGATGCACATATTGATCTTGGCGTCTGGCTAAGTCATAGGTATGATTGTGGTGGCGGTGATTGCCAGCCTGCAGTCATTCTTCACTGCTGCCTGGAGCTGACCTGGCGAACGCTGCTCCCTCTGTGGTAGGTAGGCTCAGTTTTGGAAAGACGACCACACTGATGAAGGGTTGTGGGTGGTGCCAGGTCAGGAAAGGCCCTGGGCAGCTCGTGGCAGCTGGAGAGTGATAGGGGATCCGCGCCCCCTAAGGCTATTTCTGCAGCTTATTCTAAAGGCCTGTGAACAAAGCAAAACAAAACAAAACATGGTAAGGAGTGTCCCAAATGCTCTCAAGTACTGCCAAGGCTGTGTCTGCTTTCTGAGTCACACCGAAACTCATCATCCCCTCCTTCAGAGGCAAGACCCTGTGACCCTGTGGGGATAAGAACCTGTCCTGAGCAATGGAGTCATTGCTTGTGTTCCCAGGGAGGCTCCTCCTGGCTACCTCCTCTGTGCCCCTCATGCTGGGTTGCGCCAGTGAAGAAACAGGGTTGAGTTGAGGTGCAGGGCCCGGCAGGGGAGGGGGTTGGCTCTGCTGAAGGTACATGTGAACCCCAAAGCCCCTCAGATATTGAATGAGTGACGCTTCCTGCTTCAGAGTCTTCCATGGCTCCCTATTTTCTGTACCCTACGAGCCGAAGTAAAATTTCTTAGCCTGGAGTTCAAGAACAGATCTGGCCTCAGTCTTGCTCTGTGGCTTGACCCCTTATTGGGTCCAAACCCAGGGATGGCAGCTCCCCAAATGCACCATATCTTGGCTGGTGCCCATCAGAAATGCTGGTCTAATGGAGACAGGGCATGAAACATATCTGTTGAATCATATCATACTTTATTTTCTCCTCTTGTCATCTTTAAAAAACACAATAAGAAATAAAAACACACAAACATAGCTATGGAGACTCTGCCTCAAACAATGGAGAGGCTTGAATAAATTCCTGAAGCTGCCGTGTCCAAGTCAGGGTTACAGGAGGCTGGTCCTGGCATTAAAAAGAGCAAATTGTCCTGCCCTTTGTCTGGGGGCGAAGAGCCCTGGAATGAAATATCCCACTTCCTACCAGGCTTCATTACCTTCGTTCCCTACCTCCCCCACACACTGCATTACTTAGTAGAGTAGGGTGGGGAAGAAGTCTGGTATGCCAGAGAACATGGAGATAAAACAACATTTTGCAAGAAGGCATTTGTCCTTTCTCTGTAGGGGAGCAATTCATGCTGCCCCTGATTTGGCAGCTAAAACAATTTTGGATGTCGGGTTCTTGGGTTAGGAAAGACCCATTAGCTCCAGTGGCCTGATGGTATTAGCTGTCATGTGGTCCATATCAGTTCCAAACTGGGGGGCACTTGCCCCTCTCCCCAGGGATATCTGGCCATGTGCAGTGTCTGGAGATGACTTGGGGTGCTGTTCCCCAGGCCATCTCCTGACAGCTTAACCAGAGCCTCTTCAGAGAAGTCTTCCCTGTCCAACTCACAGTCACCACCTTGATAGTCACTTCCTTTAGCATCTTCACAGCACTCAGCAGTACCGGAAGTGGTTGGGCGCACTGGCGCACTTGTCTGCCCCTCACTAGAAAGTCAGTGCACTGCCAGCAGGACTCCACCTGCCTCGTGACCCCCACACCCCAGGGCCGCAGCAGCCGGCAGCAGTGGGAAGCCTTTATCCTCAGTAGATGAAGGAACGACTGGGGCCCAAGTTCCTTTCTGCTCACCCTCATCTTCTTCATCCTTCGGACTACATAACTCCTTGCTTATTTGGCCTCCTCTTGGCACTAAGTCGGGGAGACTTTTATCTTACTCTGTCGTGCGTTTGGGTTCTGGAGGCACTGTACTAACCTCCCCTCCCCAACTGGAAGCTCCTTGAGGACAAGGACTCGGCTTTCCTCTGATGGTAGTTCCTGGTCTGCAGCTCACACCGCGCAGGGTGCTGCCCAGGTATTTGTTGATGCCTGTCGCACTGAATTCCACTAGGACTGCCAACCCCAGTGTGGACAGGAAGCTTTCTTCTCCTCAGGTATTTTAAAAATAGAGACAGTCTTTAGCAAACTATTTTTCAAACCTAGTGAATTCTCAAGCAGACAAGCGATTGTTAAGGAAAGAGACTGTTGAGTCAGGCTATTGTTTGAGCTCCTGTGAGTGTATATTCTCACCAGAATCAGAGAAATTATGAAAGGATACGTAGAGAGCCGAGAAAGTCACAAAATTCCATGCTATCAATGAAACGTCGTTTCTGATGTTCGCTCAATTGCACTTCTAAGCTAGGCTGGAACAATGTTCTAAGACTCTCTTTTACTAGAATAATTCCACCTAAGAATAGTAAGCATTCAATTCAAGAGAGTAAGAGCTGGAAGGGACCTTAAAAATAATCCAGCTCAACTCTTCTTAATAAGGGGTGAGGAGCTCAGGAGCAGTTGTATTCAACATCACACAAAAGTCAGGGGTAGATGTGGGCTACCCAGGCAGGCCTCCTGGCCCTTGGTCAGTGCCGTTTTCATCTCAGGGTTAGTCTGTTCGTCCCAGCAGCCCTTCTCATGTTGTCACATAACGTGTTTCTCCTCCCGAGCTGCAGGTGTCAATTCTTCATGCACCCTGGCTGGTGGAACGGGGACCTGCCTCCATGGCTTGATTCGAAGGACATCAGGAATTCTTCCCCTTCCTCTCCCTGGCCCAGTACCCCTCACTGGCCAGTCACTGCCGCCAGAAATTGTACTTTTTATCTGGACATAATCTATCTTTAGACCAAAGGTCGCAACTTCAAATGCCTAGGGGGCTGAGCAGGTAATAAAAACAGTGAGCTGGCACAGGAGGGACTGCGGGGCCCTGGAGAGCTCAGGCCATGCCCAAGGGCCTAAAGGAGCAGCTGTGGCTCTGCTCCAGCCAGAGGGGCCATATCTTCTGTTTTCAAGACAAACCAGAATGCTTTTTTAAATCTGAACTCTTCTGAATTTTAAACATTGGCAACAGCAGCAACAACAACAAAAGTCAAAATACTATCTGACCCCAAACAAAACAAAACAAAGAAAACACTTCTGTCTCTCCAAGCTGGATTCGGTATTTTACACAGGAGGGTAAAGCCATCTGCAGATCTTCCCAGTGGTCAGGGGATCAGGGAGATCAATAAAACGTTTCCTCAGGGAACTGCATGGAAAGCCATTTGGGTGCAGGGCCAGGAATAGGTGCGGTGGGGGAGGTGCCTGGGGAGCCAAATTTAAGGAGATGCTTATTCTCAGGGCTGACCCTGAACTTGCATGACCTGGAGAAGGAACTCTTCCTTAAACTTTGCTCCCTAGGTGCCTTACTCCCTCACCTGAGTGGGGGGGTGTGCAGAGGAGGAAGGGGGACCAGCCATGGGTCAGGGGACCCATATCTACAGGTCAGGCTGAGTGGAGAAGAGCCCAGGGAGTGGACAAGGTGTGTGAAGGCCACAGAAGGCCAGCTTTACAGGCAGTATGACTCCACTCTGACATGGAAGGAGCTGGGCAGAGGGTGTCCTGTGCTTATCCCACCACTGTTTGCTTCCCTGATATCGCCACGCCTTCTGGAAGTCTCCACTCACTCTTGCCCTAAGTGATCTCAGTGGAAAGTGTGAGAAAACAAGTAGCAGCAGTTTTTACCTCCAAACCAAGCAGGAAAAGCACCTGTGGGCACCACGCTAGGGTAGAAGGCTTCAGTCCAGCCCCAGAGCTGGTGGGTGGGATAGAGGCTATTGCCTAGTTCAGAGGCCCTGGAACTTGCATAGGCCTCTGCCTCCTGAGAGCTGCCTCAGGGGCAGGGCAGACTTGTTCTGGGTAATTCTGAGGAGGGGGAGGCTGAGCCTTTGTACAATGCAGCCTCCCTGCCTCCTGAGTGGCGTGTGGCAGGAATCTGGAGGATCCCAACTCCAAGCAGCTCTTCCTACTGTCTCCTTGGCTCTCCAGCCAAATGCCTGAGGCTTGGGGCAAATGCTGGGGACAGCTGAGTTTGTTCTGGTGTTCAAACCAGGGGTGAAGGACATGGTTTTAACATAAAATAAATTTCCGGAGACAGAGAGAGAAGAGAGGCTTCCATTGGGAGACCCTGAAGGCCCTAACCCTGCTGCTCCCTCACAGTGTCAGGTCAGGAATCAGTGCCTGACGGGAACCAGCAGCCAGCAAGCCCCCCAGGGAAAGGGACGAGCCGGTCAGGGAGTGGGGCCAATTACCCTCAAGGCGCTGGGGGGTGGCCCACATAGCTTCTGCATGGGACCCCCTTGTTTACCTGGGTCCTTGGTGCCAGCTACTTGCTGTTTCTAATACCTGCAGCACGTCCTCGGGCAGGTGCCTGGGCCCCCAAACCCTATGGGCTGCTTGGGCAGGGGGTGGGGGAGGATTCTGGGGGATAGGAGAGATGTGACAGCTGTCTGCACACGCAGGGTGTTGGAGAAGTTGTCAAGTGGACATGAGAAAAAATAGACTTCTCCGGGACCCCAGACTCTATAATTGGGACTAGAGGTAGAGCTAAAGGAGACACATTTTTCTGTTAATACAAACAAAATAACAACCCAACTGTTTTTTTTCCACAGAGTGGTCTGCCAATTGTGCCGGTGTCGTGACCTCCTCAGAGAAGGCTTCCTTGAACTCCTTCCCCACTTCCCCAACTAAATCTGTTGCTCCCCCGAGTCGCTCTGTGCCATCAGTCTATTTCCTTTCAGTTAGTTATCAAAGTCAATAAATGTTGGGCTCACCGCTGCTCGCTTGCTCGTTTTCTACTAACTAGTCTGAGCAACACCCTTCATGAGGGCAGAGGTCTCTGTGTCTGGTTCATCCTTGCTTCTTTAGTGCCTAGTGTGGTGCCTGGCACATAGTAGGAACTCAATAAACAGCTGGTGATTGAATGAATGAAGAGCCAGTGAATACTTCAGGAGAAAATAAATTCCCTACCACTGAAAAGATTTAAGCAGAGGTTGGGTGGTCAGTGGTCAGGGATGTTAGAAAGCCCTCCCTCTTCCTCCTCCCTGCATTGGTTAGTTATGCCAGCTGCTGGGACAGACCCAAACTGTATAATGGTTCAGTCATCAGAGAGAGTTATTTTAGCTTATGTAGTCTTAGCTAGCTGTGTTTGATGGGCAGGCGGTTCTTAGCTAGGAGGCGGTTCAGGAACTCAGGCCACTTTCATCTGGTGGCTCCATCATCTTCAAATGTGGCTTTTTAGGTCACCATGCTCAATGGCATCAAGCAGTTAGAAGGAAAGAGGTGACGCTAGGCCATGCCTGGAAGAGGGATACTTGCCTTCACAGTCCACTGATTAGTACCCATATATGGCATGGCAGGGTTTGGGTGATGGCCCAGAAGAGCGAGGGGACGAGTCTGGTTATCATCCGCCAGCTGTGCTGTGCCAGCGTTGGGCAGAAGCTGGGAGCAGATGGCTTCTGGGAGCCTCTCCAGTCCCCAGTGCCCGTGTTTGACGGATTGTGTTTCCCTTTTGCAACAACTTAGCATGTAAAGAGACGTCAGGTACTTATTATCTCTTTTCTAGCTTTATAATTCCTTTTTTTTGCTCAAGAATTTCTTCAGTGTTTCTGATATGACATTACGGACAGTGTGAACCTTCGCTTAGGCAGCCACAAAAATGCCCAAGTCAGAGAGAGACCCGTCTAGGAATCCCAGCTTTATCACTCCCTAGATACGTGGTACCGGGCAAGTGACCTAACCTGTCTGTGTCTCTACTTCTTTCTCTGGAAAATAAGGACAATGACAACAACAATTATCTACTTTGTAATGAGGCTTACAAGAGCCCGTAGGTACCATTTATGGTGCATTACTCTAGGTCACAGGGGGTAAACATAAGGCCTGAGAGCCGAATCCAGCCCTCTGTGTTTTATCTGGCCTGGCACCTTGTTTCTACCTGGGGGCAGCACTGAGCTCCTTGCCCCCAGCTAAGGAGCAGTTACATTTATACAGTCCTAAAATTACATTCGGCCCTTTGAAGGCAACTGCGAGGCTGATGTGGCCCCCGGTGAAGATGAGTGTGATACCCTTGCTCTAGGCTGTTGTCCTAAGCACCTTATTTTTATCATCTTTTTAAAGTTTTCACAGCAACTCTACGAGTAGATAGTATTATTAGCCCTAGTTTTAGAGAGGGGAACAGAACCACCGAGAATAAAGCAGCTTGCCTGAAGTCATGCAACTGACAGACCTGAACGCAGTCACCCAGTTCCAAAGCCCACAAGGTAGGTAATCGGTGATAACCATGCACCACGAGGGCGGTTTTTGTTGTTATTATTGGCTCTGCAGGCCAAGCCAGTCCTAGGCTTACTTACAGTATTAGTCATGATTTGCTAAGGATTTCAGTCTATAAAGTAACTTTATGGCTCTTAGCTTTATAGGTCTTCACCATAACTCTGAGGTGCTTTCACTATGGTACCCCTTTTATAGGGGATAAAAATGAGCCTCCGAAGGCATGAATCAGTTCAAGGTCACACAGGCAGAAACAAGTGGAGATGGTTCTCATGCTCTGACTTTCCACAAGGCCTTTGGCTGGTTAAATTCAAGTTAGTATTTATTAAGCACTTAGAATGGTGCCTGGCACATAGTAAGCATGATATAATGAATAAGCATGTTCATTAAATAAGTTAATTGAATAAATATCATACCCCACTGACCTCTTCTATAAATATTTCTCTAGCACAGCTACCATCTGGGAAGTTAGGGGGTGGTGGCTGTCAGCCTGGGTCTCTCATCCACTCCCCGGACCCCCTCATGCCTGGTATGCTCAGGCTGCCTCTTGGCTGGGCTGGTCTGTTCACCTTCTCCCCTCAGTCTGGTCTGTTGTTTCTAGCAGCTCTTCCCTACAATAAAAAACATGGCTTCTTGTCCTGGCTGGTGTGGCTCAGTGGACTGGGTGCCGACCTGTTAACCAAGGGGTTGCCAGTTCAATTTCCAGTCAGGACTCATTCCTGCGCTGTGGGCCAGGTCCTCAGTGGGGGGCGTGCAAGAGGCGGCCACACTTTGATGTTTCTCTCCCTCTCTTTCTCCCTCCCTTCCCCTCTCTCTAAAAATAAATAAATAACATCTTAAAAAAAATGGCTTCTCATTGCTCCTGTGTTCAGGGCCCTGCTGCTGCTGTGGATAAAGGTGTCACTAACTGACAGTGACCTGATGGGTGGCGGTGCCTTCTCTAAAACTATTGACATTCTATGGGGCTTCAGCTAACCAAGAGAAAGAATTAGTGGCAGAATTTCAGACCAATGGGAGACATTTTCGGATGAAAGGGCCTGAAATCACAGGAAGTTGTGAAGCAGGACTACGGTTGCTCAGAGCTTTTCATGAAGTCCACCCTGACCGGAAGATCGTCGATGTTTTCATCTCTCTCTCTGCTCCGTTTCATAAGAGCTCTTTTTTTAGTTGCTTTAGAAGATTCCTAACATTCCCTGTCAAATGGGGCCCAAAATGATTTCCAACGTGTGCTTTTAATGGAACAGACCCAGAAATTCCCACACAGTGAGGAAATAAAACTGAGAAACGTGTACATATGTATTGAACAGGTTTTACTGTACCTCTACCGTGAGTCAGGTACTTTTGTAGGTGCTGAGGAGGCAAGGATGGGCAAGCAAGCCATGGCCTCCTGAGGGCCTCCTGAGGCCTGTAAAAGGCGGTTTCACCTTTAAAACCTGAAGTGGTGGCCACACCAGGTGACCCCCTAAAGTTTCTTGGGCTGTAGGATCTAGGATAACATGACATGACAACCTATTGTTTGGTAGCTCAGAGAACTCCTTCCTTCTACAAGTAAGGAAAGGACACCACGAAAATGGTGTGTGTCTGAGACTTCTAGTCATATATCCTGATAACCCTTCTCTCTTCTTCTATAGCAATAAAGCCTCTGACTTCTATGATTTATAGCTGGGCGTTTGGCTACAGAGAATAAAGGCTATATTTTCCATCTTGTTTTGCAGCTTAGAATGGCCCTGTGACTAAATTCTAACCAACCAGCTAGGAACAGAAGTGTGTGCAACTTCTGGTGGTGTTCTTAAAGGGAAAGAACACACTCCCTCCCCGTTTCCTCTTCTTACTGGACAGAGTAAGGACATGGTGATGAGTTGCCATGGGATGGGGATAAAGGCAACACCCCTCCCCTGGGGAGAGTGGAGCAATAAGACAGAAGAAGACATGTAAATAGCTTTTTTGTTTGTTTGTTTGTTTAAGCTACCTTAAATAACCCAATCTACTTAGTTACCCAAAATCTCTACCTGAAATAAAACACTACACACAGATATGCCAGATACTTGGCTTCTTTCTTCCTTCTCTTCTTGAGTCAACTCCATTTACTATTACTCTTCAAATTTAACCCTAGGAAGCATTTGCAGCTACATTTTTGCTGGAAAGATGGTGTCTATCCATAGATTCCTTACAATTAAATTTATTACCACCATGGAAATAAAGGGTTTTCATGTCACAGTGAAAGATCATTGAACGAGCCAACTGCTCCTTGAGAAGTCTGTTGGAGCCAGTCAAAGCACGTAAGTGCTGGGAGGTACCTCGGCGGCCAGTCTTTGACAGATGTTTATCGATCGCCTGCCCTGTGCCCAGTAGTGGGTACATGGAAGGACTAAAACGGAAAGTGTGTAAGATGTAGTCCCTGACCTCAGGAAGCCCCAACCTGAGTAGGATATTAAAGGCTACTAAAATACAAAGTTTCCCCCAAAAGTACTGTCTTAGGCAGGGGACATTCATTGACTTGGCCTAGGGACTAAAGGAGGGGAAGACCTAGTGGTACTTCACATGAATGATTTCATTTCATTTTTGTAGCATCCCATGAAACACGCACTTCATTATCTCCATTTAACAGATGGAGAAACCAAGACTCAGAGAGGTTATATAATCTCTCCTAAAAACAAAACAAAACCCCAGTAAACTGATTCTATGATTGTTTTGAAAGTCAGATCCAGACAGAAGCAGGACAAGCCTTTCCACTTTATCCATCTGTAAAATGGGTTAGTAGATATTAACAAGCAAGGAACAAAGGAGACAAACTGAAAACTTCTATGAGAAATACATACAGATTTTTTATGGTTAGAATACCAAAAAATGCTGCAGTTCATACTCTAGTCTTATTTCTAAGCTCTTTCCTCCTTCTGAGACAACTTCCCTAAATCAGGCTGGCTTCCAAAAGAATGCTGCACTACGACATCACCCCACTTCACATAACAAAACATCACTCAGTCGACGTGCAGATCATTTTTCCAATAATGCTGTAGTGACAAAAATCAACAAGTTTCTTGTCAGAACATCTTGGTCATTAAAAATACATTAATAGCTCATTATTCAAGATACTGTATTAATCCTGCTCATTTCCTATTGAAACTTACGAAATACTAAAAGCCTAATCAACCAGAAGTAGTGTTCAGTGGCCATAAAAAGAATGCTCCATTAAAGAAAAAAAGAATTATGATCAAAATGGTAATTATAATATATTGTATTTATCTGGCACTGCGCTCCTTTAAATGGTTGAATGGCTTTGTAATTTGTACAGAAAAGGATTGAGGATGCAGTGTGTTCAAAAGTAAAATTAAAGTGGTGTGGGTGGGTGTGTTCGTGAAGGGAAGCAGTAAGGTCTTAAGGGCTTTTCAGAATTCCTCAGGGGAGAGAGACACCTGCAAGTCGCTCTGCAATGGATTCTCCTTTCCCCACTATTCTGATGTCTACATACCTGAATGGTCAGAACCAACTCTGAGACACCTTACAACCAGAATTCCCCACTCCACTACATATTAGCCCTGTGTCTTTGGACATCTTAATGCTTTGTTTGACCTTCAAGCTTGATGATCAGATTTTGGGTGTTTTTCTCTGGGTCTCAGTAAAATCGTAATGAAATATGTCATACCAGGGGAGGGTGCTAAGACTTAAGATTAATGTATGTGAAATACGTTGCACATTGTAGGCACTCAATAAATGGTGGTGTTACGATTCTTATTTCCATTAGATGAGGCTTTTTAAGGGCAGAGGTTATATTTTGTGCAGCTTTGTAATCGCAGTACTAGCACTGTGCTTGGCATGTGGTGGATATTCAGGGGATGTCTGTTGTACCAAACTAAGTCCGAACCTGAAGCAATGTCTGATACTTAAGATTCCTCAAAGCATCATAGCACCTAGTTCTCTGTGCGTGCCGAATAGATGTTTGCTCTTGATTAATCAAGAAGAATGTATTGATTATTGAGTAGACATTGAGCTCTGTTTTCATCCTCAGGAAGCTTAAAATTGATTTGGAAAATCAAGATTTATACACATGAAAAAATAAGAAAACACCACTTATGATGAATCACCATTTTTCTTCCCTGCCTAACAACCATTTCCTCTTTTTCTGGCAAGAAACCTGATTTTCCTTGGAATTGTTGCTCCGCACTCCATGTTCTTAGGAGCCTTTAGCACTCTCTAAGAAAAAATATACTATTAAAGAATCCAACAATATAGCCATTTCTGTCCTGTGGGTATTGAAGCTGCTCAGGAAGCATGTGACCCAGCCCTGACCAATTGGAGCCCCACATTCCAGTGATTTTTCAGAGATGGGCAGAAGGTCATCAGAAAATGCTCTCTCTGAACCAAACTCTTAACAAAAGTTGTAGAGTACTCTGATAAGCTCAAAGGATATATGATCAGCAGAACATGCCAGGAGACAACAACGGGCTGTGGCATGTTTAAAGACTTCCAACTTCTTGAGATGCCCCAGTTCCCGTTGGAGGAGGCACTTGGGTTGGTGGTGACGGAACTGGGCCCATCAGCCATGAGGTCCTGACAGGCCTCAGGAGGCCCCCAGTGAGGGGTTACACTATAACACCATGGTTGCCAGACTAACTTTATCAAGTCTTGTCGATTTCTTAGTTCACCAGGAACAGCAGCATGCTGCATTGTTGCCAAGTGATGCACTAACGACAACCAAGCATCCCGGTGCTTGTGCCACAGCCGTCTAATGATGACCATGACCTCTGGGGGCCCGGAGGAGGTGAGCACAGCAGGCTGACAACAGGCACGCGCCCAGGCGGAGCCAATGAGACAGACTCCTACGTGGGAAGTCTGTGGAACTGCTGGGAAAGACAGAACTGCTTCCTGATGATGCTGTTGAGAGGACAAATTCCACACGGAGCTGCTGACAGCCTCCCTGCCATTGCGAGGTGGAGATGCTGAGACAGGAACCCACCCGGAGGAGAGAGGTGGAGGGAATCATGCTGAGTGCTGATGCTGTCTCTCGATCTCAGGATTCAGCCATGCCAGAAGTGAGATTTACCCCTGGACTTTTCAGTTTTCCAGCTAACAAACTGTCCCTTTTATTTTTACTTAGGACAATTTAAATTGTAAATTGTCACTTGCAAGCTACAATACAAACAAGTGAATGACTCAGATTACAAATGCTGTGATTTCAGAGAATGGAGCGGAAGTTATTTCTAGAATAACTGGGTTAACTTCTTGAAGCACATGGAATAGAGAGTGGTCTTGGAAAACTAGAGAATTTTGGGGTTAGTACACAAGGGGGTGGATTCTATGTGCTGGAAAAAATTTATAAAAACCAACTGGAAGAGGATAAGTGAGGAAAGGGAATATGGGAATAGTCTAGTGTGACAGAAAGGGCACCAGACAGAACGCCAGGGTTCTAGTCATTACTTGGCCACCAACCAATCATGGGGCCTCAGGAAGGCCATGTTTTCTTTTTGGGACTCAGTTTCCCCTTACGTCAATGCACAGAATTGGACTTGCTGGTCTCTACAATCCTTTCCAACTCTACCTTCTATGGGTCTATGAAATCTTAAAAGGCTGATCACTGTCCAGTAGATTTAAACATCGCTTTGGAGTAACTCATATGCTCATAGAATATAGATTCTTTTTGGTCTTTTGTCTTCCCTGCCACCCCTCTCTTTTTATCCACTTGACAAAGAACAATCTGTTTCCCTCATGTTCTGAATGAAATGGGAATGGACATGCTACATTCACTGAAAAGCCATGACTTTTAAGCTTTGAAAGCACTTGATTGTGCCCAGAGAAAGCTCCTCTCTGAGTGAGCGTGATGAAAGCAGTGGGCAGGGCGCTGCCTGGTTAATTGTGCTTCTGCAGAGATTAAAGCAGGAGGGAGGACCGTGAAGGAGCTTTGTTCTCTCTGAGCCACTTTCTCAGCCGTGTTCCCTTTCTGTGGAAAAGGCTAGGGCACCCAGGTCTGAATTAAGATCCAAGCTCGATTGTTTGCAAACCACACACTGAACTAGTGGTGTAACTCTGCAGCTTGTAGCATTTGCTGAAGTAGCATCATATGGCCCCCCAAAGCAGCATTTTCTTTTATTTTTCATTTTTTAAACTTAATTTATTGAGGGTGACATTGGTTAATAAAATTATATAGGTTTCAGGTATATGATTGTGTAATATATCATCTGTGAACTGTACTGTGTGTTCACCACCCTAAATCAAGTCTCCTTCCATCACCATTTATCTCCCTTTACCCTCTCCTACTTCCCCCACCCTCCCTTTCCCTCTGGTAATCAATCACCACACTGTTGTCTGTGTCTATGAGTCGTTTTTTTCCTGCTTAATCCCTTCACCTTTTTTACCCAGTTCCACAACCCCCTTCCGAAAAGAAACATTTTCATGCTCATAATACAGTGAAGCCGAATGCCAGTTCTCACCTAGATTCACATTCTTGGTTGGAATGAGTTCTAGGTTAAAACCATGGCAGAAAGACTTGTAAAACCAATTAGAACTCTTCAGACTGGATTTGAATAAGGGAATTATACAGGCATATATCCCCGGATTTCAAGTCCTCAAGTCACTGTCTAACACGAATGTATTTGTTTATTTACTGCCTGTCACCACCCTGAAGGCAGGGCAGTTATCTTGCTTATCACTGCATACCCGAGCCTGGCAGAAAATAATTGATCAATAAACGTTTACTGACGGAGTGAATGAACACGTGTTAAGTAACAGGGGTTTTACGTGCGCTCTTTTGGCTAACCGGAAACATAAATAGTTGTCTCTGAGAGTTTGTGATCGGATGAGCAAACCACAGACACCACACAGAGCTGATATAACTCAAGCCCCAAACGAAGACACCTGATATTGTATGTGCCTTTGTTGCCGATAGTTGTGCAGTATTTATCTGGCTTTTGGAAATATTGAAAACAGTTCATGATATAAGGGGTTCAGACAACAGTTTGGGCATCGTGATTACATTTTACATGTAATGCATGGAAAAAGGTCGGTGTGCTTAGCAGATGCCCAAGACTCCTGTTTAGAGAAGCTCTGGCATTACTGAGATGATGCTTGGTGAGAGCATCACCTGCTTGCCCAGGTGAGTCTCTACCGTCCGTGACTGTTGGCCAATCTCAACATTTTTGTGAGAGGGACAGAAGTGCTGCATTCAAGACATTTTAGGGTCCTTGGGGAAGGAGAAGAAGAGTTGAGAGAGCTCTACTCTTCTCAAGAAGAGCTGATGGAGTGTGGTGAGGAAGAGGCTGAACTTTGTGCTGTGGGTCCTCCTGTGACCTGTCAAATTGTATTAACGTCACTAACCCCATGGACTCCTAGCTGTAATTCTGTTTTTTATTTATTTATTTTTATTTTTTTTTGAATGCATGGGACCTGAGTTTCTCATCCGGGAATGTTGGTATGGGGTGAACAGGGAAAGCACTTGCAGATGTGAGGTCTAAGACCCCCATGATAAGGCATTTGGAGAATTTGGACAAGCTACATTCACTGAAAAGCCCTTACTTGAGAATCTGGAGAATTTTATAGTCTCCCACAGGCTGTGAATAGGAAGATGCTTGAGTCAAGGTTATTTAGACACCTGAGGGATGGGCGGCTTCGGCTGACACTGGGGTTCTATGCAGATGAGGAAGCTAAGGCAACGAGACATTGGTTAAAACAAACAAAAACAAACAGAACACAACAAACTGATTCTGGTTTTAGAACCACACTTCCTGTAACTGAGTTTGAGTCCCAGCTGTCACACCAGTTCCAATGGCCCCAAGCCAGTCGAAGGTCCGCTACGCCTTCATTTCTGCAGTCCCTCCCTCAGCAGCTTGTCAGGGAGGTGGTAGGAGAGGAGCCCTGTCAGCTCTCACCACAGAACTGAACAAGTGGCTCACATTATTTTAGCTCAAAAGAGGTGCCCAAAGCATCCAGACCAGAAAGTGCCAAAACGAGGATTAGAACCTGGCCCTCGAACCAGCACGTGGGCTGCCCTTCCCCCAACTCTGAGGCTGCACCCTGACTTTCAAGGTAACAGCACAGAGGGATGCACCAGCTCTGTGTTTTCTAAAGGCCCAGCTGTTACTTGATAGAAAACATCCTGCCCAAGTGGCTTTATAAAAGCCAGGACATCACAACTAAGTTAAATAATGGCAGTGAATTATGACTTCCTTTGTGTTTATCAGGACAGCGCTAGAACGCAAATTGTTCTGGTGACCTTGGGGAGATGAAGAATTTCACTGCTTGGGAATCCTGCCACAGTTCCCCAGTAGGGCGCTCTCTGCTGAGGAGAATCACGTTATCTCCCACCTGATGTCTAACACCACATTTATAGTGTTGTTGAAGCTGTCTGCGGTGTTGATGGGCTGCTGGCTAGAGTCGGCTGAGCACAGAGCCTCAGTGAGGCAGTGATGCTGGGAAAGAGCCTGGCTGGATGAGAAGCCCAGTTGTACGTGTTTAACAAAGCACTCAATTAAAAAAATATATTAATTGGGGGAGATAGGGGGAGGGGGGGAGAGAGAGAGAGAAAGAAAGAGAGAGAGGGAGAGAGAGAAAGAAACATTGATTTGTTGTTCCACTTACTTATGCATTCATTGGTTGCTTCTTATATGTGCCTTGACTGGGGATTGAACCTGCAACCTTAGAGTATAAGATGACCAACTGAGTCACCCAGCCAGGCCTGAAAGAACTCAATTTTTTGTGTGGATGTAGGAGGATCATTTCCCATGTTGGGGAGTCAGTCAATAAAAGCAAAAGGTTTCAAGGTTTGGCTTAGATAAATTTTCAAGGCCCCTCTAGCTGTACTATTACATTATTCTAATAACTGGAAGCCAATTTTAGAACCAGTCAAAAGGGAAATCATTTCTTTGCTGACATTTGCTTTGCACGCTCTCTGCATAGGGTCTCCACATCTGCGTGCTGACGGAACCGTAGGCAGCTTTCCATTTTCCAAGTGCAGTTCCAGGCAGCTGAACTCTCAGTTAACAACTTCAAATTGTCGTCGTTGTCTCGTCCTCCCAGGCCCCTCTCCCTACCCTGTGCTCTGCTCCTGGGATCTGCCTGGGCCTGTCCGAGGGGATTCAGACTTCCGTGGAATTCACATTAGGTCTTCTATGAAGTCAACAGGCTTCTCAGGGCCACAGTGAGGAAACTACTGGACTTTGTATGTGAAAAATTGTGGAGGTTCTAGATGATGTTATTTTTCTCCAGAGGAAACTTAATTTTCTTCTGCTGTCTATTCAATCAGTGGTGGAGATGGGTCTAAACTGATTTAGTGGGAATTTGTCTACTTCCTGTTCATCCTTATTCTTGGTCTTCATGGAAGCCTGGAGGGTTTAACAGGCCCCTCGGCCTTATATCTATGAACGCCAATCTTTGTCTTTCCAGCTCTTGAGAGGTAGTGTCTTAGCTTCTGAGCATCTGCCCTCTGCTTGATTTCTTGGCTTCTGACTCCTACCTGGCTTAGGATGCAGCAAATTCCCTGGAGCAGAAAGTGGAACAAAATTCCAGACTCACTTCTTATGCTCTGTTGGTGACTGCCCCCCATTTGGGCAGGCTTGATTCACCGTGACTAGGTCAGCCCAAGTGCAGGAGGAATGACTGAGACTGTACCTCCCAGGCCAGGGGAACAGCACTGGTCTGTGAATTGGGCTCCATGAATTCTAACAATTAGATGAGTTACCTTGGCCAAGAATCTGTCTCCTCTGGGCCTGAGATTTCCATTCAAAATATCAAATCAGTTTATTTGTTCGCTGAACACATGTTGATTGAATAAATTACAGAGTACTTACTATGTGCCAGGCCCTGGGCTATATGGTTTGTATCAATGTTTTAATTTAATTCTCTCAATAGCCCCATAAAATTTCATAGGTGGGGAGCCTGGGCCTTAGAGAGGTTCAGTCACTTGTCTGAGGTCACACAGTAAGTGGCAGGGTTGACACCAGGTCTTGTCCTTCCTCACCTCTGGTTCTAAACCACTCTCTAGCCTGACTTTCCTGTGCCCTAGCTTGAATATTCCAGCACTTCCTATCGACACATTCATATTTCTTCCACAGCATCTGGCACTTTATGAGTGAGGCTGGACCCCAGTACAGCATAGTCATGTGATGTGAGGGAGCCCCACAACTGGCTGCTGCATCGGGGCCTTCTCAGTTTCCCAGTCTTGCCCAGGAAGCCCATTAGTCATGAAAGGGGCAATTACAACAGCAATCAGAGCCATCTGCATCAGAGATTCCTTCCCATTAAATATTTTGACGGGCCTCTTATTTGAGCTCTCATCTATATTTACATCTTCATCTTTCTGAAACAGATTTTGGAAGGGGATGGGAGATGTGGGTGCAGAGATGGAAGCTTCTCTTTTCTAGACAATTTGTGTGGATTGTTCACTGCAGGCTGATTTTACTCTTAGGTAATTTTACTCTTACCCGGGGCCCTTTCTTGTTGCCTCTAATAACATTAATTATGATTTCAGCTGCCGGTATTTGGCTGCCCCTGTAACGATGAGAAATTGTGTGCTGATTCTGAAGCAGCAACCATGTCTGTGTGATTTGAACATCAGAATCTGAAAGTTGCTCGAATAGGACTTGGCTGTATGGGGTGTGTGATCCTCCCTGTGCCTCCCTTCATAGTGGAAGAGAGACACGCACGAATGACAGTGGGAAAGGGCTAACTGCTTGCGTGTGACGTAGACTACATCCACAAGCTCAAGTCTGCAGAGGGAAGGGAAACGCGCCTGGCATTTGCAGCTGTCATGGCCAACTCCTCCTCTTCCTCCTTCTTCTGTTTTGGTGTTTAAAATATATTTTGACGAAAACACTTCCTCACCATCTTTGAATAAGGATGATTTGCATTTTCTAATTGAAACCGGCTCTGGCATCAGGACTTGTTGTTCTGGTCCACAGGGTTTAGATGCCACCCACCACACTACTGATACCCCAGGGCTCAAGGGGCAGGTGTTATATGGCTTCTTCTACCAAAAGTCCTTGCGCCAACTCACCAACCCGGGGGCTTGATTCTTAGCAATGTTCAACCACTTTCAGTTTTGCCTGCCCCAAAGGGATATTCTTGTGAACTTAAGAAGTCTGTGACTTTTCTAATCCAACTATCTTTATTGTACTCTTTCCCCACCCCATCCCCGCAGTGTGGACATCTTTTTGCTCTTCATATTCTGGTAACAACATGTGGTTTAGGAGGGGCTGCAATCCCCACATTTTTCACGGTCTGCAGGTGAAAGCAGAAATTGTATCTGGAATTCATGACCTGGTCAATTTGTGATGAATCCAGTCTGTGCAAATAAGAGACTCCTTTTGCAACGGTTAGTCGTCTGCCTGTGGTCCTCTGAACTACTGAGTGCAAAATCCCAACCAGGAGTATGGTGATTTTTCTCTCTAAAGTCCTCTTAGGGAGAGCTGAGCCTGGGGAAGCTGAGGCTCAAAGGGGCCAAGTAAGTTGCCCAAGGTCAGAGAGGAAATGGTTAAGAGAGGATTTGAATTTAGGATTCTCTACCTTCAATGAAGGTGCTCTACTCACATCCCCAGTGGCTGGCATGCAGTCTGAATACGGAAACCTCATCCGTCCAACTTATAGCAATCCTTCCTCCCTTAGGCAGTGAACTTGAGAGCAAGGGCAGGCCACTGGGTGACTGGCACAGGTACAGTTTGGAGGCCTCATCCTCCTGGGAAGGTCTAACAGCACCAATACTGTCATCGATCAGCCCAATCTAGTGCATCCCTCCATGTCCTGAGCTCTCCCGCCTGCCCACCTCCCTCCCCAGCAAATAAGGTCAGCCTGGGAGCAATTTTCTTATAATCTCCAATATAAGTTCATTTCCCAAACAAGCGATGCCTGACTATGCAGCTTGGCCAAATCTGGTAACATGTCTGAACTTAATTCACTTTTGTACAGAGGGGCTCATAATTCCTCACATGAATATACGGTGTCCCAAGCACATTCTCACAGTTTTATTTCATCTCCAGAATGTTAAATTGATAATAGCAACAATAAAAAGCTCACAGTGACTGAGTACTTATGTGCCAGGAACCAAATTTGTTTATATTCATGGTCTAGTTCATCCTCACAACAGCCCTTTGGAGGCGGTATTTCATTATTTCCATTTTAAGGACTAGGAAACTGAGATTAAGTAACTCATCCAAAATCTTGTATCTAAGTGAAGGAGACTGAATTAAGAGTTAAAGTACATGGCTACCACCTTCTAATCTTTATTAGAGTATACAGTGTTCTTCTCATTTCTCAAGTGTCGAGAGCTATACCTGAATTCACGTATCAGCATAAGAAGGGTTAGAGCCAGCCAGGGGTTAATAAATGTACTTTTGTGATACAGTCCTACCCCCTCTCCACTCAAACTCACAAGGATGTGGAGACTCAGAAATGCAGTACTGGTGACTCTGAGACACAAGTCGCATTTGGATGAAGACTCCAGGCACAGCCACGTCCCACCAAGGTCTGGAGGCTTCCTGAGGCCTTTCCTCACGGGGTCCTCCCTCCCTGTCGTCACTGCTGTCTGGGAGCTCTCTGGCTCTGTGCCTATGCCCAGTCTGGGTGATTATATACCCTGGCCTGCCCTCACATGCCTGGGGACCCTCCCACAGCCTGTCCCCAACTCTCCCAGAAGGCATTTCTTCCTTTGGCAAGATGCCAATCATGGCTGGGTGGGCTCAGGCTGGGGCAGGGGAGGAAAGAGTAGAGACACAGCTGAGCTCTGGGCCCTGATCTTGGAACACAGAGACATTTGGGGGAGTTCGAGCTCCAGTGACCAGGCCCAGAAGCTTTCAGTGATTTCTGGATTCCTGACTTGGCCCCAAGTAACCTCCTGCCAGATCTGCTGATGACAAAAAGCCCAAGGATGACATGTGTCTTCTCCCACAGAGACCTTCCACCCCAATCACCCTGGGATGGACACACTGGGCCCCCTCCCACAGGGACATGTCCTTCAGGCAGTGCGCATCGCTCAAGGAGGTCAACCGAAGCTGGGGGGAGCCGCTGGTGGTAAACACCACCCAACTCCCAAGAGCTGATGGCTGTGTTTTATGCTTTAACTTTCCCTTCTCCTTCCTTCCTTTCTTCCTTCCTTCCTTCCTTTCCTTCCTTCCTTCCTTCTACTCCTTATCTCTTTTGCCTCCCATAGCAGAGCCAGGGCAATCTGGGTTCAAATACCAGTTCTACTTCTAATTAGCTGTGTGGCTGTTAGAAAACTACTCAACCTCTCTGTGCCTCAGCATTTTTTACCTGTAAAATAGGGGTGATAAAATCTTTAGTTTCTGAGAATTGGAAATAGAGTGTGCTAAATGCTAAGTACTTGATAAGTGGCAATAATGATAATAACGTAGTATTACTATTATGTGGCATGGTAAGGAAGCCAGCTAAAGGACTTCACTTCATCTCCCAAGAATACCTACCAGATGTGTCATTACAGATCAAGACTTTTCAGAACAAGCCCTTAATCAAGGTTCAAAGGCTTTTAGGGACAAAAATACAGGCATTACAGCCATGGGAAAACAACGCCAAGTCTGCATGAGGATCAATCACACATGTCACCTCTGAATCGCAGATCTCTCTGTTGTTCCTCTGGGTCTCTCTAGGTCCCAGGATACATGTTCTTGCATATATCACTGAATAAGACACACACATGCACAGACTACTCTCCCCTTGGGTACTTCATTCCTGAAGAGAGCGACAAAATAAATAAGTTCATTGCCCAAGCTCAAGAGAGAGCAAGAAATTCTCTGGGATGATGAATGGACTCGCATCTCTATTAGCAGAAGACTCTGTTGGTTGATGAAGCTGACATGGGGACATGTTGGAAGTGCATAGTCAAGGGGGCTGTCCCTGGGGAAGGCTGGTGCTACCAGTCCCTTGTGGGTATTTTACTGTCCCAGATTAGAGTCTATCCCACATCACACCAACCTCCCTTGTTCTCCAAGTGGCCCTATGTGTTACACACAAGAACAGATAACCAGATCCTAAAACTGGGAGCTCAGAAGCTAGTCCTCCAAACCAGGAGACTTGACAAGGTCAGGGAAGGGGTAGGGGTGCTAGAGCTTCAAGTGCAGGAGGGATCAAATAGACTGCATGTTCTAAATGTTCAAGGCTAACTAGTCAAGTTTGGGAATGGGGAGCTACATGGAGGGAGGCAAGAGAGAGAAAGAGAGAAAGAGAGAGAGAGAGAGAGAGAAAGAGAGCACGCAAGCGCCTCTTCTCTGAAACTGAAATCCTCCTCCTGGAGAAGCACACATCTGGAATTCATTCCCGGCAGCAACAAGCCATGGACCAGCTTTCTACCTGGACCCTGCCCAGCCACTGCGCTGGTGACTGAATGCAGGCTGTGCCTTGCGAGGGGCAGATAGAGTATTTCTCAGATAAATATTCCTGCCAAAGTTAGTTTTTGAGCCATGGCTCATAAATATACAGTATTCCAGCAAAAAAGTACAGAATGTCCTCTTGGGGTTGACAAGCAAATAGTTTCATAAATAACCCTCTTGACACGTGCAAGATGTTAACATTTTTGAGGTTTTGGGCAAGGGCAGACATGGATTTAATTGCTCGATTCAGTCTGGAGCCACACTAGACTTGGACATTACCTCTTGGGGGCCTATGGAAATGTTTTTCTTGGCTTGAGAGGGTTGGGGCTGCTTGTCAGCACTGGGGACAAAGATCTTTCCTCTGAAGATTCTGGGCCAGTGCAGAGCGCCGCACAGGTGAGTCTGACCAGATGGGCAGGGGAGGTGGTCCGCACTGGAGCAGAAACAAAATGCAGTCCCTGATGTGAGAGGAGGGCTGAGCAGAGCCACTATGTTGGCCGCCGTGGGGCATGTAGTGCCCAGCCCAGGCAGTGTTTACATGAAAGAGGGAGAGAATTCCCAAGAAGCTTCTTATTTTGATAGTAATTGAAAAAAAAAAATAAAAGAACAGAGAATTCTGGGCAGATCCCAGGGTGGTCAGATCAGACACTGACTCTGGGAGGCCGTTTGTGTCAGAAGCAGGACTGGATGTTTAGTAGCAGAAGCACAGTGGGTGTTCCGTGGGGCAGCCTGAGGTTTGGTGAAATGTGGTCCATACCGACCTATCGCATTGCTAGAACTCCCACCTCTAAAGTCTGCTGAGGCCCAGCCTATTCGCATTTAGTGTTATCCAGGCTCCGTGAATGAGGACGTTGCACCCAGAGCATCCTGACAATCGTGTATATGGCACTCTCAAGTTTCCCGAGCCCACATCCATAGCTGCACCTGAACCCCAAGTGTCCCTGTGAGATAAACAGGGCAGGCACTGCCACTTCCACTTTACAGAGAGGGACACAGAAACCAGGTGAGAGGAAGATGATTGCCCAGGGACCCCAGACTGTAAATGGCAGGGTGAGGATCTGCATTTGGGCCTCTGCCCTCTTGGACATCTGACAGCAAGTGGCTTGATTTATCAGACATGCTCAGAAAGCACAGAGCAGGAACAGGAGGAAAGGATCCTTGGAATGGGAAGATTTTGATGGGGGACCATGAGAGGGAGGCCAACAGCACCCAACTTTGGTGACGCCGTCACCAGGTGTCGGGAAGATAACTGGCCACATCAGTACCCACGCTCCCGCCCTGTGGCTGCAGCTGGTGGCAGACACACACTGCCATAACGTTCCAAGGTGTGAGAAGGGCCCTTGCAGGTCTCGATTACAGTACATCCGCAGATCATACGGCAGCCTGATCTAAAGACAGCTCTAAGTTTGCCTGGGAAGATAGCAGCCTTAAACATTGTTCAAAACAGGGTAAGAAATCTCTGCATCCTCTCATTTACTACAGTATTTCTATAATTGACTAAAAGGTCTGTATCAGTTTGCAGTGAGTGTTAAGATAAGATATTAAGTGCCCTGGCTGGTGTGGCTCAGTGGATTGAGCACCAGGCTGTGAACCCAAGGGTCACCAGTTCAATTCCCAGTCAGGACACATGCCTGGATTGTGGGCCAGGTCCCAAGTAGGGGGCACACGAGAGGCAACCACACACTGATGTTTCTCTCCCTCTCTTTCTCCCTCCCTTTCCCTCTCTCTAAAAATAAAATCTGGGGGGAAAAGATAAGATAATGGGAATAATCACTGTCCTCTGACAGCTGAGACAGGTGCCAGTACCTGAGTTAAGCACTTGGTATTTATACCCTGTTTATTGAGTGGGCTGAACTCAAGGGGGGGGCACAACAGGAGGTGATGTCTTTTGACCTCCAAAGCTGCACCCCTGAATGCTCTACAGACTCCCTTCCAGCCCCTGATGACATTTAAATTCATCCTGTTTACACACTGAAACCCATGCCAGCTAGCTCCAGTTGCCCCCATTTTAAAGATGAGGATACTGAGGCTCGGAGAGTTCAGTGACTTGTCAAATGACACACAGTAAGGCAGAGGAGGAGTCTGGGTTGGGTCTCCCTCTGGTCTGCCTGACCCCAAAGCCCGTGATCCTAGAAGGGGACATGGAGACAATGAGAAAGACACTAGCCAAAATGTCTGCAGACGTAGGTAAAGATAGATGTGGGGGGAGGATAAATTTTCAAATCTGTGTCCTGTTTATATTTGCCTTCTTTCAACTAACCCATCTCCTGCTTGTTGTCAAATTAGTAATTACACTCTCCTTGTGAACACAGAGTCTCCCTTTCAAAATGCATTCATGTCGGTGACTTCTTCATACGTGTCCCCTAAAATCAGGCAGTTGGAGCAGGGGCTGCATTATCGCCCCATTTTCAACAGGAGACTGAGACCAGTAAAGATGAGGGAGGATCCCGAAGCTCTGCCCTGCCAGGCAGGTGAACGGCAGAGCACAGACTGAGGATCCCATTCCTCCCTCCCGCAGAGTCCTCGCTCAAGTGAGACTCTCCACAGTCTGCTCAGGGAGGCCTCATGGAAAGCCAGTGTCCTTGGCTGCCCGTGAAGCCAAGTTCTGGCTGGGTGGTTTCTGTAGGCACAGGGGAGAGCCCTTTCCACCTGCCCAAGTCTTGCTTTTGTTCAGCTGCCCTGTCTGCACTCACTGTACATACTCATTTCCATGCACAGTTTTATTTTAAGGAGAAAGCCTAAGCACTGCTCCTCATATCCCCTTCCCCTCTGTCCACCAGAAGCCCAGAAGGAACTATGATTTCAGGAAGAGCTCCTATTTGTTGAGCACTTACTATGTGCTACATATGTGCTATGTGTTTCACAAGCATTTTTTGTTACTCCCTTCAATTACTGGAGAAAAAGGGACTTCTGGTCCATAGTTTTTTCTCTAAAACCTTGAGACCAGGTATATTTCAGAATTCAGCATTTTTCAGTTAAGACAGGGTGAGAAATCTCTCCATCCTCTCATTTACTATAGTATTTCTGTACATTGACTAAAAGGCCTATATCAGTTTCTAGTGCGCGTTAAGATAACATGTAGCAGCATCTCGTCATCAAACACATTCATATTTCTGTGGTAAAAGAGAGTAACAGTCCCAAAAGGTGGAGAAAATAAAGGCTATAAATAGCCTCATGTCCATGTAGGTCAGCTTTTGCCACTGGTAAATAAACTTGTGGTTTTCAGGGCTCTTTGGGTTGTGGAATCACAGATGAGGGATGGCCGTATTACTGTGCTCACTTTACAGATGTAGGTACAAAAGTTCAGAGACTTTCCATGACTCATCTAAACCAGAGGGCTGATGAGTAGCAGAGCTTAGGTACAAACCCAGGTCTCCTGACTCTTAGCACCTGCTCCATTAACCACAAGGCCTCCACGGCACATGTGTCTCTGGAAGCATCAGACATGAACACGTGCACCAACAAGCAGCTGTAACTGCCATTCATGAAGGGCAAGGGCAGCAGAACCTTTGGAACCTCTCGTGAACCAGCAACATCGGCATCACCTGGGAGCTTGCTGGAAATGCCAGATCTCAGGATTCCGAGTTAGAAATGCTCGATAACAAGCTTCCCGAATGGTTCCCTGGCGGAGCCCTGTTCATGCAGCTCTGACCTAACGCTCTTTTCTTAGATGATCTCGCTTAATCCTCACAACACCACTGCAAAGGAAGGCGCTGTTGTCTCATGTGAAGGCACTTATCCACCTTACATGGATAAGGAAAGTGAGATCCAGAAAGATTAAGTAACTGGCCCAGGGTCACAGAACAAGTCGGTTCCAGACATGGACGGGGTTGGCTGACTCCAGGGCCCAGGCTGCTCACCACTACATTGTCCTTTTACTTGCAGGCAGGACACGGAGCCTGGGACACCCTCAGGGGCTCCTCTTGATTTGTAAGGAGTGAGATGAAACTCAAATTGCAAATTGGTGGTTCCAAAGACACCTTTCTCTCCACTGCCCACCCACCTGCCCTCCCTCAGCAACTTTATCTGGCTATAGCAGCCGGAAGAGATGTTTGCATCTATTCTCGTTCTTCTCCTTGTGGGCACATGGTGCAATTTCACTTCCTTATCCCACTTGAACACAAGTAGGGCCATGTGACTTCCATTGGCCAATAAGTGTGAGTGAATGTGCTATGCGTCATTTCCAGGCTGATGCACTGAATGGTCAGTACCAGACAGTGCAGCACCTCCAACTCCTGCTATCATGGTCCTGGAAGCCCATATGGAGATGAGGCCTTTGTCAGCCTGGGTTCCTTAGAGATTGCAAGGAGCAGAGCCTCCACTAAACACACACTGAACGGAGAGCACAAATGAGAAACAAACCCTTGTGCTTTTAAGCCTCTGAGATGGGGGGTTGTTTGTTACCCTGGCATACCTTCGCCTATGCTGGCTGACTCTCTGCCTCCTCTTCCTTCACTCTGAAGCGACTGATTCATGCAGCAGAAATGCCAGCCAGCAGCTCTGTGGGTGGGAAAAAATGTACCTGCTTTTATGAACCTCAGCTAATAGCCTCTTTCTCTCTACTGTCTGTGAGGGTTCGTCTCTTTTGCCTCCTTTCTTACTCGGAGCCAAATTTATTTCTGCTTTGTTTTCCTTGTTGAACCTCTACAACTCCTTATTTTCCAAGGCTATTTTTAGTGGCTCCATTCTACCCTGAAGGAAATAGTTCACATCTTGGTGCCCATGGCTTTTTTAGCTCCTTTTAATGGGAGAGGATTGCACATATCAACAATTTTTTTAGTCACCATGTCATTTCCCCTAGAGGCTCAGAGAAGAACAAAATGTCTCCATCAAATGAATTTTGGATGTCAGTCTGCAACCTCCTCGTTGTACATGATCCTCCTCGGTGAGAACAAGGAGATGTTAACTTTCCATTGCTTCCTTCCTTCCGGAGGTTAAGCCTGTGTTCCTTATACCTGGTGATTTCCCAGGCCTACTCAATCAGTCTTTGGAAGTGGGGCTCAAACATCCATGGCTTTTACATGCTCCTTGGGTGACTTATTTAGAAACAATTTGAGGACAGGTGTTTGGGAAGTCTTGGTTTGGCAATGTATCCTACGTACTGAGTCACACGTTTGTTGTAACTCATCCCTGCTCATCAAGAGGCCACCATTGATAAGAAATATAACTGAAAGCAACATTCCCCAAGGATATTCATAGCAGCTTTATTCATAACTGCCAACAACTAGAAACAACGTCCTTCAGGAGGTGAATGGATCAATAAACTGTGGTACACCCAGGGAATAATATTATCCGGCACTAGGAAGAAGTGAGCTATCAAGCCATGAAAGGACAGAGAGAAACTTAAATGTATATTACTAAGTGAAAAGAGCCAACCTGAAAAGGCTACATATTGTATAATTCAAAATACCTGACACCTTGAATAAGGAAAAACTGTGGAGACAGTGAAAGGATAAATATTTCCCAGGGGTTGGGGAGAAAGGAGGGATGAGTAGGCAGAGCACAGAGGATTTTCAGGGCAGTGACACTATTCTCTGTGACTCTGTAATGATGGACACATGCCATTATGCATGTGTCCAAACCGACGGAATGTACGACACCAAGAATGAGCTCCGATGTAAAGTATGGACTTTGGGCGATAACGATGTACCCGTGTAGGCCCATGGATTGTAACAAACGTGCCACTCTGGCAGAGGATGCTGGTGGTGGGGGAGGCTGTATGTAGGTAGGGGCAGTGGTTATATGGGAGCTCCATGTAATTTCTGCTCATTTTGCTGTGAATGTAAAACTGCCCTAAAAAATAAAGTCTGTTAAAACAACAACATTCTCCTCCATGGATCTAGAGGAAATTATGTCACTCTGTGAGCAAGGCTGAGGGGAGAGCTGAACAACCTAGTTCTTCTGTGGGTTTGCCACTTGCCCCTCAGTGTTGTGCATCTTACCAGGCAGGTCAGTCAGGAAAACAGAAAGGTTAAGAGTGCGGCTGCGGTCGTGAGAAGAAGTGCTTAGCGTGTGGACGGGAAGAATCAGGATGAGCAAGGCCCTGTTTGTGGCAGATTGCGACCCATTTCTTGTCCAGCAATTTGCAGCCAGATTGCTACACTCTGTCATCTCGAGCGGATGTCGGGGAAGTTATGGCTTTGTGTTCTCTGAATTTGTTCTGTGGGGGTTGTGATCGCAATGGCTTGTGGGGACCAGGAAGGAAGTTAGAGGGAATCAGGCAAAAGGGCAGCATCATGTATCTCAGAAGCATCTGGAGAAGTCCAAACAGACCTTAGGTGAGGAGTTAAGAAATACATGGAATTTGATAAGTAGGAGATAAAAAGCCGAGGGAATAGACTGGGTAAGGGATAGGAAGCCGTAAGAAAATGTGACCAGTGAGGAAATCTTTTATCAGTTTTCTTCCACAGGGACAGCAGATGTGAAATGGGATAGCCACCCCAGGTCTGGTGGTGGCTGTGATAGTAAGGACCAAGTGGGGTAACTTGCCGGTGGTGGGAGGGAGGTGGTCAGCCAAGGATGCTACTGGCTCATCACTGGAACATGTGAAAAAGAGTTTAACCAGTTTTCACAAACATCCTCCAAAATCAACCTCTGAAACCGAGGATGTCCCATTCCTTGGAGAAGAAGAAACTGGTTACGACAGACAAGGAAGGAAGTATCTTCATCAGAAGACAATGCTGTCTTGTGCTTGTTACCCAAAAGAAATCCTTTCCTTTTCATCCCAGTTCTATTTCAATTTATTAGCCATCTAAACCTTTCCCTTGGATACAGCTTGTGACTATTTTAAGGGAACATCTGTTGACACTTAAAATAAATAAAAACAAAAAGATCAGCCTAGTTTGTGGATAGCTATGAAAAAATAATCAACAGTCAAGCTTACATTCATCCAAGAAGCAGAAATGTGCGGACTAGTGTTGCGACAGCAGAAACACACCAATGGTAACAGTGGTAGTGGTCCTAACAACAACGACAGGATAATAAAAGAGATGTTAGTAACTGCTAAATCTCTATGCTCCCGTCAAAGATTTGTTGCTGAGCAGGTCTGATCTGGGGCAAATTTTGTGGGCTTTCCAGCTCTCTTGTCTCTATATTATAACCCACCTTCAGCATAGGGTCTGGTATAGTTTATACTATAGTGTGAAAAAAACTGTGAATGTCACTGTGATGCCTGTTTTTATTTTATTGATGGAATTAAAGTTTAAGTCTGCTAACGTTGGACTTCAAAGTTGGGGTGGGGGTTAGGGGTGGTGTCTGGGTGGGTGCAGCCTGAATGATGTTGGGGCTTGTTAGGAGGGAATCATACTTGAACAAAAGAAAACCATTGCAAGCTGTAAAGGACCATTAGATGCCAAAACAAGTGAATTTTCTCATTCCAGGTGACCAAGGGCAGATGCTCACACCAGGGGAAGACTAGAGGGAGCTGGAGAAGCGAAGGCCAAAGGTGAATTACTAACTATTTCTAAGTATGGGAAATGCTACAGTGCAGAAGTTGAGACACAGCTGGTGTCTAGGGCCACCAAAGCCAGAAAAAGCAGCAGTAATGACAGCAGGAGGAGGAAGTTAACAAAGATATAGAATAAGATTAACTATAGAAGAGGGTGCAAAATAGTACTCATTTGTGCAGTTACGCAGCACATTGAGCACATACTATGCAGCAGGTACTGTGCTAGGTGTTGGGAGTATAAAAATAAAAGCCAAAGCCTCTGTCCCCAAGTGGCTCACAGAATCATGAGCCTGCTGGACTGTAAGCTCCTAAAGGCAGGAGCCCGTCAGCCTGGTCATTATGTCCCCAGATACAAACCTTCCTCCGAGTAGATGCCCAGTTGATACTTGTTGCCTGAATGGTTGAATTAAAGATCAAACCAGCAGGAGAAACAAAGTCCTCAGTCATCACAGGTGCTTCTCTCCAGCCTGGGGCTGATATATTTTTTCTGCCTGGAGGCAGGAGGGTGGCTGACTGAGATCTCTGCTCATCTAAAATCTCCACTTATCTTTAGGCCTGATTCCCTGGAGCACTGTTTTTGGAGAAAGTTACCTCCTCTTTGGAGAAGACCAAGTTGAATAAGTCAGACCTGAAACTTCCAGCCCTCCAAGGCAAGCTCTCTGGCCCCAGAGTTTATATTTAATTATATGTTGTCACCAGTCATCCGCTGCTCCAAGAACACGGAACACTGCTTCCAAAGGAGAGACCTTTTTTGGAGCTGCACTTCCCAAATCTTGACGACTGGCGTCAAAACAGCGCCTGGCAGTGTGACTGACAGCTCACACAGGCGAGCGGTGAGTGGCTGGAGTTGCTCAGCTCTGAGAAAGAACTGGAAGGCCTCCAGCCTCCTCCCCGCCCCTGTGAAGAAGTATGGAGGCCACAAAGTGTCCTGCATAATACTTGCATCTGGCTGGGCTTTGTGTGAATGCGAACCCCAGGCTCATCCTTTCTGTCCACCCAAAGCTACCGCCATTCCCTCAGAGCCCACGGGATGACACCCACTCAGCGGCCTTTCTGCCCCCAAGAGCTCCTCCCTGTTGCTTTGCCTTGCTTTTATTTTCACATTTCAATAAGCTCTTCTCATCTCATATTTATCAAATGCAATCACAGAGGGACCACTTAATTAACAGGCTGCCATTGTGTAGAGGATGATTTGGAAGCTTCAAGCCATTTACGAAACTTCACAGTGTTCCAGACGACAATAACGGGGGGCACACCATCTGGGAGGGAGCTTCCACTCAGGCAGAAGCCACTGTTTCCGTGATTAAGAACTTAATATTGTAACGTCATGGTATGCTGTGTCGCTTGGTTAGGAGAGAGACAGCCTTCCGAGTGAGTGAGTGTTCTCAGGTCTTGCCTGCTTGGATGCTGCCAAATCATTCAGCACCGAGAGATTTGCTCTGGCAAGGGGCCCTGGTTTATACTGCTCGTTTCTATGCCCCCATTGAGCCTGAGCAGGGCTGGCCACATTGAAGCATCTCGGCTGAAACTTATGAGGGACTTGACTGTGACTGACATGCGGTAAGGGTACAGGCACTACATGCTATGAAGGGGACTCAGAAGAATTCACAGTTTCCAGAGTTCGTCTCAAGACAAAATGATTTTTTACATGTGGATCTGAACTTTGTTTCAGGAAAAAAAAAAAAAAAAGCCAGGTATGGCCTTTGATAGTCTTTAACCTTTGTCTTCAACTACTTATTTTTATCGAGCACCTATTATGTGCCAGGCATTGTGCTGGGCTTTATAGGAGGATGAAAAAAATAAATAAGATGTAGATACTGCCTGCAAGAACTGAAAAAGCTTACATGAGCCCCTTAAAATAGAACTGTGACTGCTTCCCTTTTTTACACAAGAAACATCTATTTATGATGGAAAAGTAAGAAAACACGGTCAGGCAAAAAATAAAAAATAGAATTACCCATAACCCTTAGAGGTAAGCCTCTGAGAACAGCCTCTTTGTGTATGTCCTTTTTCTGCGTGATAATCCATGTAAGCAGCTCCTGCATTGCTTCTCTTTTAGGCCATTCTTAGTCTAAGCTCTAAAGCCTCTTCACCTCCTTTCAGGCTATCCAAGTCCTACTCTACACTGACTTCTGGTCCCAACCTCCAGGAGGTTAACCATCTATTAGAAGGAACAGGGGATTACAGAGACTGTCGGCTGGGATCTTGGTTTCTTCTACTTAACAAGCTGTGGACATGGGCAAATCATTTAACTTCTCTGAGCCTCAGGTTTTTCCTTAACATGATGGAGATCAGAACCTTGCAGAGTTATTGCCAAAGTTAAATGAGGTGAGATGAATAACAAGCGAGGTCAGTTAATGGTGAGCCCCTGTTTCCTCCGGTTCTCTGCACATCCAAAGCACTGGAGTGTGTTGCCTATAATTTGCTCAGTTTATACACATTTCAATTTTTATTGTTCCTAGGATACAACCCCCAATCGTTATGGTGGTTTATAAAACCCTGTTGACCAGCCTCGCTTTGTCCGAGGCTTCCCCTCATTCTGCATCCCAGTTACCCCAACTGTCTTTCTCCCAGAGGAGTTTGCACACATGGGCCCTTCTGCCTGCCAAACTCTCCCCTCCTGTCTCTGCCTTGTTACCTACTTCTCACCCTTCAGGTGCAACTCAATCGTCACATCATTAAAGGTGCTTGCCCAGGCTCTCCAGAACAGAGCGACTCTCTCCTGCCTTCTTACGGTACCACAGACCTGTGCCTGGGGCTTTTTATTTATTTGGGTCTTTTTTTTTCATTAATATTTTTCCTTCTAGAATTAGTCTCCACGAGAGCGAGCTTCACATCTGTTTCTGTTCTCCAGTGGATCTCTAGTGCCCGTCACAGCACCTGCCACACAGGGAATGCTCCTTGCTATGAAGCATATATTGCTGAAGAATTAAGCAATTTTGTTTTCCAGTTGCTGGCGCCCATGAATATCAGCCCCTTAAGGACCAGGGCTGTGTCTTCTGTCCCCATGGTGCTCACTGTGGGCGACTTCATCCACACCCAGGCCTGAGAGGAATGATGCTGCGTTAGCCCTGGTTCATCTGAACGCTTCCCTGGCCTTTTCATGAGGGTCTATGAAGAGCCTGAATGAGGTTCTCTGGCATCCACACCACTTCCCAGACTGTTCCTTTCTCTCTTCTCCCCTTTGTCTTTCAATGGACAATGGTCCAGCTCGAACACCTCCCCCTCCTCTACTGTGAAGCCTTCCCCAGAGTCCCTTGCCCTCTCCGTACAAAGGGAACTGATGTCACTTTGCTCCTTGTGAATGCAGCTGGCTGTGTGCCAAGAGTTGTTAATTCGTTTGCCCTCTGGCTAAATCCCAAGTCCTTAGCGGTATCTGCTAACCTGGCTCCCACTTCCTGTTTCTCACCACTCTTCTTCCTTTGCCCTCATTATTGCAGGTACACAGAACGTTTTTCAGTTCTCGTCACCCACCACGGTCTGTCACACTCTGGACTCAGG
This sequence comes from Desmodus rotundus, assembly GCF_022682495.2. NCBI lineage: Eukaryota > Metazoa > Chordata > Mammalia > Chiroptera > Phyllostomidae > Desmodus > Desmodus rotundus. The sequence goes on along the minus strand of NC_071392.1, from coordinate 146,560,293 downwards.
CACATGCTGTTTACTGGCTGAAACTCCCTGCCCACTCACCTCGTCTCCAGGTGCTAATTTCTAATTACCCTCTAGCCTTGGCATCAAGGCTGCTTCCATTCCAGACACCTTCCTTAATTGCCTGGGATGGGTCGTTGCTCCCGTGTTGTCTCTCTCTAGCAGCCTAACAAAACCTTTTCAAACCTTGTTTACCCATCTGCTCTGCAGGGAGTGCTCCCTGAGGGCATGGGCCAGTCAGGGTCTTCTTGCTCACCTGACTATAGTAGATGCTTAACAATTACTTGGTGAATGAACAAATGAATGGGGGCTGGGGACTGCCCTAGTCACCATTGTAAGTCTCATCAGTCTCCTCTGCCACTGCACTCTTCACAGAGTAAGGCTCAGAGATGTTTGTGGGGTACTCAGTTCCCTTAGATAAACACTTGTAGAAATGGACACTGAGCTCCACGTGAGCGGGACCACTCATCCAGCTCCATGTCACCAGCACAGGACCGGGCACACAGCAGGCATTCCACAGTGGATGTCAAATAACAATTTTATTGAATATATTGAGAGGCTTGGTTGTACTAGCTGTGTTGCCTATGGCAAGTCCCTTTCCCTCTCTGTCCTTAGTATTCCGATCTGCAAAAAGGGCAAATCATATTACCTCCCTTATCTGCTGCTTTGAGAGTTAAGTGAATTAAGCCCCAGAGAGTGCTTAGGACTCATAGGAGAGGACCAGTGTGAGCCACCTGCTTCTCTGCCACCCACCAAATGCAGTTCTTTGTCCTGAGAAAAGCTGAGTCTGAGCTCTGAGTGGTGGAACCCAGGCCTGAAGACTCCTGGGCTCCCTTTCCATCTGGCACCACGGTCCTCGCTGTTTTGCCTTCGAGACCCCTGGCTGCTGCTGCCCTGCATCCCGGCACCACCACCTTCATCCCGTCCTGGAGCTGCCTGTGCTTGTGGAAGATTCCATGGCCAATGGTGAGTTACCGCCTTGTATTTTGTTAGCAGTCCCCCCCTTTTTTTTAGCAGCCTTGCTGGATGTGCATCATAACTCATTGTGGCTCAGGAGAGCCAACATAAACGCAGACCATCCAGGTGTAGGTGGGGCGCTGCAGCCGGCCAGTGAGGGAGGCAACCCCAACCTGCGCCCCTGGGCCACTGTCCTGCCCATCACACAACCCCACACCTGGCCTGCTTGGGAGCTGCTGGATTGCCAGGGAGCTCACTAAGGATGCCCAACCCTCAGGGGGGCCCTGGCAGGGTCTGTCTGGGTGACTTGGGGCCTTAGAAGTGAGGAAGGGTGTGCTGTGAGATGGAGGGGAGGAAAACCAGGAAGCAGCTACCTGTCCAGCTGTCCACCCATCCTTCCAGTCACTGGCCCAGCCACCAGCCTTCCCATCTATCCAGGTGTTCCCCACACAACAAGGCACTGAAGACTCTCTTTTCCTCCCATCTACCCATACGTCCATCCACTCACCCACCCATCCATTCCATCCTTCATCCATCCTTCAGCTTCTCCATTCAACCACTTGCCTTTCTCACCTGCATTTGACACACTAAGTCACTTAAGGTCCTCCCTCCCCACATCCACACACTCATCTATTTACCTCCCACCTATCTATTTGTCTCAGTCCATCCACCCATCCATCCATCTGTGCGTCTACTTACTCATTCATTCAAATTAGCATCCACTGTGTTGGGTGCTGAGAATACAAAGATGATTATCAGGGTGGCATCTCCACTGTTGCAGAGCTCAATCGGCTTGGTTCAATGTGTCCCAGGAGAAAAGCTCTTGCCCTTATTTCTCTCTGAATTAAAGAAATGCGCATAGTGGAATCCTATTAACAGTGAGATCATAATAGTAGTAGCTAATATTTATCGAGCAGGATTTGCCAAGCAGTGTTGTAAGCTTTTCACATGAAGGGTCTGACTGGATCCTCAGACCAGCCTGGGAGTTAGGGACCATTATCACACCCAGTTTTCAGATGAAAGAAACAGAAGCTCACAGAAGTTAAGAAACTCCTGTAGCTACACAACTGTTAAATGACCAAACAGGATTGGAAACCAGACGCTGACTCTGAAACCAGTGCTTCAGTTAATATATGGGCATTTGGGTACCTGGCAGAGATAACACATTAAAAGGAGTTACATTGGATCAGCTATACATCTCTCTCAGGCTCAGTTTTCCTTTTTGTCAAAGTAACACATTTTCAGAGATAATGTGTTTGTTCAGCCTAGCACCCATTTACGAGGACGCACGTGTCTGACTTGCTGGTGGCCGGAATTAGAGAGTAACAGTGGGGTCCAGAGGAGATGAGACATATCCATTATTATCATCCATGCTCATTATAGAATAATTAATAGTAATTTAAAACCTCTGTGATTCTGTTATCTTGAAATAACACCTACTAATTTCAGTTTATGTTCTTTAAAATGTTTAATATCCATATATATGAATACATGTGTATATATTTTTCTTTGCAAAAAATGGGTATTATACACATTTTTAACCGTGTTGTATGCCATGGACATCTTCCCCGGGGTCTACCACACTGCTAAGAAATCTCTAAAGCTAAAGTAAGCTGCCCACTTGTTGGCTCTTCCCTGCTTGCTTACTCCCTTCTGCTCTGCCTCTTCCTGCCTCTTCCCTTCCTCCTCCTCCACATTGGTCAGAGGTCCTAGCTGCAGATAATAGAATCCACTCCAGTTAGTTTAATTAGAAAGGGATTTAATAATAAATAAATTAACTGGGTTTACTACTATTTCTGTTTTTGTTGGAAGGTTATTACTAAATAATTCACACAAGGGTTGAGTTGGCTGAACAGACTTTCAGGCAAGCTTCCAGGAAGACAGCTCTGTGAAGGACAGCCCAGAACTGAGGCTCCAGAACTGCACAGTGAGGAGACTGCCACCGTGGCCACTGGTTCCAGAGCCATGCCCCACCCCTGCCCCCTCCACCGGCAAAATGCATGTCCCTCACTCTGCCCTCTCACCTGGAGTGGGTTCCAATTGAAATCTTGTGCACCTACATCTCATTGACTAATTTAAATCACATCTGGACCCTAGCTGGAAGGCAGTCAGGGAAACATTGGTTTCAGCCCTCCAGCTTCTGCACTTCTGCACAATGGAGTGGGGTTAAAGAGTCATCCAGTATGCCAGTCCACAGGACCTGCTCCCAGTTGTTTAACTAGAAGAGTTCATAGGGCTCATCTTGTTGACACCCCTCATTTTACCAATAGGGAAACTGAGGCCTATAGGTGGGGCTCCCCAAGGCTACCTCACAAGTTTATGTTGAAAAAGAACTGCAACTCAGGTCCCACCACATGGGGAATCTGTCATCTCCTTGTGCCAAGATTTAAGACTTCACATAATTGGATCTAGTCTAGCAGGCATGAAGTTCAGTAGCATACAAAATCAAGAATACAAGAAATGTCACTGCTTTAGCCTTCTACAAATCAACCTAATTTTAAGCCTGAACCCCCAGGGTTGACAGGAAATTTTATCTTGGGCTTTATAGGGGCCCCTTCCCATCTTGGGGTGTTACTAATCAGGGAAGCCACCATGGTAGATGATTATTATAATTGCTGCTGACATCCTCTCTTCTCCATTCTCTTTGTTCCCCTGCCAGGCTAGGGGCATAGGAAGGTCCATCCACAAGGTTGGCACCACTGTCCCCATTTCAAAGATGAGAAAACTGAGGTTTGGAAAGGTGATTTAATTCCTCCAGGGTAAACCATTGATAAGCAGCTCAGCTGAGAGTAAATCCCAGTTGTGTTAACAGTTGCTTCTCATGAAGCTCTATTCCAGTTAAACACATTTATTTGGCAGATTCATTCCCAACCCCATGTCTTTGTGCATTTCATTCCCTGTTGTTGCACAAAGCATTCCTTGCATCTAGATTGAATACTTGCTCTCTTGCTCCTTGGGGTTTAGAGGGTCAGAGGAGGGCTTATTTATTTTCAATGACAAACAAAAGCATTTGTAAATTGCAGCTGCCATTCAACCATAAGGAGATGAAAAACTAATGTCAGAGTTGCTTTGCTGGAATTTATTTATCAGGTACTTATTGAGGGTGTTCTGCATGCCAGATACTATGCTAGGCACGGAGCTATAAGGCCGAGGATGAATTAGATACAGACCCTGATTTCACAGATGGTGTGTGCTAGTAGGAAGGACAGTAACCAGACAGCTGCAATGCAGTGGGACACCTGCTGAGCTTGGCGGGGGCACTCTCACATATTTGGACTTTTTCTGGCTGTTGGTTGGTCAAGACGGCCTTGGCTGGGGTCTGCTTTGCCCTAACTCTGCTGAGTTCCACACATCTCATCCTGCTGCAGGCTAGTCTGGGTCGGTTCTTATAGTAAAGGCAGAGGAGAAAAAAAAAGTACAATTGCTTTTGTAAGCTTCTCCTTTTGTGACAACTGTTAAAATCCCTTGGCCAAAGCAAGCCATGTGGTCAAACTCAGAATAAGATGTGAGGAAATAGACTCTACTTCTTAACTAGATGAGTTGTTAAGCCACCTTGCAAAGGGTGAGGAAACAGGGAGGGGTAAGGAATTCAGGCCAGTTTTGCCATACATCACATCAGGGAAGACTTTTAGGAGGTGATAACTGAGCTAGTCTTTAAGAATGAATTGTCCAATGAAAGGGTGATAGGTGGTGGAAAAGGTAATGGGGGTAGAGGTCCCAGCTTGTACCAATATCCAAAGTCCTTACCTGGCACTTGCTAGTGGTTCTGTGCAGTTCAAAACTAAGAGGGTGCGACGAGGGTAGCAGGAGATGAGGCCTGAAGGGTAAGCGGAGAGCCAGATTATGAGAGGCCTTGCAGTTACTTTAATGATCTTGGCTCTTATCCTTCTAATGGTGATGGTGGTGGGGGGGGAAGTTTATGAGTTTTAAGACGATTAATATGTGTGTTTTCAAGAGAACACTCTGTGGACAGCAACTGGAGGCAAGAACAGCAGTGAAGAGTGCGTGGCAGAAATCCGGATTGGAAGTGATGATGGCCTGGGTGTCATGAACAGTCCACCAGCGGTAGGGGTGGAGAGAAGTGACTTTGCTGATAGTAAGAATCAATAGGATCGGGGGGAGGGAGGTGGGTTTGGCTGGGGTGGGGTGGAGGGGTGGGGAGAAAATGCAGACAACTGTAAGTTGAACAATAAAAATTAAAAAAAATATTAAAAAAATAAGACACTAAAAAAAAAGAATCAATAGGATTGGCTCATTAATTGGATGCAGGGAGGGAAAAAAAGGAGTGAAGGATAATGCTGCATTTCTGGTTGGCCCAGTGGGGTGGAGGGTGGTTCATTACCAAGGCAGAGGCATCATGGTGTAAAAGAGGTTTGGACACGCTGAATTTGAGGGATGTAGTTGCAGAATAATGGCTGCCCAAAGATGTTCACGTCCTAATTCTTAGAACCTGTGACTATGTTACCTTAGATGGCAAATGAGACTTCGCAAATGTAAATTAGGGATTTTGAGACAGGGAAATTATCCTGGATTATCTGGGTGGGCCCAGGTTAATCACAAGGGTCCTTGTAAGAGGGAGACAAGAGGGTCAGTCATAGGAGATGTGACCACAGATGCAGAAGTGATGCAGGGCCATGAGCCAAGGAATGCAGGCAGCTTGAGAAGCTATAAAGGGCAAGAGTATGAATTCTCCCTGAAGCCTCCAGAAGGAGCACAGCCCTGCTGACACCTCGATTTGAGCCCACGAAGACTGATCCGGGCTTCTGACCTCCAGAATGAGAAGAGAATAAACTTATGTTGTTTTAAGCTATTACGTTTATGGAAACTTGTTACAGCAGCAACAGGAAACTAATGCAAGAGGTCTGTGGGCTATCCAAGTGAGGACGTACAGGCGCTGGGGAGAACATATCCAGGCTGCAGATACGGTCAGGATGGAGAGTCATCAGCTGATGGACTGGACAATGGCATGAGATCTCCCAGGAAGACAGTATAGTGTGAGAGCAGTGTACAGCCTGGAAAGGACTCAATTCAGGGGTAATCTTTAAAGGAAAATGAGAAGGACTTGGAGAAATATGAGGATATCTAATTTTGGGAAATCCAAAGGTCGAGTTTTAAGAAGGAACCACCCCTGTCAGCCACCGCAGAGTGATCCCGTAAGGTGACTCGAAGAGCCTATTGGATTTGATCACCGAGAGCACAGTCTTGCTGCGAGCAGTTTCAGAGGCTGAGCAGGAGCCCAACTAGCCTGACAGCAGGCACAAACAAGTTTGGGGTGAGGAGCTGGAGGCTCAGCAGGAGATGTCAGGTCATTGACTTTGACAAGGAAAGAGATAAAACAGTAGCTGGAAAAGGATGGGGGATCAAGGGAGGACATTTTTTCTCAAAGACAGATGGACATGAACACATTTAGTTGCATCTGGAAAGGAGCCAGCTAGGGGGCTCGGGAAGGTCTAAAGGTAAAGGACAGAGAAACCAAGTTAAGGGATGAGGTCAGGTCATAGAGGACGTACATATCAGGGTGGGATCCCAAGTGCCAGTGAGGATTAGCCTTAGACTGGAGGAGGACGAGCCTCCCCTCAAGCACGAAGGAAGGCGAAGACAGGTGTGTAAGTCAGGATGAGTGTGGAGACAACTTTCCAGGTGCTGGGTAAAGCATTCGGACATCATAGGACATTCTTTGCTGACTCGCTATAGTAAATCCAGTATTTCGCTACTTAGATCAAGAAACTAGAATTCAGAAGGGACAAAGAGGCTGAGCTAGTTGTCAGGGAATCAGCATAGAAACCAGAGTTATAACTGAAAAAATTTTTATCTTAAGAATCATAACACCATAAAATATAAGAATTGCCATACTGGGACAGACCCATGGTCCCCACAGACTGATATTCTGCTGCCAACAGAAGTCCCAAGGGATGAGCACCCAGAAGGCACGGTCACGCTGTAGCCACTCTTGATCTTGGTTAAGAGACAGAAAAACCGTTTTCCCCCTGACGTCAACCATAAAGGTTAGGTATATCCCAGCACCCACTTATGGCTCTGTCATGCATAAATATACTCAAACCCTCTCCAACTGGCTGCAACATCCCCCTTGGGGTTACGTGTTTCATTAGTTTGTTTCCCACTGTGTGATACAGAATTTTAAAAACTCTATTTCTGGCTTACTTTGTTTGAGGTTCAAAGAGTGGCTGTTTATCCCAGTGGGCATCAAATACGATGATGCAAATGAAGTACATTCAACACATCATAAATCTTGACACATGGTCAATGATTCATAGAGGCTAGTGGTGGGGTGCTGATGACGGTGATAGAGTTTCAAATTGGTAACCTACCTGCCATGCATGCTCTTTCCCATTTTACAGAAGGGCAAGCTAAGCAAGGTTCAGTAAAGTCGTATGATTTGATAAAAGAGTCAGAGGAGAAAAAAAGTGGAGATCACAGAAAAGCTGAAGCTTGGGGTGTGGGCTAGAAGGTTAAGAAGGAGCAGTTTGGAAACACCCTTCCCCAACCCCCGTAACCCACACATCCCAGCCCTATGGCTGCCCTTGCTGGTCAGTTTTCCTCGTCACAGCTGGAGAGCCTGAACCCAACTCATCTGAGCCCTGGGGCCACCCAGCCTGACATGGGCCTTTCAGGTTCATAGAGGGAAATGATCCATTTTATTTATTCTACCCTTGTGATGGAAATAGCCCCAGAAATGTCCTTGTGCTTACTAAGCAATTTCCCAGCCAAAGCCAGCCAGAAAATGTTAATTATCTCATTCTTTTTTCCCTTCCAAGATGAATTATTGACTTCCAGCACACGCTATCTTTAATTGCAAGGTATTCTAGAATGAGCAGGTTATCAAAAATGTGCAGAGGGGGAGAGCTGTGGTTCAGCCCTGGGAGGCTGGGATGGGAAAATTTATCCTTATTTATTTAGATGGTAATGGGATGAGATTTTGCCAGCTTGCTAATGGGTTCTTAAAGAGAAACAGGCTTTCTGTGGCCTAGTTAGGAGGATTGGTTGCCCTGCCTGCTGCAGAAAACACTGAATCAAGAAAGCAGTGGCTCCTTTTTTCTAGATTATTCCTCTGTTCGGGGGACCATCTACATTATTTGCATGGGGAAAGGATTTGTAATTTACAGTGGGAGGCAGGTTGGTGGGTGGACACGGCTGCTGTCTGGTTTAGAGACCGGCCCCTGACTCGGTCCCACTAACCAGCTATGTGGCCCTGGATGGTATACATCTTAATTGCCCCTGATTCTTAGTTTCTCTATCAGCCACATGGGGATGGTTATGCTTTGCCTTAAACCAGCTTAGCAAGTTCATTGTAAAGACAAAAAAGTTGGTTTTAAGAGTTGCTTAACGATCGTGAGTATTTTGTATCTCTGAGGAGCGCATGTGATTTTCTGGAAAGCAAGAGACAGGTCCTAATCACATTTAAAAATAAACCATAGCATTTTCTAAGTGCTTGGCCAATTACTCCAAATAACGTTCATTCCAGAGGCTGGGGGAGGGGGATGAGTCATGTGATGAATGTATTAGACTGTGGAGCTGCTGTGTCTTGTTCCAAAATCAAGGAGGAAGCAGCCAGGGCCAAAGATAGTCCCAAACCTCTCTCACTGCAGCCTTTGGTTTCTCTTGCCCAGAGGTACCTGGACATTTAAAATCTTCTTCCTACTTCATCTTCTTCACCCATTTGGCATTGTCATTCATTTAATAAATGCTGATTGAGTGCTTCTTTTGTGCCAGGCACTGGGCTAGGTAGAGAGATGGTCTGGAAGGAGGAAAAAATTAAATAGGCACAAATAAATGTGCAATTACAAAGGTAGGACTGGGGGCTTTGAGAGAGAAGGTAGTGGGGGAGGGGTGAAGCCAATTCATAGTAGAGAGTCAGGAAAGGCCTCTCTGACCTTGTTATATTCAAACGAAGGCCCCAAAGATGCACTAGTCAGCTGGAGGGTAGGGGTAAAAGCATTTCAGTCGGAGGGAACAGTGTGTGTGAAGTCACTGAGTGGGGGAGAGGGTGGTAGGCTGGAGGACTGAAAGCAGTAGTGCGTGTGTGTGTGTGAATGCACCCATACATGGCATGAATGGATCATGTTAAGAGAGTAAAGGTTGGGATCAAGTGAAGTAGAGAGTCCAGGTAGGCCTGGGTTTGAACCCTGGCTCTGCTACTTGTTCTCTGTAGAATTCTGGGCAAGTCACAGCACCTTTTTGAGCTTCAATCCTTTCCTCTGTAAGGGAGAATGAATGGCGGGTGGCTCATGAGTCAACCTGAGGTTCAAAGGTCACCACAATAGCCTCAGAATCCCTCTTCATCTGATCCATGTCACCTTTTGGACCTTCTCTCTGATTAACTTGTGCTCTCTCCCTGAGCTCCAGCCCACTGGCCGCTGCCGTTTCTCATGCGCACTCAGCACATTCTGCCCCAGGGCCCTGCACTTGCCATTCTTTCCGCTGGCAATGCTCTTCACCTGCAAGTCTCACTCCTTCACTTCCTTCAGGTCCTCACTCAAATACCAAATAAAAGCTTATTTAAGGTCATCTCCTTCATTCTATTTCAAATCTCCTTCCCTGCTTCCTGCTTTATTTTCCTCCATAGCACCTAGCACCATCCAGCCCACTACGTATTTATTCAGGGCCTCACCTGCTCGTCCCACTGGAACGGAGTCCAGGAGGGCATGGAGTTTACCCATGTTATTCATGGCACTGTCCCGAGCATGTGAGGAGACATGCTCCGTAAATGATGTTGAATGTCTGCAAAGGTCATCGATCAGGTAGGTAGAACAGTACTTCACATATGGAGAAGAGTTGAATCCCTGTTTACTTCTTTTTCTTCCTGGTCATAAAGCTCTGTCCCAATTGGATGTACAGACACTGACTTCTGTTCAACTTGAATAAAGCCCAGATTTGCCAGCTCTGTGCTCACACCAAGCCCATCTTTTCCTCCATGTTTCGTGCCATCCCATCTCCTTCCCAACTCCTTCCCTAACTTCCTTCCCCAGGCCATAGGGGTCTCTCTTCCCTCTGATCAGTTCCAGCACTCTCCATCCTTATCTCTAATATGGCCTTATTATGGAATGTGACATCTCCTACTCTGTCATTCAGCCTCTGATTTATATATCTTCTAACAAGACTAGGAGCCATGGAGTCATAGAGTTTTAGGGGTGGGGGTAAAATCTTAGGAATACTTTTCTTCAGTTTTACATAGCAGGGCACTTTCTGCAAGCTCCTTGAGGCACAGGCCTTTATGTTCAATTTCCTTAACTCTCAGTAATTTATTCAGCAAATGTTTATTGAATGTTGCTTTGTGCCAAGTCATGGGCTAGGTACTCTCAGTTTATGACATGTTGGTGCTTTGCACATGGTAGATGATGAATATAATTGTGCTAAAGAAATGAATGAATGAACATTCATATCAATTTGAAGTTGATTGTAGTAACTTGACTTAAACATAATGAAATCATCTTTATAAACCATAGGATATCAGTCTTTTGGAATAGTAAATATTACTCCATGAAGATTTGGGCGGGGTAGAGGTGTGGAGGGTACTTCTGAGTACTTCAGTCAAATGGAGAGGTTCTGAATTAGGATTCCCAGGAGGCCCAGAAGAGGAAGTCGAATTAATTTTTCTGTGGGAGACCTATCAAAGCTCAGAGGAAGGACAAGTATGTCATGGGTGGTAGTTACTATGACTTAGAGGTGAATCAGCTCTTGATATCAGCAAGGTGGAGCTGACAAATGCTACACTGGATTCTACTTTGGAAGACACTGAGAGCCATCAGAAGGTTCTACCCTTCTCACTGGGAACCCCTTCTCTAGAGGACAGAATTCTCTTATTGTCTTGCAAGTGACAGCATAGGGGAGAAAGTTTTACACTTGATAATAGCATACACTATCAAATTCATTTATTTTGCTTCCAGTTTGCTCCCCAAGAGGGACACTGTACTGCCAAGTGGCTCAGCCTATATGCCAGGCTCCGACTCCCAGCCCCTGGGGCGCCTGATTTCCAGCAATGGTACACTCCATCACCCAGCCCGATAACATCTGAATTTAGCACAAAGTGTGACTGCCAAGAGTGAAAGCTGCTACGGGCAAAGAGTTGTTAGTGGTGGTCACTACAAGTGGTAAATGTGGTCAATCTCTCTCTAGATTTTGGTTGTTTGGAGCCTGCTACCATTTGGAGTTGTTCCTCATTCTGATGCTTTATCATCATCATCATCATCATCAATTACTACTACATGGATTAAGCCCCATCACATAGGTTTGTAATTGTCCCTTAACAGGGACAATTTTACAAGTGGAGAAGCCCTAAATTAACAAAATTTCTTTGGTACTGCAGCAACCTCTGTAAAGTTTTTCAGCAAGAAAGATGTCCCTATTTCACCGAAATCAAACTAGGATCACAATTCTGAGAACAGGTAGGTGCAATAATGAAATGTGGGGGCAAAACTGGGAAGGGGAAAATTTTAGCAGAAGAACATGGGCTCTAGTCCTGGGGACTCCTAGTGGGAATGTCAGTAACTCAGCCTCTTTGGGTCACAGTTAATGCTTCTATCAACCAGGATTAATAACACTGGCCCAAATTGACTTCAGAAAATTGTGGTGGGAACTGAGTAAGTTAGGGGATGGGCCAGCTTAGGAAGAAATAGTAAAAAGGGTAGTGTGAGATGTTCAATATGAAGTGTGTTAGATGTTTTATTCCACATATTAAATTGAAGTGAGGTTAAAGACTTTAACACTAAAGACTCTTAAATTTAACTTGCGACAGGTTGAGCAAGACAAAGGACTTTATTGGTTCATCTGATTGAAAAGTTCAAGGTTTAATCTTGCTTCAGGCACGACTAGATTCAGGACAAAGAAAGGCTAAGAGGACCCTGTCTCTGGACTCAGCAATACTCTCCTTTGTGTGGGGCCCTTGTTCTTAGGCTTTGTGTGATGACAAGGGAGCTAGAGCAAGGACAGCCTCTCAAGTTCAAGTCTGGTGGGAAAGTGGGAATTTCTTATAGGTCCTGCAAGTGAAGTCCCTCTATTAACTTTAACTGACTTGATTGGTTTGGTGTGGGTCACATGTCTATTCTGAACTCCATCAGTGTGGCCAAGACATGGAGCTGGCTTAGATCTAGGTGTTGGGACAGAGATTTTTATCCCTGGGGTAAGAAGTGGGAAGCCCCATGTGTATCACCATATGAAGGGTAAGGGAAGTATAGTGGTGTTGGGTGGCCAAAATAGTTCAAATATCCACCGAGAAGACTAACTGGTGAGGAACTCTTTAGAGAAAATAAAATGTAAATCAGTCATTACTACCAGCAACCAGTAATCTGTTTAAAACTAAAATCTCTTTATTATCTTACTGTTCCTCAGAGACACTGTGGTTAGAGCCCACAGAAATGTGTAAGGCATTTCATGCCTTACATTGTCTAGCGAGAACCCAATTTACCAGTCATCGTCTTCAAATTGCAGGAGGGACCAAGTCTGTAACAAATACCTTCATGCCCCCCCATCACTAATCCAAAGTGCTCATTTGGCAACTAACCATGCAGTGATTGTGATATAGTTAGCATTTTTATTTGTATTATCATTTTAACTCTCATCAGTAAAAAAAAAAATCTTCCAATGAGTTTATGGCTTGTTTCTCTTTTCCAGACAATTTCTTTAAGGCTATAGTTCATGCTTCTTTGCCTTACTCTGCATACTCAAAATGTATTTGTTGGTTTTCTTGAAATTCAATATTCGAGTTAAATATTCCTCATAAGAGTTATAAATTCTAATAAACAAAAATGCCACTTAAAGGAAATGTCACTGTCACTAGGACTTTAGGCAAACACAGATTTTACATTAAAAATGTAACCATGGAAGGTTTTTGGTGACTCTAGAATAGGATTGTAGCTACTCAAATGTCCTCCATAAGATGGTGAAATTATGACATAAATACATTTTTCCAGGTCCATGGAAGCCAAAACTAATTAAACATGCCACTCTTTTCTATAAATCTGGATGTGGCTTTAGAATTTGTCTTAATATAGCACTTGAGGAGGGCATTATTAATTGACTAAGGTATTGGTCCAAGAACGGACCACGTTTGTCATCCTGCAAGTCCTATTTTATGCTTTGGATAGTTGCCCTCTTTGACAAAATTGAGTTTTAGGTGGCACGTTTGGAGTTAGATGGGATAAAATGGACATTTGCTCAGTTGGCCAGAGCAGTCAATTCAAGTCAGCAACTTGGGGTGACAGAGCCAAATCATCATCAAAACTGACATTAAGCTCATACTCTTTATTACCACCTAAACCTGAATACTAAGATCAAGTGTCTAGTAGAGACAAATTCTCTTTGTTTGAGTCCAGTAAGATGCATTCATTCACATAAGCTTGCCTTAGAAAAGTCACTCACTCACTGACAAATCTGAAGTAGAATCTACCACGTGCTGTATTATCCAGGGAAACTCCTTTTGGAAGGAACAGGGGAGCTTTTAGAGAAGAGATGACATTTCACTGGTCTTTGCAGGGTATGTAAAACTTTTCCAGGGAAACAAAGTATGTAAGCAGGGGAGAAGGGGTAAGTCTGCTAGAGTAGAGGGGATGGTAATATTTTTTGTAGTATTTGCAAAGGAAATACATGAGCATCACAAATGAAATATGCTAGTTTGTGATGAAGAAATAACGAGTCATCTATTGTAGGGTTTATGAGCAGATGTGTCAGGACGTAAAGTTGAAAGAATAGAGTGAGATCATATTTTGAAGAGTCTTGAACATCATATTCCAAAGAATTTGCATTTGTCCTATCATATACATATATATCCTATTGTGTATACATACATATCACAAGTTAACTTTATATATATAAAGTTCCACTTTATATATAAAGTTAACATGTTTATCGTGTGACGTATGAAGTTAACATATATCTGAGATACATATAGATATATATCTCAAACACTGCATATAACTGGGAATCTTTAATTTTATCTGCTAATCCTACAAGTTGGCCAAAGACTGACCAGAACTCACCGGCTCGGACCACCAGGAACCCACTGATGTGCTGTGCTGTGCATGGGCCGTGTCATCACAGCAGTGCGGGCGGAATCTGCAAATTGGTGGATGGAGGAGTGAGCTGGTGCCAAGCAACAAAAGATGGTGAAAAAGTAAGGGTGGTGAGGAAGTGAAATTAGTGAGGGAGTCAATTCTGTTTCAAGGGATTTTGGTGTCAAAGGAATGTAAAAAACAGAAAAGTAGCCTGAGAAAAAGAGAAGATCAGAAAAGATTCTTTTTGGTTTTTTTAGAAAAAGCGGAAGACGTGTACGTTTGTAGGTGGGCAGGGGGAAAACGTGGAGAAGGAAGTGCATGAAAGAAACAAGAAGGAGACAACTGTTAGAGGGTTCTGAAGGAGCATTAAGAGAACAGTTGAGAGATCTGCTTTGGACGGGAGATAGGACAGCTTTTCCATGAAGCTGAGAGGCAAAAAGGAAGGAGGGGCCATGGTATAAATAAATCTGAAAATGTAGGAGAGAAGTTGGAGTCCATTCATTACAGACTGTCTTTTTCTTTGTGAGCTGGGAAGATTCATTCTTTGATATGAGCTGGTAGGAGGGCATCTGTGTGAGCAGAATTTTGAATACAAGGAAAATGGTAAAAGAAAACGTCTGGAGAGCTAGAAAGGGGAGGGATTAAAGGCATGGGTGTGAGAACTCACTACCTGTTGGCTGAGGCCAAAACAGTCCGGAACAGATAGACAGGAATGTGAGGTGGGCAAAAGGGCATCAGTTTGGAGGTAGACAAGCCTGGGTGTGGGTTCTGGCTCTGTCAATCTGTATTTAGTAGTTTACAAGGTCATTGTGTGTAACGAAAGTCTAAATGGCTTATGAAGCAGCTGTGTCCTTTCTCATGTGACATGGCAGTGGCTGCAGGTCAGCTGTTACAGCTCTTCTTCACGCAATGGTAGGGTTCAAGTCCATTTCTTATTCCAGGCTTCAGGTTAACAGAATAGTACCAACTGGGGTGTGACTCCTCATGGCAGAGGGCACAGAAGCAAGAAACAAAATTGAAAATTGAACCAAACGATCACATTTAAATTTTTACTTGGATGACTTATGCCATGTTTGTTCATGTTTCATTGCCAAAGCAAGTCAAATGGTCAAGCCTAACATCCATTGGGTAGGGAAATATACTCCAATATGGGGAGACAGAAGTGACTATTTACAACTGATTACGTAATCCAATACATCATCTAAAGATTTTATAGCTCTGGGCAAGTTACTACAGCTTTCTGGGTTTCAGTTGCCCCATGTGTAATATGCTGATATTAGCATTGTTTCCTGAGATTGTTGAGAGTATGAAATAAGATTATGTGTATAAAACCTACTACAGTGCCTAGTACATAACAGACACCTTATTCCTAAGAGATTGCTTTGCCTTGGTGCTAAAATTGCATAGCTCCATGATCATAGGGAATTAAATCAAACTCTGTTCTACATCTCCCTTCTTCCAGATGATCAGATGACCTGTGGGACCCTTCCTGGCTCTAAAACCCTCTGTTTCTAAACATCTTATACTAAATAATCAACCAGTCTCTTACTCCCAAAAAACCTTTGGCTTAAGATAAAACTACAACTTAACTACAAGTTATCCTTGGTTCCATTTGGTTTACATCTCTTTGGTCCAGCCAGCTACCAAAGGCAGAGAGAAGGCTTGTTCAAATAAACCTAAGCAATCTATAGGAACCAAAGTGCTTGCTAAATCATCTCATCCTCCATTAGCAACACTGTTCCAGTTTACGGAAAGGAAAGGGTGATGCTTCACAGATAAAGGGCAAGATATTCTCACTTCACCTGGAGTTGTTTAGCCACCTTGAATAATAAGCTCTGTTGGTGAGGTGTGAAATCTGACAGCAAGTGAGGAAATAGTTGAAGGGGAGGCATTGGAAATGCTTGGAGTCTTCTCAGGTGCCACTTGCTGCCTTGTAAATGTGTGAAAGCACGAAATGGTGTCTGGCAGAGCCCCAGGAACTACCCAGCACTGTCACTGTTTCGCAAAGTGGAAGCAGGTAGAGGCATGTCTGAACAACGTTCAAGTGACCAATTACATCAGTTAGGACTGTGAGTACCTACAAGGTACAGAAACCAGGTAACAATGGCGTACATAAGACGGAGGTTTGTTTTCCCAGGCAGCCATACTTTCGGAAGTAGGTAGGCCACAGTTTCACAATGGTATTAACGTCATGGGAATTTTTGACGTGGATCAGTCTAGAAGAAGGGTGACAGGAAAAGTTTCCTAGGTCAGATTAGAATTTTAGCTTAACCCCAAGGATTCCCAAATTTAACTGGTGTATTCCAAATTTAATGTATAGCTTAAGGGGGTTGACCAGATGCCCAGTTTAAATACCTAGCTTTAAAAGTAAGCAGAGTTAATTAAATACCTACAAGTTCTATTCTGATTTGTGTTTGTAAATAATAGAACAAAACACAAGATTCAGTCCAAGTTTAGAAGTAGATTTAATATACAGAGGAAAGAGAAAGAAAAGTTGGTAAACGATCATGACACTCTTTCTATCTTTACCCAAATTTCTATTATTTCTAGAATAGTCATCACTCTCTCCCATCTCTCCAGTTAATCTGGTCTCAACATGGCAGTCAAAGGTATCTTTAATAAACATTAATCAGATATTATTTCTTTGCTTAAAACCTTCCAATACTTTAACTGTATTTAGAGCAAAATCCAAACTCCTTACTCTGGCACAGTCGGTGGGCCAGCCCTTCCTCTCCAGCCCTATCCTGCACCACTGTCCCTCATCCTCTCTGTTCTAACCACACTGCTTACCAGGCTAGTTTCTGCCTCAGGGCCTTTGCATTCATGGCCTTCCCCCAGGCCACTCTTACCTCAGAGATGAGGGTTTGGATACTTTAATGGAAATTATCACCTTCTTAGAGATCTTTTCCAGCATTTCCCTATCTGAAGTAGCCCTCCCTACCCTCCTATTCATTCTATCCAATTACTATAGTTTACAAATTATTGTTGTCACTATCCAACTGTATCTTATTTGTTTGTGGCTTCACTATCTTCAGTAGAGCGTGTGCTCTTTGAGGTTAGAGCCTGGCACATGTGTGTGCTAAATATTTCATCATAAAGTGTTTTAGACTCTGATCATTCAGGAAAGAGAGATAGTATCATGAAACCTGAGTCAAGGAACTCTTTGTGGAGGAGAGAGAAATTGGTTGGAAGAAAGAAAAGGAGTTGGATAGGGGGTCCCCAGGAAGAGCCATGGCTGTGGCTCGGGGGCACAGAGTCAAGGCCTTGGTCTGTGGCTATTCCACTTCTGACCTGACAGCAACTGGTGCCCACATCTCTGCCTTTGGAAGATCACAGACCGTCCAACCTTCCTTGAGGAAATATGATCAAGGGCCTGGAAGCAAAATACTCTGGTGACTTCATCAAAAGAAAACATGTGACTTTTGCAGGGACCAAAATAAATTCCCAGACCAAGGCAGTATGGCTGAGGGACAGTTCTCTAGCTGAAGAGAAAGTGCGGGACCTTCCAAGGCATCCTGTGAAAAAAATGCTTTTTGGATAAAACTGCAACTTAAAAATAACCTCTTCTGGGTGTGGAGAGGAGAACAACTCAAATATTGGGGCCAGAAACTCAGAATGAGGGCCAAATTTGGGCTAAGAAAATGCTGGATTCTTAAGATTTTTGGAAAGCACCCTTCCCCTGCCATTTATTTATAGTGAACAATATTTCTTGGAAACAATTATAAGGAAATTGATAATTTGTGAATTTTTAGGTGTCAAATCAGTATGCTAATAAATAGATCATCTTGCAGTGTGATGAGGGAGGAAAAAATCCGGGAGAGATCGATCTATGATTCAAGATGAAGGAATACAACACCATAGGAGAACAAGGCAATGGACATAAGGCTGGCACATGCAGTGGAAATTGGGAACTCTCATGAGAAACAGACTCACCTGGGGGAGAATCCAGCTGTCACTCTTCCTGTGCGATCTTAGGTAATGTACTTCACCTCTCTGACCCTTCGTTTTCTTCATCTGTAAAATGAGAACGTGTTGTTTTGCTTCGCAAGGATATTGTGGAAATTAAACAAAGTACTTCATGAAAACTACCCCTCAGAACACAGGATTGTTAGAAGGCTTTAAACAATCTTAGAATTCCATTTTTCTCGCTTCTCTTAAGAGGGTTGGGGAAATTGGAGAGCTTCGGCGTTACGATGGATAAGATAAAAGACAAGAGTTTTGCTCTCCTAGTTAGGGAGTATGGCCCTCTTCTATTGCCACAATAATGAGTGGAAAAAACCATTAGGAAATTCAGGGGCTTAAAACAGTGAGCATTTACTTAGCTCACAAATCTGCAAGTTGGCGGTTTAATCTAGACTCAGCCGCTCAATCCTTCTGGTTTAGTCTCATATGTCTGAGAGCTGACTTACTATTGGCTGGTCTAGGGCGGCCTCAACTGGGGTGACTGACTAGTTAACTTGGCTCTCCTCTAGCAGGCTAGCTTGGGCATGCTCTCATGGTGAAGGTACAGAAGCAAGAGTGAGCAAGCCCTTTTGTACAAGCGCTTTTCAAGCCTCTGTTTGGGTCACTTCTACTGACATACTATTGGCCAAAGCCAGTCACATGGTCAAATCCAGAATCAGAGTGGGAGGGCACTACAGAGTTGCATGGTAAAGGCTGTGGGTAACAGGGAGAGAAAAAGAAATGGGGCCATGAACGCAATTCATCTATTGCAGTGAGGCTAGACAGATGCACATTTTGATAATTAAGTTTTACATAAATACATAATAAACATACATATGAGGAGTCACCCCCCCCAAAACCCAGAATTATCTTCTGGAGGGTGGGCCCCTTGTGGCACAGGCTTCCCCCACTACCTGAGTGTTCTGGGGGCCCACCTGTATCAGTGCACCAGCTGGCGTTGTGAGAATCTGTACAAGTTCAGTGAATTCTTTTGAAGACTCTTTCAACGTGTTTGCCCACTTCATGATGGGTGATTCACGAGTGCACCTGCCCACACTGTGCTCTGAGTGTTTAGCAGTTTTTTTTTAAATTTTTATTGTTACTCAATTACAGTGTATGCCTTTTCTCCCCATCCCTCCACCCCACCCCAGCCGATCCCCCCTCCCTCCCCCACCTCCACCCTCCCCCTTGATTTTGTCCATGTGTCCTTTATAGTAGTTCCTGTAATCCCCTCTCCTCACTGTCCCCTCCCCACTCCCCCCTGGCTATTGTTAGATTGTTCTTAACTTCAATGTCTCTGGTTATTTGTTTAGCAGTTTTTGACCCAAACCAGCGTGACCCCTGTGCCCCACCCTCCCATTCACCTGATCTCGCCCCAACAACTTCTTTTGTTTACCCAGATGAAAAAAGTCCTTAAAGGGAAATGTTTTGCTGATGTGGAAGAGGTGAAACAAAAAAACAATAAAAGCACTAAAAGGCATCAAAATTTACGAGTTCAAAAACTGTTTTGAGCAGTGGAAAAAATGTCTTGATAGGTTTATTGCATCAAATGGAGAGTACCTTGAAGGTGACTGAAATTTAAACATGAAAGAATAAATACAGTTTTTTATAAATAAATTCCATTTTTGGGTCCCCCTCATATATAGTAACATAAGATGAAAGATTAATAATTTATAATCACATAGCATTTCACTGATTCTAGAAAACCTTTGACCCAAATCTAGCTTAATCGCCCCCTCTGAATAGGGAGCAAGCAGCACCATCCTCATCTTGCAGGTAAGGGGGGTCACGTGGACAGTAAGGAGTGAAGCCTGCATTTGAACTCCTGATGGCAAACCTCCCCTTTGTCCCATGGCCTCTTAGACCAAGAGCCACACAAGTGGAACACACGCCAAAGGGGTAGGGATCACCATGAGCTCAGGTGGCCAAGAAACCTTTGCAGACCCCAGACTTACCTGGGATATGGATGTATGTCCAATGATGAATTTCCAACCTTTTTGAATACATCAAACCCACCCTTTGTGGACAAATTTCATGTAGAAATCACCAACTACATAAACTGATAAAAGGGCTATTTTATGAGTATACATTTATTTTTAGGTTCAAATGTACAGCCTTTACTTATTATCAAATTAATATATGAAAGGGACCCCAGAGAGTTCTCTTGCCCTCTTCCCAGCAGGGGAAGATGCCCAAAGAAGCTGGCTGCTGGCAACACGGAGCAGCGCCCTTTGCAGAGCCCACGCACATTGGCTCCATGCTCTCAGATGTCCAGCCTCCGGAACGGTGAGAAGTGAATTCTGGTGTTTACAAGCCATCCAGTCTATAAAACTTGGTTATGGCAGCCTGAACTGATGAAGACAGTTATTCCCACAAAGGTCAAGATCATGGTTACTTTTGGTGGGCGGCTTGATCGGATGTAGTCCATGGGTGGGCTTCTGGTATTTGTGTGGT
The DNA here is from genome assembly GCF_022682495.2 of Desmodus rotundus. Classification (NCBI taxonomy): domain Eukaryota; kingdom Metazoa; phylum Chordata; class Mammalia; order Chiroptera; family Phyllostomidae; genus Desmodus; species Desmodus rotundus. The sequence goes on along the minus strand of NC_071392.1, from coordinate 146,539,936 downwards.
TTTCTATATCTGTGTTTTATTTTACATAAATAGTCAATAAAAGGCAAGCGGGCGCATGGGGACCTCGGGTTTCAGCTCATACTGAATACCAGTACTAAAGCCAATGCAGCTCCTGCTCACGTCTACTGACCATGTTCCCTATGCAAGGTGCCACGCTAAGTACTTCACACCCAGTTATGTGTTCTGAGTCTAGAGTCAAGTGACTTGGTTAGTTTCCTTTACCAGCTATTTGATTTTAGGCAAGTAACTAATTCTCTTTGAGCCTCTGTATCCTCATCTGTAGCATGGGATAATAGTACCTCTCTCATAAGGCTGCTGGAGTAAGTGAGGTTTGCATGAAGCGCCCTTCACACAGTGCATAATGACCCACAGTACACGCTCAATCAATTGTAGCCATCAATACGTCCCTGTGAGCTGGCTGTTACTACTTTTGTATTATGGATTAAAAAAAAAAGGCTTAGAGAGGTTAAGTTGTGGAATTAATCAGTGTTTAAGCTAGGCTCTCCACATTTCCTTCCTGCCTTTCCAACTCATTAACTTCCGTCAAAATAAAGAGAGAGAAATTGCAAACAACATTGGCCCTGCCTGGTTCCACAGCTCGGTTTTGAAGGATGTCTGGGGTCTTGCTCCTCCCTTCCCCCAACACATGATGTTGCAATTTCACTAGCAGAGAGAATCCAGCAGTGCTGTCCACAGGATCGCTGCCTGAAGCATTCCTGGAAGAGTGAGGAGGATGCATGGCTATGTGGCCCCTTCAGCAGAGGCATAAACAAGCCCCCACTCCACAGGGGGCCAGGAGTTCAGTGAGGCAGCTGGCTGGATGTGTCACACACATTGTACTGAGACAGAAAAGAAGAGGCATTCCTCTGTGCTGAAGTTTAAGTGTAAACAAGGAGCAAATAGTTTTTGTGGTAATTACCAAACATTAGAAATGTATTGCTCCTTACCCGCTCCCAAGACACTTCTTGGAGATCCAGCTGTGCTAATAACGTTGGGAGCAGCACTTCCAGGGCCAGGAATATTGTTCCAAGACAAAGGCTCTTCATCTGTGTTTGTTCTCGTTTTCCATCAACACTTGAAACCTAATTCAGCTAGGTTTTCTCCAGACTCCATGTTTTGTTTGAAAGCTAGGAGGAATAAAAAACAAAAAAATGTATCATTTAGCATTAACATCTTAGACAAGTCTTAATTTCTCTAAAATCTACTGAAAGGGGAAGTGATGCAATCAAGCCCTTGGTATCCATGGGCATTGGTTCCAGGATCCCCCCCCCAGATACCACACTCCTTGGATGCTCAAGTCCCTTACGTACAATGGCACAGTATTTCCGTATAACCTGTATCTGCATACAGGCATAGTGAGGTATGGCTACATGTCACTTCATTCACATGGATTCAGTGTAGTGCTGGGTGCATGGCAAATTTAAGTTCTGCTTTTGGAAACTTTCTGGGATAGTTTTTATTCTAGTATTTTCCTTCTGTGGTTGGTTGGACCTGTGACTACAGAGAGCTGACTGTATTTACCTCCTGGTAGGACTGACGTGAAGATGACTGAGGGAACACATGTAAAGAGTATAGCACAGAGCTTGGCGTGCAGTAGACACTATAAATGAAGGTGCACCCCCAATTCCCGTGCTGGCACACCTTGAAAATGAAAGCTGAGATGGCAGATACATAGCATGCAACCTTCCTTCCCCTATGACAGCCACAGTAGACATTATTGAGCACAACATTCTTTCCTGCTTAGATTAGTTTGCTAATGGATTAAAACAGTGCAACTTTATTATTTTTCAGTTCTGCAGGTTTGAAGTCCAACACAGGTCTCACTGGGCTAAAATCAAGGTTTTGGCAGGTTTGCCTTCCTTTTTGGAAACTCAAGGAGAGAATCCATTTCCTTGTCTTTCCCAGCGTCTACAGGTCTCTCTCCAGTCCAATGAACACAGCCTCCTACATGTCCAAGTCCTTCCCAGGCTGCTACCTGATCACAGCCAGGAAGTGTTGTCCTCTCTTAAGGACCTGTGATTAGATTGGGCCTTAGTCAAGTGCAAAGTGCCAGTATATTCACATGTTGTGGGGTTTAGGGAGTGGACACCTTTGGGGGCCCTCAGCCCACCTGCCACCTTCTCAGTGCCGTGCTCTGTGCAGCCACTACCAGTGATCTGGGTTTGACCTGTGAGATCAAAGTTATCCCTACTTTGGAGAATCATCAGGAAAGAAAACAACAAAAACCAAAGTCAGTCAGGGGATAATGGGAATCAAAGAAAGTACTTATCATGTGCTAAACACTTAAAAAAAAAATCTGCCTTCCAGAATTGTCTTTGCTGCAACATCCAGGAGAAGAAGCAGACCAGTCCAGTTTCCAGTGGCTGTTGAAGGGGGACATTGTTTATGGGTCACCTTTCTACCAATGATTCCCAGAGCCCCACCTCTGGGCCTGTCGCCTCAAGATCCCCATCACATATGGCCACACCTAATCACATGCAGCCTAAACATGTTTGTGAAAGCAGCTTTATTGAGGTATAATTGACATACGTGTATAATAATCTGTATGTGTTCAAAGTGTACAATGTGGTAAGTTTTGACATCTGTTTACACCTGGAAACTGTTTACACAATTGAGACTATGAATATATCCATCCCCACCACAAGTCTGCTTGTGCTCCTTTGAAATCCTTCCCTTCCATCCCTCCCTAACCCTCGCCCATTCCCCAGTAACCACTGGTCTGTTATTCTCACTATAGAATAGTTTCTGTTTTCTAGAATTTTTTACATAAATGAAATCCTACAGGAAGTACCCTTTTTTGCCTGGCTTCTTCTGGTCAGTGCAATGATTCTGAGGTTCATTCATGTTGCGTGTACCAGGGTGTTCATTGTTTTTATGCTGAGTAGGATTTCAAGGTAAAACACAATTTTATTTGCCTTTTTACCTGTTGATGGACATTTCCAGTTTTTTGGCTGTTGCAAATAAAACTCCTACAAATATTCATGTACAATTCTTTGTATGGCACACGCCTTCATTTCTCTTGGGTAAATATCTAGGAGTGCAATGGCTGGGCCATCTGGTAGGTTTATGTTGAACTTTCTAAGAAACTGCCAAACTGTTTTCAAAGTAGTCATCCCATTTCACATACTAATCAGCAATGTGTGAAGTCTCAGTACGTCCATATCCTTGGCAAGACTTAGTATGGTTAGGCTTTTTAATTTTAGCCATTCTAATGGGTGTGTAATGGTATCTTATTGTTTTATTTGGATTTACTTAATGATAATGATGTTGAGCATCTTTGCAATTTGCTTATTTTCCATCTATATATCTTCTTTGTTGAAGTGTAAGTTCAGATCTTATATCCATTTTTTAAAAAGTAATGGGTTGTTTGTTTGCTTATTATTGGGTTTAGTGTTCTTTATATATGCTGGATACAAGTTCCTTGTCAGAATATTTCCTCTCATTTTGTGGTTGTCTTTTCACTCTCTTAATAGTGGAACCCAAATAGCAGAAGTTGTAAATTTAATGTAGTACAATATATCAATTTTTCTTTCATAAATTATGCTTTTTGTATTATATTTAAGAAATCTTTTCCCAAAGCAGGGTTATAAAAATTTCCTCCTATGTTTTTTGTTGGAGTTTTATATTTTTGGTTTTTCATGTAGGTCTATGATCCATTTTGAATTAATTTTTGTATATGCTACAAGGAAGGTATGAATTAAAGTTCTGCTCACTGTGTCCCCCATACGGATATACAACTGTTCGAGCACTATTTGTTGAAAAGACTATCCTTTCCCCACTGAATTGCCTCTACCCTTACCAAAAATCACTTGTCCCTCTATTGTTGGTCTATTTCTGGGCTCTCTGTGGGTTTATTTCTGGACTCTCTATGCTGACCCTATTATCAATTATCTATTTTGACACTACTATCACACTGATGATTACTGTATCTTTCTAGTAAGTCTTCAAATCAGGTAGTGCTACCTTTCCAACTTTTTTATTCCTTTTAAAGTTGTTCTGGCTATCCTATTTTTTTTCTTTTCTTTTTTTGCATTTCCACATCAGTTTTAGAACTAGCTTGTCAATGTTTACAGTAAACTCTGCTAAGATTTTGGTTGGAATTGTATTACAACTATAGACTAATTTGGAGAATTGACATCTTGACAATATTGAGTCTTCTGATCCATAAACATTGTCTATATCTGCATTTATTTAGATCTTCTGTTTCTTTTGCAGTGTTTTGTAGTTTTTAATCCATGGGCCTTACACATATTTTGTTGGACATAACCTCAAACTACTTATATTTTTGATGCTACTGTAAATGACATTTTAAAAACATTTTTAGTTTCTGCTTATCCATTGTTATTATACATAAATGTGGTCTTTTATATTGACTTTGCATCTTGAAACTTTGATAAACTTATTTACAAGTTCTAGTAGCTTTTTGGTAGGTCCCATAGGATTTTCTACATAGAAGAGTATATCATTTGTGAGTAATCTTCCTTTCTAATCTCCATACCATTTATTTCTTTTTCTTGCCTTGTTGCACTAGCTAGAAATATCAGTATAAAATTGAAGAGAAGTGGTGAGAATGGACCTATATTTCTTCTTTCTGATCTTGGGAAAAAGCATTTTTTCATTTTTTTTAATCATTAAGCTGAATGTAGGTTTCTTGGAGATGCCTTTAACCAAGTTAAGAAAGTTGTGTCTATTCCTAGTTTGCTGGGATATAGATTTCCTTTTAGGAATGGATATTATATTTTGTCAAATACTTTTTATACATTTGTTTTGATGATTATATGTATATTTTTTTTCTTAGACTGTTAATATGGTGAGTCACAGTGATTTGTCAAATGTTTAATCAACTTTGCATTTCTGGGATAAATGCACAATACCATTTACTTCATCATGATATATTCTTTTTTATACATTTTTAGATTTGATTTACTTTTTAGCTGAGATTTTTTGCTATATGTGCATGAGGAATGCTGGTCTGTAATTTTCTTATCTTATAATGTTGTCTTCTGTAATGGTGAGTTCATAGAATGAGTTGGTAAGTATTCCTCCCTCTTTAATACAAAAAGAGCTTGATGTTATTTATTCCGTAAATGTTTGAGAGAATTCCCCAAAGAAGCTATCCAGTTCTTGAGTTTGGTGGAGGGCGTGTGTATGTGAAATTTGTTCACTACAAATTCGGGTTATTTCTTTTTTTTAGTGAACTTTGGTAGCTTATGTCTTTCAAGGAATTTGTCCAGTTTATTTAAGTTTATTTATGGCACTTATTATTTATTTCATAGAAATAGAGTTATTTGTAATATCTTCTTATTTCTGTTTTAATATCTATAAAATCTGCAGTGTTGTTATTTTTCTCATTACAGATATTTGGTAATTTATGTCTTTTCTCTTTTTGTCCTACTTAGTTTGGTTAGAGGTTTATGAAGTCTATTGATCTCAAAGAATTAGCTTTTAATTTCAATGATTTTTCTCCATTGTTTTTCTATTATCTATTTCATTGAGATATTTGCTGATTTTTATTTATTATTTTCTTATGCTTACTTTGGTTTTAACTTACTCTTTTTTTATGTTTTAGATTCTTAGGTGGGAGTGAAGGTCATTGAGTTGACCTTTCTTCTCTTTTAGCATTGGCATTTTAGTGCTCTAAATTTCCCCATTAAGTTTTACTTTTGCAGCATCTCATAAATTCTGATATGCTGTATTTTCACTAAGTTAAAAATAGTTTTTATTTCCCCTTTGATTTCTTTTTTCGCCCAAGCATTATTAAGGTGGTTTAAAATAGTTTCCAAAAATTTGGGAATTTTATAGATATCCATACTCACCCCTCATCCCATAAGCAGGAGAGGACCATGTATGCATAAGAGGCTGAGTTCAGAGGTTAATTCCCTCTCTCTGAAAGTGCTGGGATCTACTTCCCAAACTGCTCCTTCCTAACATTAACACAATCGCTTCAGCTGTTGATGCAGACACAAAGATAAGTTCTGTCTGATGGAAAGAGTTACCCCAACCCCCCTCTGCAAATCTGAGTCAGAACATTGCTACTGAGCCCTGCTGCTAACTAATGTTCAATTACTAGGTCATTCTGGTAATATCCCAGAATGAAGACTGACATCAGGTGCTTTTGCCTCTTCCCAGCAGATAGCAGGGGATGGCTGATTGCCCCTCAGAGCCCAATAATAACTTAGGGAGCCTCTGGACTAGCAGACTCTATTCCTATGTTCCTTGAATTTGCCCTTCAAGCCAACCTGGGTTGAAACGACCATTTCCTTACTCCCTTCTTGAATTTAAAAGCATGAACTTCTTGCTAGAAAACGTGGGCTAACTTGTTCACTGGGACTGATGCCAATCTGGGTACCTATAATTCAACAAAAAAAGTTTTTTATCATCTACTGCTCTAACTATCCTAGTTGTCCAGACCCTTTCTTACTTTACCACAGTAATTTTACCAGCCTGTTTCTAATCTTTTCTGGCTGGTTCCATAGCCCTGCCGAGTGGGTTCATTTGAACTGATGTTTTCCAGGGACATGTTCCTCTAATACACAAAGTCAATTTGACTTGCAAAGTTATTTGCAGGAGTCCAAATTGTCCGTAATTGACTACTTCCTAATGCCACTTAGGCTAAAATCTGAAAGGAAAGGAGTGTGTTGCCTGAGTGAGCCGTTCATTCCAAGTGCCATTTATTTCTCCACCACTTGAAATAGTAAATGGTCGGCACCAAAGGAAGGTAAGGAACTCCTGGGGATCTTCTTTGAGCACCTAAACCTCTAACCTTTCACTGGGGTAGACTGCTGGGAAGAGTATGTAGTCCCCAGAAGTTAATCTGTTGTTTGTAATATCTGATTTACATATTTCTTCTAAAGAATGATGCAAATGGTGTAGGCTGGAGGAGCTCTGAAGCAACATCAAATAGAAAACTGCATGATTGAAAGAAATGTTTTCTTAAGATTCTGCAAAACTTTTGACAAGCTTCTAGTCAGAAAAGGCACATCAGTTTTGACTGGGCCAGCATTGTTGAGGATGATTCTGAGGGCGTTCTCTTGATCAAGGGGGAAGACTAAGGGGATTGATTGTGGTGTCTGCCATGAATACAGTCATAGGGGTGGTGACAACACCAAGAGTGCTTGGCACTATGCCAGGTGTGGGAACGTGGCAGTGAACAAGACAGATTCAGCTGATGAACTCATAAAGCTTACAGGGTGGGGATGACTATGAAGGTCACTTCTTCTGTCATTATTTGAAAACGTCATGGTCCTTGTTCTGCCCATCACTCTTACTGTCAATGGATTATTGTATAAGAGCCACAATGTCAATTAAGACCACTCAGTATAGTTCTCTAGCAGGAAAACTCAACAAGAGGAAAGGTGTTTATCACAGCAAGTAAGACTTACCTTTCAGTTGTATTTTCTTTCTCAAGAGCACACTGGCCAAGAAGAACTTCATCTAGATGAAGATACTCCAGGCCCAACCAGTATATTTTTCCCTGGTGGGAGGCAGCCACATTCTCAGCCAGGGTCAACTCTCATTTGTGGGGAATGGAAGACAATGGACAAGGAACTAAGCTTGGGGGTGGGATGGCAGATTATCGTCTTCTCCAGGGCCACAGGAGAAGGCATTTCCTGAGACAGGGCAACCAGAGCAGGACAAGCGCCTCCTTGCTACCTGACCAGCAGCTATTCCTAAATGTCCCCCATGCAGGTTATGTGAGTTGTGCTCACTTACATGCGAAGACCCCCTTCATGTAGCTCCACAAATGCCATCAACAGCTGGTCAGTCTGATGGGGACAGGTTCTGTTTGTGAGGGCCTTGAAACTGCCACTTTGCATTGCTGGCACCAAAGTCAGGGTCCAGAGTTTGCTGCAAGAGGCCCCCCTCTGCCCACAGACGATGCAATGGATTGGTGTCTTTTTCACTTTTTTGCTTTTTCACCAAAACAAAGCAGTTGACACGGAAGTAGCTATTATTGCTACACATAATTATTGCCCCTCACTCAGGCTCACCAAATGTTGAAAATATTTGCCTGCTCAGCATCCATTTTCTCTATCTCTAGAAACTGCATCAAGATTATCTTTTGGGAAATCATCCTTTTGGAAGAAGCATATCTGTTGTTTTGGATAGTGTCTGTCCAAGCTCAGCACATGACCAACACCTGGTCAAACAAGGAACTGGTTTCGGTATAGAGATATGTGACCCATTCTGAGCCCATGAATGTCAGGTGTAGATTCTTCTAAAATGATTGGGAGAGTGACAGGATTTTGCCTGCTGTTGACAGGCTGATGGAATAGAAGCCTGAAGCTGTTGGCTGCTGTCTTTGCCACCAGCTGTACAGAACATACTTAAAAATAATGTATGTCCCCCTGCATGGGGGACAATTTAAGAGGAAAAACAGAGTTGAAGGACTGAAAGGGACACATTCTTGCTAATAAGAACTGAGCACCTGGATCCAGCCTTACCTGAACTTACCTACACCTTTGGACTTTTTAGTTATATGAACCAATTTTTGAAACTTTTGCTTAAGGAAGTCTGAGTTAGGTTCCTACCACTTGTACCCTCAAAAGTCCTGATGAATATACAGGTTTTCTTATTTCATAGAGATTCTCATAGGAATTGGGCAGAGATAGAGATGTACCTCTGAAAGTTCCAGCATTTGAGCAACATATATATTTTTATAAGCATTGTGGATGGCACATAGGCCTAAAGTGCTAAGCATGTTCATCAGCACTTGACAAGCTAATGACAGCTACATGCCAACCACTGGGCACCATGGTAGAAAAGGAAGAAGCCAGACCCCGTCCTCATGGAAATGTACAGTCTAACCAGAAAGGCAGATTTAATACAAGCTAAAACTTACAGCAGAAGCTCTCACCTTCAGGACCACAGTGCACTGGTGAGTCACCCTGTATTATGAAGTATGCCACAAGGAATTTGCGACTCATGAAGCTAAGGTACTGATGTTGGCAGATGATTTAAAAAGTAAACATGAATTAGAGTAGATTCAAGATTACTGCAATAATAATGCCATATTCATTCACTTGGTTCTCCAGAATGTTTCTGAGTGGGAGAGAAGGGGTTGGCATAACAGTTAATGCCTATGGACCCATGTCTCCAGGAGTGTGTTGTTCCCAAGAATGTCCCCAAGCAATGATCATAATATCCATGTGCTGGGGGAGGAGCAGTAGCAGAACTTCCAATGCTTACTGTGCACCGATTAGGCACCAGGTACTCTACTGAGTGCATGAGAAGGCTTGTTTCATTTAGTCTACATGACAAACCTCTGAGTGGTTATCCTTCTTGTCTGGCAGCTTAAAGAACAACTCAATGCTAAACAGCGTGAGCCTGTCAAGCACAACTGGGTTCAGTGAAGGGAGAGATCTGCATAGGCTGGCGCTGTTGAAAAGTGTTCCCAGGAGGGGCCAAGCCTTAAACAGGGCCAGGAAAGACAGTAAAATATGCACCAGCAGGGGAGAGGGGAGGCATGCGGGCTCTGGAATAAACGAGACAGATACAGGACACCGGGTGCCAGGCTCACCTTCCTGGCACCATTACAGTCAGTACCAGGACACTGCCAGATGTACTTACACCTGCCCCATCACCCGCTTGGCTATTCCATGCATTCTGTCCCACTTCCAGGCCTTTGTCCATGCTGTTCCTTTGCCCTTGCCTCCTTCAGCTAAGTAGGTCTGGACTCTGAGCTCCTTTCCACTCTCTCAAGAAGAGAAGCTGCTTCTCCTGGGACAACCAAAGCAAACTATTCCCTCAGCTGCTGATGAACTTCAGATTCCCTTCAGGATGCCAGATCCCAGAACTACCCACCCCTGCATGCAGACTTATCTCCTCCTTCCCTGCACCCTGCCTGAAACTTTGGACCAGCCCCTCCTTAGGCCAAATGTAGCTGCCCCACACTGCACTCAGTTTCCTTCATCCATCCAGACAGTTTGTCTAGTTAGCCATGAGCTGGCACCCTGAACAAACAACAAGCAAACCAACCCTCGGTCTTGTCACTTCTCTCGCCAAATTCTTGACAGTTAATAATGAGCATTTATTAACTGCTTAGCGTGTCCCTGGCACTGTCCTAAGCCATGGCATGCATTGCTTTACCGAAGCTTCACAAGGAGGCTGTGAAACAGAATTGGTAGCATCTACATTGTAGAGGCCAGGGGACTGTGGCTCTGAGAAGTTAATGAACTTAGGTGATTCCCCAAGCTGGCACAGCGGCATGATGCCAGCCAGCCAGGTGCTCTTAAGCACCTTTCACTCATCAGTCGTGGCCATAGGGACCGAACCCCACAGCCTCAGCCTGATAGTCCAGACCCTCCAGCACCAAGATCTGACTTAGTTCTCTGGTCTCAGCCTCCCACGCAGCCTCACAACACAATCCGGCCACTGGGCATGCAGTTGCCTGGGGTTCTCTGCCTTTCTCCACGCCTTGGCTTATACTGAGTCCTCTGCTTGGAAGGCCATCCCTCGCCACCTCCACTTGTTGATTCACACTTTAAAATCTGCCTGTTCCTCCAGGTTTTTCAATATAACCTCCCACCTCATTACCATTGAAATTTATCCCTGCCTCTCCCACATATGCCCTTCATATTTCTTTCATAATGCATCTCGCCTTGCTTTCTTGCTATTTGTGTGCAGTTACTTTATCATGAATCTCTGACAGGCAGGAGTTGGGTTTGACTCTTAAGCGGTTCTACGCGGGTGTTTGGATCCGGGCCCTGCATGTGGGAGCTGCTCAAGAAATGTTAGCAGAGTGAAACCGGAAGGCCAAGCTTTACCTTTCTCCAAATACCTTCCCACAGCGGCTCACCAAAGTATCTGAAATTTCCATTAGAGTCACTCCCTTGGTTTAAAACTTTGCCTCCAGAAGGTCTCTGCTGAAATGTAAATATAATAGCCAGGAATGGTAACGGATTGACGCATTAATACCTTGGGTTATGAGCTACTCAACCACTGGAGTTAAATCATGAACTGGTCTGGAAAGAATGGACTCATTTCCCAAGGTGAGTGATGCCTCATTTCTTGGTGGTGGACACACATGAGGAAGCCTGCCCCCTTGACCAGAAGAATGATTCCCAAGTATCTGTAGGCCTCTAGCCTATTCCCTGTGATAACTGCAGGTAGACAGCATGATTCGATTTGATTCTGGAGGTGATATGGGTGGCACAAGGAGGCATCACCCTCCCTAGGTTCTGACCGTGAAGGCTGCTGCATCCCACTCTCCTTGCTCAGAAACCCTGCAATGGGGAAGAGGAGCTAGAAAGAACCTATGGTGAATTAAACACTGTCCCCCCAAATTCATGTCCACCTGGAACCTCAGAATGTGACCTTATTTGGAAACAGGGTCTTAGCCGATGTGACTAAGATGAGGTCATGCTGGATTAGAGTGGGCTCTAAGTCCAGTACCTGGTGTCCTCATAACAAGAAGAGAGGACACACAGACACACCGAGTGGAACAGTGTGTGAGAATGGAGGCAGAGGTTGGAGGGCCGCAGCTACAGGCCTAGGATGCCAGGGGTGGCCTAAAACTAGCTCTGGTTCAGAAACTGGAACCAGAGGCATGGGACCGGTTCTTCCTCGGAGCCCCCAGAAGGAATCAAAGTTGCCAGCATCTTGCTTTTGGACTTCTTGCCTTCAGGACTGTGAGAGAATACATTACTGCTTCGTTAAGCCACCACATTTGTCACGGCAGCCCTAGGAAATGAATACAGGAACTGACATGCACAGATGGCCTAACGTGCACCAGGCACTTTACTTCTGCTAATACTTAACCCTCAAGAAGGGACTTGTCACACCCTTTTCATGGATAGGAAAGACTGAGACCCAGAGAGGGGAAGAACTTGTCCCATGCCACAAAGCTAGGAAAATGGCAAAGCTGAGTTTTGGTCTGGAAAGCTGTATCAGGCTGTAGCTGATCTTCTTCCATCTCTGAAACCATCTTAATTTTCTCTCCCTGAAGGCTTACTAAGTGCCAGAACTTCTTCAAAAGGTTCACATGTGGCTCCTAGGGCAGACATCTTTATGTTCTTGTCACAGATGTAGCCTCAGAGCACAGGGCAGCTCCTGCACATAACAGTTGCTCAACAAATATTTGCTGAATAAATGAATCCTCCCCCCACCCCACTTCTCATGAGGTAGATATACCTAGTCATTTTGCAGAAGGGGAAAATGAGGCACAGAGGGGGTCAGTGACTTGCCCAGAATGCTGACCCTTGGTATCAAATGACATGGTGTGATTCATTCCCCCACCCACACACCAGATGACACTGACGTTGCTAAAGCCAGTTTCCTTAGCATTAGCTGTTCTCTGTCCTCTTCTCCATATCACCATTGTCACTGTCATTGATTGAGCATTGCTCCACATTAGCACTGGGCCAGGTGTTTTGCAGACAGTTTCACTTTTAACCCTTATTATACCCCTCTGGGCTAGTTACTATTAGCATCCTGCTTTACCATACTGGGAACAGAGGCACAGAGAAATGAAGTAATGTTTTAGTGTCACACAGCTGGTGAGTTAATAGGTCAAGCCTCCCTGATTCCAACACCCACTGGTACTCACAGCCATTAAGTAGATGGCCTCCTTAGCAGAAGCCCCCATCAACGTGAACAAGGCCAAAGCACAGAAGCTGGTGAGGGGCTGTGCTGCTCTGCCCTCCCAGCCTCTTCCAGGCTCCCTTCTCCAGGCACGCAGATGGGACCTCTCTCTCTGGCAACTTGGACTTGCCTGTGCTTTCGCAGCTCACATTGAGTCTGCCAGAAAGTATAAGGTTCTTCCCAGGACTTCTCTCCACCTTCCTTCATCCAAAGCTGAGGTTTGTTCCTCATGTGCATGTCAAACAGACGCACTTGAAGATGGACAAGGACTGTAGGCACACCAGGGATAGAGCAGTGAGAGACGAATTTTCTCCTCCCGGGAGACTTCATCTAATGTTTCCTTCCAGCAAGTTCCCAAAAGTTCTATCTTATTTATTTCCCCAGGAAACCGCCAACTTCACACCACAGTGAAAATTTTCTTACTCAGTCCCAAGATGCATTTTCCTCGTGAGCTAAGAATACTTAAAGCTAAGATTTTCTAATAATATTGCATTTTAACGGGGATTCAGTTTCCCAAAATAATGATAGTTTCTGGCATCAGAGTAGAGAATGGCATCATGGGGGAAGGTGGAGAGCTTTCCACCCCTGAATGGCACAGGTGAATGCCACCCTGCTTGCGAGAAAGCCTGGCTTTGCCTGGAGTGATCCTATCCAACTTTTTGGCATCTCTGGGCCACACTGGAAGAAGAAACATTGCCCTGGGCCCCACATTAAATACACAAACACAAACAGAAACTGATGAGCCAAAAAAAGGTTTTAGGTAAATTTACGATTTTGTGTTGAGCCGCACTGATAACCATCCTGGGCTGCATGCGGCCTGCAGGCTGCGGGTCGGACACCCCTGAAAATCCTTTGGTCTGTGTAGTGTCTAAGGAATCCCTTGGGCTGTAATAGTGAGAACAGTAAGGGAACCCACACCACATCCTGACCAGCCTTCCCAGTTCACTGATGGAGAAAATGGGAAGACATTTTCCAAAGTGACAAGCACCAGCTGGCCTGAATCCCCTACTTCCCCACATGCACTCTTGGGCCACCACATCGCTGGTCTTTCTGGATGTCATTTAAATGTCCCAAAGTAGGAGAAAAGGGTTTGTCCCATGAGATGGGAAGAAAAGCAGATTTACTCAGGGCCTCTCCTGGAACTTGCCACTTACAATCACATCAAGGTAACCTATCATGGACTTGGCTCTGGAACCCAGGAGGAAGGAGAGGCTGGGAAGGGGCCTTGATGCTGAACAGGCAAAGGTAGCAAAGGTGGTGCTGAGTTGAGCAAGACTTGAAGATTTATCATGCACTCAGCCGGCAGATGATGGATTCAGCAGAGAGCCTCAACTGCTCTGCAAAGCGGGGGGGCCCTCAAGGCAGGCTCTCCCCACTGAACTGTGCATTCTCTGGAAGTAACAACCCACTTAAGAACAAGGTCAAGTAGTAAGCCTAGTCTAGGGTCACATGGTAGGAGGAGAGGACCCTCTTCATCCATCTGTTGTGGCTCCCCTTTGGACTAAGTCATGTAGATTTTAGAATCTCCCATATGTATCCCTGCATCTAGGGTGCAGTAGTGGATGTGCAATCAATATTTATTGAGTGAATGAGTCTCCTGGGAAGGATAATATATTAACATATTATCTGCTGGTAATAGCTTTGTGCAAATTAGTTTAAAATTAAAATGGATACTTCTTTGGTACTTTGCATCTTATTAATAAATACATGCAGAATCCCATTTAGTTGTCACAATAATCTTGAACAGGGTTTATCTGTGACCTTGAGTAAATTATTTAACCTTTGAATGCCTTAGTTTCCCCATGTATAAAATGGAACTAATAGCACCTACCATAGAGACTTGTTAGAATTACTGGGATAATGCACAGGACCTGTGACCTCTGCATGGCTTGTTTTTCCATTCTTGGGGGACAGGCTATTAAACGGTGCCTCGGGATGTGGGGACAAAGTTGAGGCTGAGGTCAGCTCCTTCCACGGTTGCCATCTTGGACTCTGACCAAGAAAGAAGCTGGAAGGGAAGTGCAAGAGCATGGGGATTGCTGGGAGCCCCTGCCTCCTCACCTTGGTGTTTATTCTCCACGATTTTCTAAGCTGGATCTTGGCAAGTGCCCAGGGGCTGTGGCCAAGCTGAGTTCCCTCACTCTACTCTGTCTGTCCCCTTTTGCCTGAGCCTGGAGAATGAGTCCCCACTCTTTCTGGCCCCACCCTTCATTTATTTTTCAGGACCCTATCTTTCAGGGAAATACTACTCTATAAACATTAGAGGCAAAGGGAAGGAGAAGAGACACAGGGCACAGAGAGAGCAAGAGAGAGAAAGGAAATAATTTTATTTAAAAAAAGGAGTAGATGCTGGGAGTGGTGTTGAGGGGGTGTGGTGAGAGCACAGGGAAATGAGGACCCAGGAAGTGGAGTGGGTTCAGCCTTTGATGGGGATTCTGAGGCAGGGATATTTAATGGTAGAGGTTATAAGCTTCCAGCCTATAGGCTAAATCCAGGCAAGCATTAATGTGAGGTCTATACAAGGTTTTAAGATTTGGAAAATTTCTCATAAAACACAAGATATCCAGTTTTAAATATGTGGTCATACTGAATTCACATTTAATCATGGAAAAAATGGACTGGAGCTAAGTGGCAGCTACTCCCTCTAGATGGGGCACAGGCCATCTCCAGGTTGCCACAGTCCCTACCATTGTCTACTGCCTGGCTCTCAGCCTGGTCCACTTTCTTAAATGATTTGCCTGGTCTCTTTAGGTACCTGATTTGGGGTGCCTGCATGTATATGTATAATTTTTTAGCACCAGTTGGAGAAACCACCTTTTTTTTATCCAGCTACCCCTCTCCTCAGTATAGATCTGCGTGCAAAGGCAGTATCTGAGAGCTGGTTTTGAAATGAAAGTTAGAGAGTGGTGGAAAGGGGAGTAGGGATAAAAGAGGAGAAGCAATTTGAAAGTGGGAAAAGAAAAAATCCAGGGCAAGGGAGAGGGGGTGTAGACAGGTGGAAAGAGAGAGGGAGGAGTCAGACTTCTTCCCCATCTGCCCCTGCTGGCTTCCTTATTTCCTTAAACAAGGCCTGCCGTCTTTGTGGGTCAGCCACTTTCCTCATTAGTGTAAGGTTGCATCAACATGTTCATCATCAAATAATGAACTTTCCATGAGGCTCCTCTGAGAGTAAATTAGATGGAGATTCTTAAATAAATTAATCAATGACAACACACTGTTTATATTAGCTTTCCTAGATGATTGATTTAATATTTATTAAGCCTAGAATTCGTGCTACTGTATAAATGACACATTACTACCTTCTTCCAGCTTGAATTAATTTCACAAAACAAGGCATTTTGAGATGAGCATTTCTAGGTTAAAGCTTTCATAAAGGGTGGTGGAGTTGTGTGGGTAGGGTAAGGAGAGAGAGAGAGAAAGGTGAGGTTTATTGTCAGTTGTTCCATTAAAACATCAGTCAGTCTTAACTACCCTTTAAAGAGTTCTCATCTCCCTGACTACCAGATGTTTGCCAATATTGCAGTGGATCTGCTATGAAAATGCTAAAATTGTTTCTGAGAGAAAGAGCTCTCATGCTAAAGAGGTTTGAAGACTTTCTGTTCAGTTTGTTCAGGTCTAATAGGATCAGCTCTGTGATCAACTTTTTCTAACCCAGTCTCCAAAATTGTCTAGAAACTGCACATTTCATTAGTTCTATGAATAATTCCTGAGCACCTGATATGCGCCAGGCACCTACTATGTGCACTACATAAACCCACACAGATCCAAGGTAATTCCCAGTGGAGGCTGGGAATGAAGTCAGAGCAACCTGAGTAAGGTAGGGTGAGGATGAGGGGGTTCTTAGGGAAAGGTGTTCATCGAGGAGTGTCCCTGCCCTGGCTCCTGAGGAATGGGAAGAAAACTTCTCGGTGATGATCTGGGGGAGGGTGCTCCTCACAAAGGTGATAGCAAGTGCAAAAGTTCAGAGGAAAGGAGGAGCTTGCTCCGTGCCCGATACCAAAGGAATGGCAGCACTGGAGTTGGGAGACATGGGCTTGCTGGAACCAGTGAGAAGGTCAGTTATAAAATATTGCATGAGATGTGCAGTTTTGTCACGTTTAAGCACCAATTCTAATAGAAGGCAGGCTAATAAATAACTGTACTGTAGAAATCTTTAGGGAACCTACTTTGATAAACAGAGAAGAAATATTTCTAATTATCGTAACAGGATTACCTGTAAATAAATGCTTTTGAAAATGTCTAATTTGACATTTCAAAAACAACTTGTCCTCTTCAGTAGTTTAAGCACACTGCCTCCTATTAAGACCTTCCATTTGCATTCTAAATCTTTGATCTCTTCTTTCTCTCTTCCCCTCAAATAAGTTCTGAACAGCTCTCAAGAGCTTGGAGTTCTTCATAGCTTTCGAAAACATCAACACCAGCCAAGTTCTTGCCTAAATGATCCCAAATTATTACTTAATAAAGTCTGGATTTTTGAGGCATTCCTAGAATAACAGTTGCTAGTTATTTCATTGATTATATCAATTTATGGGTACATTATTAACCCCATTTTGCAAATGAGAAAAATGAGACTTAGAGAAGTTGTATAACTAGGTCAAGGTTTCCTGGAAGAAAATGGAGGAGTCAAGACTAAAACCAAGGTTGTCTGAACTACCTACTTGTAAGTATAGGAAGTACACTGTATTAGAAGTTAAGCTTCTGGTGTCTGCTCTGCCATTAACTAGCTTTTGACCTTGAGTGAGGTGCTTAACCTGTCTAGGGCTTAGTTTCCTCATCAGTAAACATGGCTCTCACCATACCTGCCACGTCTACCCAGAACACACCCATCCCACAAATGTCGCCTATGTGCCATGACACGTGCTGGGAACGCAGATGCCAGGGACACAAGATGCCAGAACTGGCTTCATGAAGATTACCATCATGGGAAAGAAAGCTATTATTCAAATGATCCCACAAGTAAGTGCAAAATTACAATGGAAGCAGGTGTGCAGAGCCTTTACACAGGTGGGCCTGGCCCAGCCCGAAAGTCCGGAGAGGGCAACCTGAGCCAGTGCCGTTGGACCTGAGACCTGAGTGTCGGGAGGAGGCAGCTGGGTAAAGGAGTAGGGGGAGGCACCCCTGGTGCAATGGGGAATGCTCCAGGAGTGAAAACAGCCTGTGCAAAGGCCTTGTGAGAAACAGAAAACTTGGCCCTGAGATAAGGCCAGTGTGTCTAGAGCATAGGGTATGAGGGGGTGTGAAGAGAGAGGAAGCTGGAAAATTGGACATCAACCATGTGGAGCCTTGAAGGCCATGTTAGAGTCCTAAGGGTTCTAAAATTTTCCAGATTTTGTGACTTCTTTGTGTTGACTCCTGCCACTCCCCCTCAGTTCCAAAGAAACCTCTTTCCCTGACCCTGCTACCCTCTTTTCTTTCAAAAGAATGGGGAGGACCTGTGTAAAGGCAAAGGCCTCGCACTGCTTGTGGTCAATGGTCACCATGGCTAGTCAATGGCCAGCACTGAAGGGGCTTCGACCTGGCATCTGGGGCCAGTGAGATAGCATGTTCCTTTCTCAGAAAAGAAAGACCCTGGCATTTGTACCTTGGCAGAAGAGCCCAACCTGCCAGGAGGACCCCATGGCCAAGGCCTCGAATGTTGGAAAGGAAATTAGTTTCGGCAAAAGCACAAAGCAAAGGGTTGGTCAGGTCCTCCACTCCCTGCCTCGGATGCTAATCTGGCTGGTGACAGTGGACTCCAGGAGACAAAAGGTCACACAGGCACTCTCTATTGAATGCCACCTGCCTTACCACAAACACACACTTGTTTCATTTCTGATGGTGATGAAGGGTTCAGACTGCTGCACTCCTGCCTTAATCAGATTCACTCCACTTTGTTCGGGAGGGCTGTTTTCTGGTGCCTCTGAGGAAATAACGACGAGAAATACAAGGAAGTCTCCTACTTGATTAGCACGGATGGACACACAGATCCCAGTAGTAATTAATCCCAGGATGTTTACAAATTTTTTCTCCTCTGTCAGCCAAGAAGCGGGGTTTACAGCTGTTGCCATGAAGGAATGGAATAGAAGCTGATCGACCCTGTCCTCCTCAGATTAATCATCTCATGGTGGTTAACAAATAGAAGGCTCCTAAAGGTCAAGTCCTTAGGATCCTAGTGAAAAGCAAGTTACAGGCATGTAAGATTCTCTAAAGACAGCTTAGAAAATCCTGAGTGAGCAGACTTTTCTTTTTCTTTTTTTGCTAGGGAAAAGGGGAATATACAAAATGTAAAGGCCCCCAAACAATGCAAAACAGCTATAAACGCATGTGGAAATTGGGCTGTTGGGAACTTTTCTGAGTGAGGAAAGGTCAGGCAGAAAATCCTTATGACCCAACCTGGGACTGTTCAACATCTTCCAGAGCATCTAGTCCTCTTTCTTGCCCAGTAAGGACTGCAGAATGGCCACAGGCCAGTCGTCCCAGGACCACCACTCTGGGATGACGTGAGGCCTCACGTGGGCTGTTGTGAGGCCTTGGGAACACTACGATGAGCGTCAATTCTTTTGATGCTCTGACCGAAGGACAGGAGATTCAAGTTTTGGTCCTGGCTCCAGAAAGAATGAGTCATGTGACATTGGGTAGGTCACTTCACCTCTCTGAACCTCAGTTCAGTCGTCTGCAAAACCAAAGGACTGTGGCTCTGTATAGCTTGAAATTTCCATGTGGCGGGATTGAAAAGTCCTTACTTCCAGCAATTTTAGGATATTGTGCTGAGTATGTAATCAAACCAGGATAGACACTCTCATGTTTTTTACATATATTTTGGATGTGAGAGGTCTGTTTGTGGAGGGATGGTGGTGGGACAGGATTTACCCATTTCTTCTTAGAGATTTTTGAAAACATTAAAAATAAACAACTAAGGATTATTTATAATTTCTACACTGACTATATAGGTATTTCTAAAGAGTTCTACAGTGCTTAAAACAGTTTGTTCTCTTGGACACTTTTATAATACTCTTCAAAGGTTTTTTTTCTTTGCATATATTCTCACTTTGTTTTCAGACACTTCATTCCTAAAATATGGAGAGGTCAGCTTCAGCCAATAGATTAAGAATTAATCTGAATTAATTAGGGAAATTAATTAAGGAATTAATTAAGGTACTGTCTGAATTAAGGAAAGCTTCTTATGCTTTCTGGAGCTCTGAGTATCTCATCTTCAATCTTCTGAGTTCTGGGAAGCTCCAAATCCACTTGCTGAGGCAAAAAGAAAAAAAAAAAATTCCTGGAGGGTACCCAAGAGAGAATCAGACTGCATTTCCAATGGTCTTCTGGTCCACCCCATCCTTGACTTGACAGGGGTCCTGCCCATCACATGCTGCTCATGAGAAAATGGCCAAGAAACATCCACAAGTTCTGAGCAAACAAACTCTACCTCACCGGAAATGCTATATTATGCACTTGATCACTGGGCAAAGCTACCATTGCCAAATAATAAGTAAATAAAGAGAAACACAGGGTTTGTTTAAAGATGCAAAGTGGGAAAGAACATTATTTTCTCTCTCTTGGGACTCAGCCTCCACTGTGAACCAAAAACTAGAGTTCGTCACACTAATATTCTAAACCTGTTGAACCAGATCAAAATCTCTGTATCTACATATACTGCCAGCTGAACTTGAACAAGGACAATATTTCACTTGGTTCATATCCATGATCTTTTTTTCTTTTCATAGAATTTCCTAAGTGATTCGGTAGCCAGCGTTTCTCACATGAAGAGCCTTCAGAAATGTATGTGGTGTGTTTGTGAGTGTTGTGTGGTGGTGGTCAAGATTAGTACTTTTATTATGTTTTTACATGAACTATTTATTTCTGAAGCTGTAGTTCAGGTCCCCAATATCTATTATATTGTAAAATACAATTCTTTTCCTCCCTTCCCCCCTCCCTCCCTCCCTTCCCTTTCTTCCTCCCTCCCTCCTGCCTGCCCTTCCTCCTTTCCTTCCTCCCTTCCTTCCTTCCTTCCCTGTTACAAAAACCAACCCAGCTGCAAGAACTTTCACACACAATAACCCAAGATAGTTCCTGTTTGCCCTGTTCCCAGATAAAAGAAAAACAAAACGAGTGTGGGGCAGTTTACAGTTTTTTTGAAATAGGATACATTTTTCCCATGTTCAGATCTGAAAATACTCGGCTGTAATTTAATCTACCTTTATTAGATTACCCAGTTATGTCCATAACTTTATGGAAACCATCCTAAATTAGTAAGGTCAGGGAAGAAGGCTGGATGTGAGAATTCCCGCCGCTCCTGCCTGACATGTCTTCTGAATGGAGAGACAAGCTGTTGGCAAAGCAGTTGTGTCACGAGGGACAAAGGAGCTCAGCATCCCTCGAGTGTCCCCAGTGGGAAGTCTACCTTCTACTTCATCCGTAATGAGTTCGGAATAACCCCAGTCCTCAAGGAGTATATTGGGTAGTTATTGAATTGGCCATAAATGGTCATCCCAAAGTTATCATTTACTGGTCCAAAAATGCTTTGAGCTTATAGAACTCTACAGAGTGTCAGATATAATTCAGGATACCCAATTAAATTTGTATTTCAAATATCATATAAGAATATTTTTTAGTATTAGTATGTCTCAAATATTGCATAGGATATACTAAAAAATGATTTGTTTATCTGAAATACAGATTTAGTTGGGTGTCCTGTGTTGTTATTCACTCAATTTAGCAAAAAACTTCAAAACAACAGCATCTGTTAATAGCAAAAATAAAATGAAATAGCCAGTGTAACAGGTATGAATCTGAGGTTATAAATATGGGTGTGCGAGATATTTATCATCTTTTCATTGTTTAGAGAGCAACCTATTCTGCCTCTGAGTGCCCAAGCCTGCAGGAAATTCAGCCCCAGTCATTATGAGGCCCTGCATCCTCCCAGGGTCCCATCTCATCTCAGACCTTAGATGGTATGCAAAGAGTAGGGCTCCAGACGCCAAGCTGTCATGGTGGCCAGTGATGAACTCCTGGCCTGGGGCTCAGTGGTCACTTTAGGTATGGGGGCTCTATTTCAAGCTCCCAGTGGGGCTAGGGCAATTTTTTTTTAAGTCAAAGCAGCTCTGTAGTTAGGAGCTATGCTTTAACTAGTAATCTCTCCATCCTAACAGTGACTTCTCAAATTTTGTGAACTCTCTTCCCTTCTCCGCTGTTAAACTTTGAAGCCATTCTTTTACTTCTGGTTGACCTCAGTAATTTTTAGGCTTTTATGAAAAACAGGAAGAGTTTCTGTCTTCAGGTATTTCTACTCCCCCCTGCCTCTTCCACACAAAATAATCCCTTTGGAAGTAATTCCTTATGGGTCTGGCTTGGTCACATGACTTGCTTTGTCCAATGGAATATTAATAGATATGATCAAGCCAGGGCTTGACATGAGTTCAGAATGTTGGTGTGCCCTCTTGTCCTCTGCCACCATCATTGCCAAGTGTCCAAGGAGGAGAAGAGACATAGAGGGCAGGCAGACCTGCAGTTCACAGCATAGAGCCAAACCCAGCCAAGTCCAGCCCAGATCAGTTGAACCCCAGCCCATCTTCAGACTCATGAACAAAAAATACATATTGATTACTGATTATTACAGAGTTTGGGGATGGTGTGTTATACAAAACAACTAGCTGATAACACACACAAAAATTCATGTTTCAGTAGATTAGTAAATCACCTTGACACACTTAATGCTCAGCTGTGATATGGTATTAAAACATTTATAACAACCAAACATCACAGATATAAGCCCGTGATCCTACGGTGCTCTTTCTCTCTTTCTAACATCTGACATCATTCCTAAGTTAGCTAATCCTCCTAACAGTTTATATTCACTTAATAGCTTGCAGTTTATGAAGTGCTCTCACATTCACATCCATTATCCTATCAGGTATTTTTAACAATTCGGTGGTGAGGTGAGGTCAGTATTACTAGCTCCATTTGAGAGACAAGGAAATTGGTTCAGAAAGAGGTCAAGGGTTTGCCTAAAGGAACAAAGCCAGTTCTGAATTCCAGACCAGAGCTGGTACTCCAACCTGGTTCTAATTCCTCCTGCAGGGCTCCTCCCACCATGCCATGGTTGGCCTAGAATACCCAATGCAGGCCAGGCACATTATAGTCCTAGTAAACACCCGAGGAATGACAGAGGGATCACACCTTTCACACCAGAGGTGTAAGGGTGAAGTCAAAGCTCCCAGGAAGCATTTCAGCAGAGATGCTCTACACATAGCCTCTTAGCCTCTATGAAGGCTTTCCAGAACATGTGTTAATAGGAGTCAGGGTTGGGGTGGGGGTGGTGTAGAAGGACAGATGTGGTGAAGATTCTATGCTATTTGATACATGTTAGAAATTCTGGTTTAGTAAATTATATATCTTTGTTGCAAAGCTTTGAAGTAAGTCTGAAGGGCTTATTTGATGACTTTCTAGGTGAGGAATAGAGTGTAATGCATTCCTCTTAATTTATTTGACCATGGAACATTTTCATCAGGAATCATCTTGCTGGATTGGGGTTTTGCGGAACCCGCCTTGGGAAACACCAGCTTAGGGCATTGAACTATCAGGTTCTGCCCTTTGGCATCTTTCTTTTGTACCATCCAGAGCAGTTTGTGCAGCAGACACCCTCTGGGCCCTTTAGCTCTTGTTAGTTACTCAGTTCTAATTCCAAGGAGCTTTTAACTTAATGGGACAATACTCAGTTTATTAATTAACGTTCTTTCCCTGCAAACACAAAAAGCAACTCTGGCTAACTTCCCTGAAGATGTTAGAAAAACTCACAGAATCATAAGAGTTGACAAACAATTAGGATTTTAAAAAGTGCAGTTTGGGGCAAGTCAGCCCTGGGAGTCCCTGGGGCTGCCACTCCAGTACCTGCTATAGAGACAGGCCTGCCTGCACCTCTCTGCTCAGGTTTTAGGCTTCTGGGAGGGAGAATCTGTGTCTGTCCCAGGACCATTCAGCCACGGAAGACAGGACAGAAGGTGCCGCAGAGGCAGCTGCTGGGACTTGGACAGCCACCCTGCTTTGTGCCTCCCACAGCTGGCATGCAGTAGAGTCACATCGCTTGTGGGGGTTGGTTTGACGTTGGTGCACGTAGCTGTCACCACCCTTGGAAAGCCTATTATTCTTCTCTCTAGGTGTGGAAGACATTCCTGTTTCTTCCTTTGACCACCAAATAAAGACGCGCTGAGACCATACTGTAAAAAACTCACGGCATTCAAACTCACACTTGGCCTAGAGAAGCACGTTTGCAGTTAGAGTAGCCCCTGAAACCAGTAAGAATGACTAGGGGTAAGCAGAATGGTGGGTGGACTTGCCCACACTTCCTGAGTCTTCTCTATCTCCCTCCTCTTTTGCCAAATGCAAGCAGCTGAATTCAGAGTCCTGCGTGTGCGCTGCAGCTCCACTGCGCAGAGGCAGATTAACACGGCAGCCCTACACAAAGTCTAGAGAAAGCAAGGTTAGCATCCTCTTTGCTTGTTACTTAAAAAATGGATAAGGACATCAAGGATGGTATCCTGGAGGAAGAGGAGATCATTGGGGGTACATTTTTTGTATTCATTCAATGCATTCTAAACTATTTTTTAAGCAAGTCAACCTGAGGTTTTCTTCGGCCCTCTAAAATTTCAAATTCACAAGCAAATTAGGCATTGAAAGGAATAAGCTTCCAAAGGTACCACCACCTACTACTATGAAATACTGTGGGGGTTTATTTGAATATATTTTGCTTTTATTGTTCTGTTCTCTTTTCTCACTGTGACTTTCAAGGCAGTGTGGGAAAATGGTTAATACAAAATAAAAGTTAAAATTAAAACCACTTTTTCCACTACAGTGCTGTCTCCTTCCCACCCCCTCATCCCTGGGGGCCTGTTTAACTGAGTTTAGTAGCACAAAGGCTACTAAATTCTAGAACTCTATTCATAAGCTACCTAAAATGGATTGATTTCCTCACTCTAGGACAAGATAAACGATTAGTTGACTAGGGCTGATGCTATGGAGAGAATTGATAAATAATGGAACAAACTCATTTTAAGAAGCTTTAGAACTTTGGAAATTTGTGGCATTTATTAAACTATTCAGGTTTGATCAAATAACTTTATGTTTGGGCCTGTAAGCAGTAACCTGGTTTCGGCAAATAGTTTCCAAGGGGGTGAAAAACTACTGTTCACAGCCCTGTGACATCAAACTTGTTAGATTGGCAGGGACAACTCCTCTTGCTCCTCTCTGTCCATCTGGAGGATGATAGCTAAATTGTTTCACCCTGACCAGATGGACCTTTTCAGAGTGACATCTCTCACCCCAACCAGGGACCCTGCCCAGGCTCTTACAATCACCCAAGTCTTTGTTGAGCACTTACTATGTGTCAGGCACACTGTCGGCCACTTTTGCACCCATTTTTTTTTTTGTTTAACCCACACATAGTCTTATAGAACTCGTTAAAATTCCATTTTACATATGAAAATATTGAGCTCACAATGATTAAGCATCTTTCCTTGGTCAGACAGCTCTACAGCCAATAGTAATAATAATCCAGTGGATGGAAAAGAAGGTTCACTCAGATGATGGGGTAAATGTGGAAGGCGGAACTGGTACCCACGAGATACATGTGTTCAATGCAGTCACAACAGCACATCCAAGATGTGGTGCTCAGTATCTTCATGGTCACATCACAGCTGTGAAGTTCATAGTGAAATGGACTCTATTTTAGAGGTGGGAAAATGGAGGCCTAAGGGAAGTTAAGAAAACGCCTGGTAACTCGTGCAGGGACAGGCTGTGCAATAAAGCAGATATGGGTGAAAAGGACAAGGAGCTAAGTCAGGACAGCTTCAGGCTGCAGGTAATGACAATGAGGACACCAAATGAGATGAAGGGCCTTCCACTTAAGTACACAGTCTGTGACACCATGCAGCCCAAGAGTTTGGGGACGTGAGCAGGAAGTTATGTCTGAGTCACAACTCTGTATTAGTCGGGGAGGAGAGGCTGCCTGGTTGGCATCAGGAGCTTCTCTAAGAAGACTGCTTCTCTGCCCTGTAGGCACAGGACTTTCTAGTGCTAACCACACTGCAGTGTTTTCGTGGCGAAGTCAGGCTCCAAGGAGTGTTTGAGGATGAATCAGTCACCATTACCCCTGACCTGCTTTTCCATCGCTACCTTCCGGCAAACCGAATGCTTCTATTTTTAAGTCAAACTGCACATTTTGTCTTTCTGTGAAACACAGCCATACTGAATTTTTTAAGGGGGTTGATGTGTTACACTAAAGGAATAAACTTCAATGAGTCAGTTAGCAGAATGGCAGGGATCAGAAAGAGGGATGGTGGGATTTGGATGACAACGTCTATCCAAGGTGCTGGAAAGTACTGAATAGACAGGCACCATACCCAGACAGCATACCCAGGATTTGCTTCCCAGTATGCTTGGGGGGTGGGAGAGGGTGATGGATTAGGGTAGCTGGAATAGAGATAAAATTAGGTGGGCCAAAAGTTGAAAACTGATGAACCTCTGTGATAAGTATGTTGGGGGTTCATTATTTTCTTCTAGTTTATGTATGTTTGAAATTTTGTATAATAAATTAAAAAATAAAATAGTGTGGATATAGTCTAGTCTTCTATTCCACAGGAAATTTCATCCCACTGGGAATATAAATGTGACCAGGGGAATGGCTTGGATTTCCTGCACAAAGCTGTGGGTACCCCCCACATCAAAGCAATCTCCAAGTCCTGTCCCTTTAAACTGCAGAATTCATCTCAGACCCGTCAATTTTCACTGCCACTACCTCATCGTAGCCACCACTGGCACCCTTGTTTGGACAACGGCAGTGGCCTCCCCACCTCCAGCAGGAATGTCTGTTTCCAATCTTTTCTCCCTACAGGAGGTGAGTCGTATTTTCCAAATGTCAATCTGAAACTCTCATGAGAAGAAGGGAGATGCAGAACAGTATGCATAACTTTTGTGTAGGACAGGGGAAACCACATACACACACACACACACACACACACCTGCGTGTGTACAGACTACTTGCTTTTATTTGCAAAGGGAAACTCTGGACAGATAAACCAAAAGCTAATAAAAATAACAGGGGAGGAAGCGCACAATGGAGGACATAGGTGGAGGCAAAACTCCTCTGAACACGTCCTCTTGTAAAACTTGACGTCAGAATAAAAAAAATAACATTATGTAAAACTAAAATAAAATAAGAGAGCTCTAAAAGTCAAAACAAAGGTGAAATTAAAAAAACACACAGACAGCTGCTGCTCACTTTGACATATACTGAAATTGGAATGATGCAGAGAGGTTAAGCATGGCCCCCGTGCTTAAGCATGGCTAGGATGACATGCAAATTCGTGAAGCGCCCCCTATGCTAAGTAGAACTGTACACCTGAAACATATATAACATTATTAACCAACGTTACCCCAATAAATTAAAAAAACTGTCACTCAAATTGGTAACATTAACCACACCAAGAAGATAATTATTTTGAGTAACTTTCATAAAAATATTTTGACTTTACATTCTTGGGGAATACTTTAAGAACCAAAAAAGTTTCAAAAAATGTGAGACTTCATTCAGTAACCCTACTGTTAATTTTAGGTTGAGCAGTATGAAGTTGCCTATATTTGATTGTTTTTAACTTATTAAATGGTAATTTTCATGTTGTAAACATAATAATACATTACTATTATTATATACAGCAATATATAATATCATATAGTATATATTATATAAGTATAGCATGTGTATATAAATATAATATCATTCATGTAAATACATTATAAATATAGCATGCATATAGCAATATTGGCTTCGTTTTTGAAATAGCATATATTGTAGGAAAAAGTAAATAAGTAATCATGTTAATGTTAGGACAAAAGTTTTCAGCAAAATAAAGTAATACAATTATTTATATTAGAAGTTAACAAAGACCTTGATTTGTAAAAACATTGGAGTATAACTGACACAACCTTGTGTAAGGCTAAGGTGTGCAATGCATTGTTTGATACATTTATATGATGCGATATGATTGCTACAGTAGCATTAGCTAACACCTCATCACGGCACGAAATTATCATTTCTTTTTTGTGATGAGAACAGTAAAGATCCAGTCTCTCAGCAACTCTGAAGTTCACAATAGAGTATTATTGAGTGTGATCACTATGCTGTGCATTAGATCTCCAGAGCTCCTTTACCTACTAGTTGCAAGTGTGTGCCCTTAAACAACCCTTCCCTGATTCCCCCACCCCCAGCCCCTGTTAACTACCATTCCACTGTCTATTTTTAACAAGTACAGCTTTTTAGATTCCACAGAGAGAAGTGGTATCAAACAGTATTTGTCTTTCTCTGTCTGACTTATCTCACTCGGTATATGCCCTCAAACTGAAGAGCAAATATCAGTATGAACTCATGATTCTTTTTCAAAAATATTTATTTTCTAACTGTCCACTAAAAAGCCCTAGAAGCAATAGCAACCCAAGGACAACGAGAAAGCTTAGGACCTAGACTGTGGTCTCTAAACACCTTCCCATTAAAAGGAAGCAGAGATCCTTGTAGAAATGGCAGAATTTAGACAAATTGAGTTGGGAATATGTTATTGTAAGGAAAGAAAAGAAAAAATTGATAGATGAAGCAAATGTGGCAAAATCTGGATAACTGTAGAATCTCAGTGTTATGTATAAGAGATTAAATTCTACTCTTTGCTTTGTGTATAAAGTTTTTTTGTTTTTTTTATTGTTGTTCAACTTACAGTTGTCTGCATTTTCTCCCCACCCCTCCACCCCACCCCCACCAAACCCACCTCCCTCCCCCATCTCCACCCTCCCCCTTGGTTTTGTCCATGTGTCCTTTATAGTAGTTCCTGAAAACCCCTCTTCCCACTATCCCCTCCCCACTCCCACCTGGCTATTGTTTTTAAATTAAAATATTAAAAAATTTGAATCTGATTGTGTTACTGCTTTGATTAAAACCTTCATCTATATACAATGGAATATTAGTCGGCCACTAAAAGGAACAAAATCTTACCATTTACAACAGCATGGATGGACCTAGAGGTTATTATGCTAAGTGAAATAATTCAGTCAGAGAAGACAAATACCACCTGATTTCACTCATATGTGGAATCTAAAGACCAATATAAATGAAAAAGCAAAACAGAAACAGACTCATATATAACATAAAACAAGACTGATGGTTTCCAGAGGGGAGGGGAGTCAGGGGGCTGGGTGAAAAGGTGGAGGGATTGAGAAGTACAGATTGGTAGTACAAAACAGTCACGAGGATGTAAAGTACAGCATAGGGAATACAGTTATTAATATGGTAATAATTATGTATAGTGCCCACTGGGTACTAGAAATATGGGGGGAACCCTTTGTAAAATATATGATTGGCTAACCATTATTCTGTACAAGTGAAACTAACACAAAATAATATTGAATGTAAACTGTAATTTAAAAACAATAAAAAACAAACAAGAAACCTTTCAGCTTCCTATTACTTGAGGGTAAACTCCAAACTCATTCCAAGGCTCTTCAAGTTCAGCATCTGTTTATCATCATCATCATTTGTTTCTTCGTTGGTAACACTTTTATTGACCATTTATTATGCACAAGGGACTAGGTTAAACCTTTTGCCTGTTTTAATGTTTTTAATATCACAACAACCAGAGTTATTTGTCATCTATTTTTTGCAAATGTAAAAACTGAAGTATGGAGAGGTTGAACAACTAGTCCAAGATCTTACAGCTAGTCAATTGGGAAACTAGGATTTGAACCCAGGCAGACTGACTACATCACCCGTGCCATTAACCCCTTGATTTTTATGAACACTTGGTATTTCTCTTTCTTGTATCTCCATACATCAATATGGCGCCTAGCATCTGGTAGGTACTCAGTTATTTCTATTAACTGGATGCTGATAGCTAGGTTTCCATCAGTTTTTTTTATAGTTTTCTTCTTATCAATTCTCTTGTAAATAGTCACTTTCTTGTTGATATTCTAATGCTATCAGGATGACTCATAAGTACTTGATGAAAAAGAACATTACAAACATAGAGAGAAAATGTCCAGCCAAGTTCACTCTTCAACATGGCCTTTCTTATAACTGTTCTGGGTTCAGCCAATGACTATTGCTCCTAACACACTGTAATAAAATTCTTTGTTGATATATGTACCTCTTGGCTGGTCTATGAGATCTGAGAGGCCAAGGACTCTATCTTATGTATTTATCGAAACCTCCAGGACCTAACACAGTGATGGGCATGCGCTGGATGCATATTAAGATTATCACATGGGTCAGTGCACTAGAGCTACTAAAGAACTCTCCTCTTACATATGAAAAGATGCTCAGTATCACTAGCCATCAGAGAGATGCAAATTAAAACCACAATGAGGTATCACCTCACACCAGTCAGAGTGGCCAACATAAACAAATCCACAAACAAATGTTGGAGAGGATTCGGAGAAAAGGGAACCCTAGTGCACTGTTGGTGGGAATGCAGGCTGGTGAGGCCACTGTGGAAAACAATATGGAATTTCCTCAGAAAACGAAAAATGGAACTGCCCTTTGACCCAGCAATTCCGTTGCTGGGATTATACCCTAAGAGCCCTGAAACACCAATCCAAAAGAACCTGTGCACCCCAATGTTCATAGCAGCACAATTTACAATAGCTAAGTACTGGAAGCAACCGAGTGCCCATCAGCAAACGAGTGGATCCAGAAACTATGGTATATTTACACAATGGAATTCTACGCAGCAGAGAGAAAGAAGGAGCTTATACCCTTTGCAACAGCATGGATGAAACTGGAGAGCATTATGCTAAGTGAAATAAGCCAGGCGGTGAGGGACAAATACCATATGATCTCACCTTTAACTGGGACATAATCAATAGAAGAAAAAAGCAAACAAAATATAACCAGAGACATTGAAATTAAGAACAATCTAACAATAGCCAGGGCGGGGGTGGGGGTGGTGGGGGGGCAGGGACAGTGGGAAGAGGGGATTACAGGAACTACTATAAAGGACACATGGACAAAACCAAGGGGGAGGGTGGAGGTGGGGGAGGGAGGTGGGTTCACTTGGGGTGGGGTGGAGGGATGGGGAGAAAAGGCATACAACTGTAATTGAATAACAATAAAAATTTAAAAAAATAAAATAAAATAAAATTCTAAATATAATGATAACATAAAAAAACAACCCCCCCCCAAAAAACTCTCCTCTTTATCCTTCAAACCCAACTCAGATGTTGTTTGTGCAAAAAAAGTCCTGCCGCCTTCCAAAGTCAATCACTCCCTCCTCTGTGCCGTACTGAATCTTACACACACATCTGTAATTTCATTTATATAGCACCATACTTTGTGTGTGTGTGTGTGTGTGTCTATTTGTCTCCCGACACAGACTGCCAGTTTTGTGAAGCTGATGGTGCTTTATCATTGCTGTCTTACTAACACCCAGCAACATACCTTGTCCAAAGAAGGGCCCAAAACATTTTTGTTCAAATGCAAAACTGTCCAAACTTTCCAAATTATCAAAATGCCCAACTACCTATATTCATATATTTGTCTTAGCAGACATTACACATAAAGGAATATGTTACATTCTGTGCCTGAAGAAAAGATTTCTAATGTGACCTCTGATGTGCCTTAGGAAAGGCGGATGCTCCTTAATAGAATATTATCACCAACATTTCAATTCATCTGTCACTTTCTGTTACATGCTTTTGAGACATGAGCTAGTTATCGTCACTTTGTATTTATGTTGCCTCCTTTCTGCTAAGTTTGCAGCGTGCCATTGGTTATTTGTTGAAATATTCCTGTTACAGAACAGACCGGGGCGGGGGGGGGGGGGGGGCGCTGGTGGTGAACAATATACTATTACCGAAAGGACTCCTCCCACTTTCTCTCTGGAGGTCCCCCCCCCCTACTAGGTTCGCCTTGCCCACCGCCAGAGGAAAGATATCTCTCAATGCCAGAGACTGGTGAAAAGGAAAGGAATTATTTATTTAAAAGTTATACAGACTTAAGAGTAATGACTTAATGTCTTCATTAAAATACTAAAGTCCTTTAGAATACCCACACATGCACACAGTCCTTCCTTCTCCCTCTGCCCAGTCTAGGGTACCATATCTCAGGAAAAGAAGTAGAAGTCCGTGATTCAGGCTCCCGGCACCATCAACTGTGTCACAGCCACATGGTCCCCACTCTGCCAAAGCAGCGTGGTTCTCTGCCCCTAGTCTGCCAAAGCTGTGTGGCCCTCTCTCTCTTCTCTGCCAAAGCTGCTTGATCCTCTCTCCGACGTGGTTGCCACACCTGGGTTTAAATCCCAGCACCAGTCTTCCTCTGCAGCCCCATTTCCAACTCCTCCTATAATCAGTTACACCTGCCAGCACTCCCATATTCTTCCAGCTTTACTGGGCTGCCACAGTAAGTCTGGGCAGGTGTGGCCCCATGGCATGGAGCTAATCTTCTCTAAGCTCTCACACAGGTGCTGGAACCAGGGGGAGTTGCTTCCCAGTTACATCTTGGATGGAAGTCACTCCCACCTCCCTGACTCAAAGCAAGGCCACAGCTATTTAACATATCTATTAAACCAGGTAAAGGTTATAGATATGTTAAATGACCATGCCAGAGGTTAGCTACAAAGCTGTTGCTGTACAAAATAGCTCTGATGGCCCTGCTCTATTTGTCCCTTCCCCCCAGCTCAGGCTTGTGGGGGTGAGGACATCCTATATAAATTTTTCTAGTATTTCCTAGAGACCTTGAGTTCTGGACCCCACTACAAATCCTTATTTGGGGCCCCCCTCTTGGCTGCACCCTGTTACATTCCTGCATGGGAAGTCTGACTACTATAACGGGGGACATAAAGTTGGACAAGGAATAAAGCAAATGAATGTGGTGTTATGAGAAGACTGGCAGCCTGCATTTCCCTCTGTAACTTCAGACAAGCCATTTCTCTCCTCTGGACCTCAGTTTTCTTATCTGTAAAATTAGATCTCACCAGATGATCCCAGAAGCCTCTCCTGCATTACAGAATCTATGATATCTGTACCTCAAAGAAATCAAAGAAAAGGCAACAATAGGTTTCTGCAGCAAGCTGGTCTTTTGCATTGGGGTGGTATCTGTTTGGCCAAGGGAATCACCCCTCTGTAAGAGGAGGAACAAACAAAAAGCTGTTATCTGGTTGGCCCAGGGCCTGACTTTGCAATTTATCTTCCTAACTCAGGTGGGATGGGAGTCTGGAGTGCTGATCCACAGCCATTCTGACCACATGAAAAAGAGAACACATGATGGGACACACAGGACCAGCAGAGGAAGGACAAGAAAAGACAATAGGCAACCCCATCCCCGCTGCAACCACCTTGTTACCCCAGAATTTGTAGCTGACAGTCCTCTCACTCCTGACTATTGCCCATGACAGACATTGCTAAGTGATTACAGCACTATCTTCTTCTACAGCCAGACTGGGAATATTTCTCAACACAATGCTGCTCCAAACACCAACAACTGATTGAAGTTGGCAGTTTAACCGAAATCTATTTGCCATCTGGGCTCAAATTTCCTCCTGATTCCAGCAGAGAAAAGTACTAAGAAGATGTTTCTAAGTTAGATAAGGGACCTTGGGCAAGTTTCCTAACTTGGGTGCTGATTTGTAAAAAGAGGATTCCCTGGCCCCCTCCGCTCATGCATCCTGTGCCTTTTGGACTCTAGAATTCTTACCCTCTTTGAAAAAGAGGGGCTCTTCTGCGACACTGCTATCCCAGAGCTCTGGCTTCTTCACAATACACTAGGGTTTAAGCAACACGAAGTGCACATGGGCACGTCTGGTGCAACAGACATGAGCTATCCACGCAACTAGGAGGGCCACGCGGCATCTTTTGTTAACCCTCCCCAACTGCCAGGCAAGTTCTCTGGGGTCGGAACCACCATATTAGGCTGAAGTGAAGCTCGGCTGATAGTGTCAAAGAAAGCCCCCAGGGCTGGCATCTGTTAAGCAGTCATTGCTAGCATCTTCCTTGGCAAGAAACTACTTTTTCTTCTCTTGTTTCAGGCTTAAATTGCTTTTATTTGTCCTGGGGGTTAGATAAATAATCTCAATCTCTCACTCTCTCTCCTTGCCAGGAGATGTGGGATAAATAATTTTTACTGAGGAAGGGAAGTAGGGCGAGTGGCAGAGAGGGGAAGAGGAGGTATTTGAGAATGCTAATGGAAGGGTTAGTAGATAGTATTTACTGAGTATTTTCTGTGTGTCAAGCGCACATTGAATAGTGACACCTATCGATAGTTACTATTATTAATCTCCGTTTTACAGATGAGACAACACAGGGCCAGGAGTTAATTAATTTTTCTAGGGCTCTACAGTAGATCTGTAGTAGGGGAAAACCTGAGTCACGTCTCTCTAACTTCTTCCACCATGCCACAATGCCTCTCCCAATCCAACACGGAAGGCCTTTTTTCAGTTTCCATTATCAGGGAGTTCTCCTCTCCGACTATTGATTCTGCCTTTGCTCTGTTTTTAGGAAAGCACCCTTTCAGGGGGGCAAGGTGGTCACTGTCAGCACCAGGATTAGATCCTATGCCTTCACTAATCTGATTCAGTACCATGCTAAAGGGCCATCCAGGTTCCTGAAGTCTCCGTGAGCATGGCTGAGGTCTTCACTGGCACTGTTTCCAAGCTCACATTCTCCTGCCCACACCAGCTTCCTTCTTCTCCCTTCTGCACATGTCAATTCCAGAAACACTCCCTAGTTAGCATTTTGTATGCTGACCTCTATCTCAAGGTGAGCTTCCTATGGAACACAGGCTGCAGGTGGCAGCTTCCTTATCTGGGCCCTCATTTTCAAGAGGATGTGAATACATCACCACCAGAAATAAGGTGGCAGTAGGGGTTTTAATAGATATCCTTTATTTGGCTAAGGAAATTCCCTTCTGTCTCTCCTAGGCTAAACAATTTTAGTAAGAAAAGGGTCATTTACCCCCACCCCCCGAAAGACAACAGAAGTTATTTGATGAAGATCTGTTGAAGCTAAAATCCCTCAGTTTATCTGAAAGTATATTTTTAGTTTGCTGCCCTCATTCTTGGAAGGCAGCCTTTA
Organism: Desmodus rotundus; assembly: GCF_022682495.2. NCBI lineage: Eukaryota > Metazoa > Chordata > Mammalia > Chiroptera > Phyllostomidae > Desmodus > Desmodus rotundus. Next base: position 146,505,277 of record NC_071392.1, on the reverse strand, counting down.
CTAACACACAATTTTAGCTTGATAGGTATTTTCCCGCAGTACTCTGAAAATCTTTTCCCTCTGTTATTTGACACCCATTGTTGCTGTTGAGAAATCAACATCAATCTTTATGAAGGGCATGCATTTTCTCTTTGGCTACTTTTAAGATTTTTTTCTTTGTCTTTGATTTTTCTTGTTCCATTGCTGTGCATCTAAACATGAGTTCAGTTTTACTTATCCTACTTATTATACATTGTGCTTCCTATATCTGTACATTCAGCTTGGTTATCAATCTGGGAAATACTCAGCCATCATCTCTTTGAATAATCCCCTCCTCTGTTTTCTTCTTCGTCTTTATTAGACAATGCAAGTGATACTTTCTCATTCCATTCTCCACGTCTTTTATTGTTAATATTTTCCATCTCCTTGTCTCTTTGCATTGTATTCAGGGCTATTTCTTCAGCTCTGTCCTCCATTTTACTTATTATCTTGCAAGCTATATCATCTATGCTATTTAGCCCTAACATTGACTTAACAGCAATACTTATATTTATAATTTCTAAAATGTTTACCTCTTCCATATTGGCTGGGTCATGCCAAAGGTTAATCCACCAAATAAAAATATTATGCTGAAAAATCTACTCTATCCATAGTTATTTTATATCCTGTATATGATCATTTCAAAATCTGAAGTCTGATGGGGACCTAATTGTATTGTTTGATGTTTTTACCACTCTTTACTCATGGTGGCTTATTTCCTGTGTTTTTGGTGATTTTAAAGTGGTAAGCCTCATACTTAAACATAATAAGAATTTTGATGGTGTATATTGAAGGTGCTTTCCTACAGAAAGGATTTGTATCTGTTTCTTCAGGGATCCAGGAGACACTACTGACTGGGGACCACTTTGCTTCGCTCCAAGGGGCCCAGCTTAATGAAATGTCTCAGGTTCAGCTCCCCATGTTGCAGGCCCAAAGCTCACACAGGGACACTAACAATTCTTCCCACCCCTACACATGCATGCTGTATGCCCCGTCGAGAGCTGGACTGCATTTCTGCTTCCCTTGGACCTGCACTGGCATGCAACTTGCTTTAATCAATGGGAGGCTGTAGAATTGACACTGCCAGCTCTAGGCCTCAGCTTCAACAGGACTGAAGCCTCAGCTCTTCCTCTCTTTGGAGCCTAGATCCATCACCTGAGAAGTTCAGGCTAACCCATTGAGACACCACATGGTGAGAAGGGGAGGCCATCAGAGACATTTCATACCCAGCTGAGCTTCCAGGTAAATATAGCCATGAGTTACCACAGATGATACCATGTAGAACAGAACTGCCCAGCCGAGTCCAGCCGACCCCTGGAATTAAGACAAATAATAAAGCATTGCTGGTTACAGCTGCTAAATCTTGCAGTGGTATGTCATGAAGCAACAGATTACTGAGACTGGGGCCTTCAGAGTATGTTGTCCAATATATCGCCTGAAGCAAAAGTCCTATTTGTAGTGCCTACCTTGATTTATATTTTCATTCCATTCATCTGTCTAAGCTTTGGTTCTTTAGGGCAGAATTCATAGTGACAAAGACCAAGGGCAAGTTTCCTGTCTTGGATTGATGCTTACTAGTTGTGTGATCTGAATTACATTCCTTAACTTCTCTGGGCTTTAAATTTTTCATCTTTAAAATGAGCATATTGTTAGTACCTATATCATATGGCTGTTAGGTGGGTAATATAACAATATATTTCAACTAGTTGTCCAGAGCCCAGCTTATAGTTACACTGCTGTGGTCTGAATGTTTGTGTCACCTGCAAACCCCATATGTTGAAGTGCTTGAGAAGGTACTTAGGTTTAGATGCGGGTGGGACCCACACAGGATGGGGTTAGTAAAAAGAGGGAGAGACCTTAGATCTCTCTGCTGAAAAGAGGAACAGGGGTGGTGGCGGAGGGGATGGAGACTTCGCCCCCTGCCCGACACACTGATTCTATAGTTACACATGGGACATCTCCTTCAAAAAAGACCACACTACTGCCTGAGCAGCTCCTTCTCATTGGGCAAACAGGAAAGGAGCCACGTGGAAGCAGGTGAACTGAGGAAGATGGCAGCAAGACAGATGGGAGCTGAGTCCACTTCTCCCTGTGCATGGGTGAAACACCTAGCCGATCTTCTGAGGAACATAGTGAACAGCCAATGGTATCCCAGCATATATGAAGATTAGAGATGAAAAATTGTAGAGGACATTGAAAAATCAGAAGAGTAGGTGGGAGCTGTGAACCAGGATACCTACTGGAAGAGGAAACCCACCAACAAAGGAACCACTAACAGATAATAACAGAAGAAGGTGAAGGAGGGAGTGGAAGCTACACTAACTCAACCCAGGACCAATCTGGAAATACAACTAAATGTTGGAGAAATTACTCAGAACAAACAACTGAACAAGAGCAAGAGAGAATCCTCAAAACCTTGTACACACAGAAGAACCAGCTTCAACACAACCTGCTCACACCTGCACAACAGAATACAAGATGTGGTAGACAGAGTGGCCCTCGGTTAACCAGCTGGAGGAAAGGACCCACCAAAGAAAGATCCAGCAACAACCAAAACCCAAAGACATACAGAGAGCCAACATAAATGATGGCCCAAGACCAGCAAGCTCAGGAGATCAAGGAGACTGCACCACTGAATCTCACAAGTCTTCTACCATAGAAGTTCACACCATAAACCAAGGGAGTCAGAACAGATCAATTTAAAAAGCACCCTGGCTGGTGTGGCTCAGTGGATTAAGCACAGACATGTGAACTAAAGGTTCTCAGGTTTGATTCCCCAGCAGGGCACATGCCCGGGTTGTAGGCCAGGTCCCCAGTGTGGGGCGTGTGAGAGGCAACCCCACATTGATGTTTCTCTCCCTCTCTTTCTTCTCCCTCCCTCCCTCTCTGTCTAAAAATAAACAAATAAAACCTTAAAAAAAGAAAGAAAAAGCAGAGGCTAACAAGAAGAGTCTCACAAACAATAGGAAGACAAAGAAACAATCCTCAAATGAAAGGAAAGGAGGAAGTCTCAGAATGAATGCTAAGTGAAATAGAGGCAAGTCAACTATCAGATATTGAGTTCAAAGCAATGGCTATAAGGAAGCTCAATGAGCTCACAGAGAATTACCAAAAATTACAGGGAAACTACAATGAACTCACTGCAAACTATATCAACATGAAAAAGGAAATAGAAACTATCAACAAGAGCCAAGAGGAAATGAAGAATACAATTTCTGAACTGAAGAACACAGCAGAAGGAATCAAGAGCAGGTTCGATGAAGCAGAGGATTGGATCAGCGAGCTGGAGGACAAGTAGAAAAAAACACCCAGAAAGAGCAAGAAAAGGAAAAAAGGCTCAGAAGGAATGAAGAGGGGTTAAGGGAAATGTAGGACAACATGAAACGTAATAATATCCGTATAATAGGGATACCCAAAGGAGAAGAGGAAGAGAAAGGGATAGAAAAGCTGTTTGAAAAAGTAATAATGGAAAACTTCCCTAATTTGGTGAGAGAAAAAGTCACACAAATCCAGGAATCACAGAGAGTCCCAAGCAAGAGGAACCCAAAGAGGCCCACTGCAAGACACATCATAATTAAAATGGCAAAATTCCAAGACAAAGAGAGAATCTTAAAGGCAGAAAGGGAAAAACAAGAAGTAACATACAAGGGAGCCCCAATAAGGTTAGCAGCTGACTTCTCAATGGAAACGCTCCAAGGCAGAAGGGAATGGCAAGAAATATTCCAAGTAATGAGAACCAGAGGCCTGCAACCAAGACTACTTTATCCAGCAAGGCTCTCAATTAAAATGGAAGGCCAAATAAGGAGCTTCCCAGACAAAAGAAGCCTCAAAGAATATACCTCCTCCAAACCAGCTCTGTGAGAGATGGTAAAGGGTCTGCTTTAAGAACAGGAAGAAGAACAGTAAAAGAGAGAGGAACACAGGTACAAAAAAAAGGCAATGAATAAGTACCTATCAATAGTAACCTTAAATGTAAATGGATTAAATGTCCTAATCAAAAGACACAGAATAGCTGAATGTTTAAGAAAACATGACCTACACATATACTGCCTACAAGAGACCCCCCTCAGAACAAAAGACCTACACAGACTGAAAGTGAAGGGCTGGAAACAGATATTCCAAGCAAATGGACAGGAAAAAAAAAAAACAGCCGGGGTAGCAATACTCATATCAGACAAAATAGACTTCAAAAAAAGAGCCATAAAAAGAGACCCAGAAGGTCACTTCATAATATTCAAGGCAAGAATCCATCAAGAAGATGTAAACATTGTAAATATATATTCACCCAACATAGGAGCACCCAAATACATAAAGAAAATCTTGGAGGACTTCAAGAAAAATATTGACAGCAACACAATTATAGTAGGGGATTTTAACACCCCACTGTCAAAAATGGACAGATCTTCCAAACAAAATATCAATGAAGATATTGTAGCATTGAACAATATTGTGGCAATGCCCTAGATGAAATGGACTTAACTGATATATATAGAGCCTTTCATCACAAAGAAGCAAAATACACATTCTTTTCAAATGCACATGGAACATTTTCAAAGACAGACCACATGATAGGACACAAAGCAAGCCTCAACAAATTCAAGAAAACTGAAATCATACCAAGCATTTTCTCTGACCACGAGGGACTGAAACTACAGACCAACCTCAAGGAAAAAAACCCCAAACACTCAAACTCATGGAGATTGAATAGCATGCTATTAAACAATGAATGGGTTAAGCATGAGATTAGGGAAGAAATCAAAAAGTTTCTGGAAACAAATGAAAATGAACTTACAACAACCCAAAACTTATGGGACACAGTGAAGGCAGTCCTGAGAGGGAAGTTCATAGAGATACAGGCCTACCTAAAAAAGGGAGAAACATTTCAAATAAACAACCTAACCCTATGCCTACAAGAACTTGAGGAACAACAACAACAAACACAGCCCAGAGCAAGTAGAAGGAAGGAAATAACCAAGATCAGAGTAGAATTAAATGACATAGAGACTAACAGAGACCACAATTCTAAGGATCAATAAATCCAGGAGCTGCTTCTTTGAAAAGATAAACAAAATTGACAAGCCTTTAAGCAGGCTGATCAAGGAAAAAAGAGAGAGGACCCAAATAAACACAACTGGAAATGAAAGAGGAGAGGTTACAACTGATACCAAAGAAATACAAAGAATTGTAAGAAATTACTGTGAAGAACTAACTATATGCCAAGAAATTTGAAAACCTAGGTGAAATGGAGAAATTTCTAAAAATATATAATCTTACAAAACTAAATGAAGAAGCAGCAGAAAGCCTAAACAGACCAATAACAGCTGATGAAATTGCGGCAGTAATCAAAAAGCTTCCAACACACAAAAACTCTGGACCAGATGGTTTCACAGGAGAATTTTACAAAGCATTTAAAGGAGAGCTAACTCCCATCCTTCACAGATTATTCCAAACAATTCATGAAGATGGAAGACTCCCAAACTCATTTTATGAAGCCAGCATCATCCTAATCCCAAAACCAGATAAAGACATAACAAAGAAAGAAAACTTCAGGCCAATATTGCCAATGAACACAGATGTTAAAATCCTCAACAAAATACTGGCAAACTGCATCCAGCAATACATTAAAAAGATCATACACCATAATCAAGTGGGATTCATAATAGGGATGCAAGGATGGTACATTATTCACAAATCAATAAACATAATACACCACATAAACAAAACTAAAAGACAAAAATCATATGATCATATCAATAGATGCGGAAAAAACATTTCATAAGGTACAGCATCCACTTAGGATAAAAACACTTAGCAAAGTGGGAATAGAGGGAGCATTCCTCAACATAATAAAGTCCATATATGAGAGACCTACAGCCAACATCATACTCAATGGGCAAAAACTTAGAGCTTTCCCACTAAGATCAGGAACAAGACAAGGACGCCCTCTCTCACCACTCCTATTCAACATAGTATTGGAAGTCCAAGCCACAGCAATCAGACAAGAAAAAGAAATAAAAGGCATCCAAATTGGAAAGAAGGAAACAAAACTGTCATTGTTTGCAGGTGACATGATAGTGTACATAGTAAATCCTATAGACTCCACCAAAAAACTATTCAACCTAATAAATGAATCTGGTAAAACAGCAGGATACAGAGTCAATATTCAGAAAACAAAGGCATTTTTGTACAGCAACAAATGAAATATCAGAAATAGAAATCAGGAAAAAAATCCCATTTGATATAGCAACAAGAAAAATAAAATACCTAGGAGTAAACCTAACCATGGAAGTAAAAGTCCTGTACTCAGAAAACTATACAACACTGAAGAAAGAAATTAAGGAAGACACAAACAAATGGAACCATGTACCATGCTCATGGATTGGAAGAATTAACATCATCAAAATGGCCATACTACCCAAAGCGATTTATAGATTCAATGCAATCCCTATTAAAGTACCAATGACATATTTCACAGATATAGAACAAACAGTTCAGAAATTTATATGGAACCATAAACAATCCCGAATAGCTGCAGCAATTTTGAGAAAGAAGAGCAAAGCAGGAAGGATCACGATACTTGATATCAAACTGTATTACAAGGCCACTGTAATCAAAACAGCCTGGTACTGGCATAAAAACAGACACATAGACCAATGGAACAGAACAGAGAGCCCAGAAATAAACCCAAGTCTCTATGATCAATTAATATTTGACAAAGGGGGAAGAAGCATAAAATGGAGTAAAAATAGCTTCTTCAACAAATGGTGTTGGGAGAGCTGGACAGCTACGTGTAAAAAATGCAACTCGATCACCAACTTACATCATACACAAAAACAAATTCAAGGTAGATAAAAGACTTAAATATAAGTCACGACATCATAAAAGTCCTAGAGGAAAACATCAGCAGGAAAATCTCAGAAATTCCACGCAGCAACATCTTCACGGATATGTCCCCTAAAGCAAGGGGCTTAAAGGAAAGAATAAACAAATGGGACCTCATCAAATTAAAAAGCTACTGCATGGCTAAAGAAAACAGCATTAAAATGAAAAGAGAACCAACTATATGGGAAAACATATTTGCAAATGATAACTTAGACAAGGGTTTGATCTCCAAAATATGTAAGGAACTCACATGACTCCACACCAGGAAGACAAAAAACCCAATTAAAAAATGGGCAAAAGACCTGAACAGATGCTTCTCCAAGGAGGACATACAGAGGGCCCAGAGACATATGAAAAGATGCTCAGCATCACTAGCCATCAGAGAGATGCAAATTAAAACCACAATGAGATACCAGTTCACACTGGTCAGAATGGCCAACATAAGCAAATCAACAAACAAGTGTTGGAGAGGGTATGGAGAAAAGGGAACCCTAGTGCGCTGTTGGTAGGAATGCAGACTGGTGCAGCCACTGTGGAAAACAGTATGGAATTTCCTCAGACAAGTAAAAATGGAACTGCCCTTTGACCCAGCAATTCCACTGCTGGGATTATACCCTAAGAGCCCTGAAACACCAATCCAAAAGAACCTATGCACCCCAATGTTCATAGCAACACAATTTACAATAGCCAAGTGCTGGAAGCAACTTAAGTGCCCATCAGTAAATGAGTGGATCCAAAAACTATGGTACATTTACACAATGGAATTCTATGCAGCAGAGAGAAAGAAGGAGCTCCTACCCTTTGCAACAGCATTGATGGAACTGGAGAGCATTATGCTAAGTGAAATAAGCCAGGCAGTGAGGGACAAATACCATATGATCTCACCTTTAACTGGAACAAAATCAACAAAGAAAAAAGGAAACAAAATATAACCAGAGACATTGAAATTAAGAACAATCTAACAATAGCCAGAGGGGAGGGGGGAGGGGACAGTGGGGGGAAGGGCTTTCAGGAACTACTATAAAGGACAGATAGACAAAACCAAGGGGAGGGTGGAAGCAAGGGAGGGAGGTGGGTTTGGCTGGGGGGGAGTGGGGGGGGACAATGCAGACAACTGTAACTGAACAACAATAAAGTAATAAAAAAATTAAAAAAAAAGAGGAACAGGCATGAGCTCTCTGTGTGCACCGACCAAGGATGGGCCCTATGAGGATATAATCAGGAAGACAGCCCTCACCAAGAGCCTAACCATGCTGGTCCCCTGATATCAGACTGCCAGCCTCCAGAACCATGAGAAACAAATGTTTAAACCACCCAGTCCATGGTATTTTACTATAGCAGCCAAAACTGACTAAAATATTCCTGCTCTGAAAATGCTTTCTGTTGATGTTTTCATCCATCTTGGTATTTTAGCACCCATTAGGTGCTAAATAAACATCTTTTAAAAAATCAATGGATCAATGAAAGACTTTTAGATGAGTCTCTGAATCCTCCTTGCCTGGTCCTGCTCAGCAATGATTTATTGTTACTTCTCCCAACTCTTGGTCTTGCCCCTTCTTGGTCAGGAAGCTCCAACATTCAGAAGCAAACTATCATTCATTTCTCTTCACTAATCTCTAATAATTTCAGAGTTAAACATATTTTCATCAGGGGTCAGATCAGCTCCTTACAGAGAGGAATTTCTGTCATCTTTTTTCAAATGTACATCCAAGGGCAGAGTTCACATGAAGACCCAGGCAAAAAAAAACGTTCCTCTGGCCTCCTTCCAGGTCCAGAAGCTCATTCTGGGAAGAGTCCCATGTACATCTGAAATCTGATGCTACTTGTCAAAAAATGTCATTTGAATCTAGTGCTGCTTTAGCTATAGGGCTGCTGCATCGCTGATGACATTGGCTGTCTGAACACCACTTTTCACAGTTCTATCATGGAAGCCTAAGAAAATAACTCAGCAGATTCAGGGCAGAGCAAGCAAGTGATAATGTCCTCACAGGCAATGTTAATGGGGCACAGCTATTTTGAGGGTGCCTAGCAATTGCTGCCAGGGTGCTGCAGCATTGCTCTGGAAGAAGGAAGCAAGAGACAGGGGCCCAACTTCTGACCCACTTCCCAAAGGCAAAATGGGTTTTGATGGTGGGTACCAACTAGATGCCTTCTCCAACAAGGGAGGACAAATTAATGACACAGAGGCATTTTGCTTTTATCCTATAAGCCGCAACCATGACATTTGCTTGGAGCCCTCAGAGAAATCCCTTTTCATCTTCAGTCCCATGTTAACAAATTCGGACCTGATTGTACCAAGTAGTAAGAACTTGCTTCTCTCCATCTTTGTTTTCTTGTCTGGCCAGCATTTTGCAGAATTTGGCTAAGATTCCTGCCATGATTTCTGAAGCCAGAATGTTCATTACCTCAAAATTATTGAGTCTGTTCATTTTATGCATCTCAGGTGAGGGGAAAAGAGAGGGACTTGTGTTCAGCTGAGAATGGAATCTCTGGGAGAGAGGAGGAAGATAAAAAAGAACAGAGGCAGAAAAGTACTTTACTTTTTATACTACCATGTAATCTTTTTTCATTTTTAATTTGTATTTTGTTTCCAGAAAGATGTATGTTCCACAGGATTACATGGTAGTATAAAAAGTACAAGGCCCAAGGCCACACCTGGGCTGGGAAAGAGGATCAACAAGTAGTAGTGGTAAGGTGAACAAAATCAAGTTCAAATGTCACCCTCGCTACTTACCGCCTGTGGGATATATGGATGAAGTTGCTTAATCTCTCTGAGCCTCACTTTTCACTTCTATAAAATATCCTGCCCACCTTGGGTTTTGGTGTAAGAAAGCACAGTGCACAGCACACGGTGATCTCTCAGTGAACAATCACCTGCTGTGGTTACTATTATCCTTCCTCTAGACTGGATCTCCCTGTTTTTTTAAGATTGTGTACCATCTGCACATGGTAGACACCTTTACTGCTATAGGTGGTAATCTAGTATAATTTGAGGAACCAGAAAGGTTGCCAACCCCACCAAATACTCCCCTGACCAGCCTAGTGAATGGGGCCCGAAATTCCCATCTTTGGAGTTAATCCAGTAGGCAGGAAGCTGCCCCTCATTTAACATAAATATAGCATCCAAGAGTATGCAACATCCTAAAGTCAAGAGTCTTAAACCAATGTATTACACAGTCATGTTTTGTTCTACTGTATTCTCTTTCTTTTCGGGGGGAGGAGTCCTTTTCTAGTCACTCTCAGGCTATAAAAAGTTCACTCAAAAGTTGCTCTGAACTTCTTAAGTGCAGCCTCATTTGGTCCTAAAAAGGTGAAAGGTCAAAGCTTCCACAGTCGCTCATATTTGTCACCTGCGTAGGGGGTGTGGGAAGGGCTCCGATATCTTTCTTCCCCCTTCTGCCCCAACGCCCATGTGTTCCTTCTCACTCAAGGCCCATGTGTGGTCCACAGGGGTGCCCGGACTCAGGAGAATTCTGGGATTGGAGGCAATCCTAGCACAGCCCCCTCTCCTTAGCTTGCGCCTGGCTATAACCTGTCCCTCTCCAGCCCTTCAGATTTCGGTCCCCATATGCCTGGAAGCTTCCCGGCTACCTTCAGGGTGAGACTCACAGCCCAGATCTCTCCAAAGAAACACTCGCTACTAACCCTCTCAACCTTTTCCAACCCTGGCTATGAGTGACTGATTTGAGTCATCTGATTCTCAAAGAAAAGTTCTACCCTGTGGGCTGCCACAGCTGACTTTAGTATTTGATATCTACTGTGTCTTGGAGCCTCAGTTAAAACCTGTAGTTTTAACACCTTGTTGTATAAACCTATGCCCAAGGGCACTATGGTAAATGTGGTACATACATCTTTCTGGAAACAAAATGCAAATTAAAAATGAAAAAAGATTACATGGTAGATAATAAGTAAAATTGAATAGTTTAAAGTACAACATGAGACTCTAGAGAAATATCGTGTTTGTGGTAGGTTTTTCCAGCAAAGCCTCCAGCCGCCCCCCACTCTTCACCACCACCAGGAGTAAATAAATGTTTACCCTTCTCTCTCACTTAGGAGAGTGCTTGGGGTGGGTGGGAGGAGGCATTCCCTAAAGCTCCACATGAACATACCAGCTATTTCCTAACTGCAGTAGAGCTAGTATCCAAGTCACCCAGAAGTGGCACCAACCTTTTTGGCAGACTTGCGTATTAAATTATCAGGGTTGAGAAAACAGAATACTGCCTTGCTCTGTTTTTGGCAGATGTGGGAAATAGATGTAGAGTAGAACCCGTTAGAACTGTGCTGAGCAGTGTGAGAGCCCGTAGCTGCATGGGGCTACTGAGCCCTTGAAATGTGGCTAATTCAACTGAGATGTGCTGATGGGCAAAAGGCAGTCCGGGTTTCAGAGACCTATTGTTAAAAAGAGGGAAAACTATCTCATACCTAAGTTTCCATGTTGATTATATGGTGAAATGATAATGTTTTAGATATATTGAGTTAAACAAAACATTTTATTAAAATTACTTTCACTTTGCTAAAAGAACTTCTAAAAAATGTGGTTATCAGAAAAATAAAAATCATGTTACGGTTCGCATTTGTGGCTTGCATTCTATTTCTATTGCATAGCTGTGTTTAGATTATCTAATCCAATGGCAGCAAACCATGGCACATGGGCCAAATCCAGTCTACTGTCTGCTTTTACACTGGAACATGGATACACCCACTTTGCTGCCTATCGTCTCTGGGTGTTTTCACACTACAATGCTGGCTTTGAGTTGTTACAAAAGAGAACTTACAGACTGCAACGCCTGAAGTATTTATTATCTGGCCCTTTATAGAAAAGGTTTGCAGACCCCTGATAATCCAACTCTATATTCCCAAGGGAAGCGCAGCCCAGAGCGAGAAAATGACTTACCCAAGAGCACCTAAACACGTGGGGCAGAGGCAGGGCCACACCTGCCCCTGCTCCTTGCACTGCAGTGTGCCTCGGTTTTCCTGGTGGGGCTGAGATATAAGATGCTGTTCTACATTTGAGGGTGGGCTCAGCCTCCACCTCGCAGTGAGATTCAGCTCCACCCCAGGGCACGGGGACCCTGACAGGAGAGTAAGGAACAGGGAAAAGGCTCACAGAGAAGGCTGGAGCCCCCCTTGGGGTTGGGAGGGAGGTGGGAATAACCCTCCTACCATACTACTTTGTTTCATTTTATTTCAGAAATATTTTCACTGGGTCACAGTGTAATGCTAGGTCTACTATATCTTAAGAGAGTTAATACAAGAAACTCCATTTTAAAAATATCACTGTATCAAATGCAAAACTTTTCAAAAATATTGGCTATTGTATAACTCATCAAGGATAAGCCACATGATATACTTCTCCTAGGACTTAGTGACAGAGAAAATGTTGCTCAGACAGATGGACTCGCATAGGTTTTTAAATTATACAATGAGCATATAACCTAACATGTTGCGCATTTTGTGCTGGCTGCCAGGATGATTAGTGCTAAAATCTCTGTTTAATTTCAGTTACCAGCCCATCCAAGGGATGTTCTGATGGTTAATTTTATGTCAAATTGGATCATAGCATGCCTACATATTTGGCTAAATGCTATTTCTGGTTGTGTCTATGAGGATGTCTCCAGATGAAATTAGCGTTCGAATCTGTGGGCTCAGTAAAGCAGATGGCTGTCCCGATGTGGGTGGACATCATCCAAGCCACTGAGAGTCTGAATAGAACAAAAAGGTGAAGGAAGGCTGAATTTGTTTCTTCTCTGCTGGGACATTGTTCTTGTGCCCATGCATTGAGACTTAAACCTTCCACTTTGCCTATTGCCAGGCCTTTGGACTTGGACTGAACTACACCACTGGCTTTCCTGGGTCTCCAGCTTGCAGTCAGCAGATCATAGGACTTCTCATTCTCTGTAAATTTCAAGAGTCAGTTCCTCATAACAAGTCACTAGGTAGATAGATATTGATAGATATATGTATGTTATCTACATCTGTATCTATCTGTATGGCTAGATATAGATATATTGATCAACATATTGATAGATATAGGTATTTATATTGATAGACACAGATCTATCTATCTATCCATCTCCTATTGGTTCTGGTTCTCTATATTGATAGATGTACCTATATCTACATCTATATCTATTATCTATATCTATACCTATCTACCTACCTATCTCCTGTTGGTTCTGTTTCTCTAAAGAACACTGATTAATGCAGTTCTGTTACACTATGCCCTTCCTTCAGTCACGCCCAGCTTTAAACTTTTATTTTGTAAGCCATTTCTTTCCCCACTTACTATGTTACCTCTTTGGTAATTTTTCAACAATTATTTATTTAAGACCAACTAAAAGTCACACCCTTGAGATACAAAAAGAAATAGTTTCTATTCACAAGGGATTTGCGATATAAATGTTGACTTGACTAGAAACGTTTACCCACTGGAAATACAATCAGTAGTGGCAGCCAGCCTCTGAGTGAAATCGGTGATAGCCTGAAATAGGTGGTTTCATGAACCCTGAGAAGCTCTCCCTGCTACCACAAATACTGCTCTCCTACAAGCTACAATCAGGATATGATGTACTACAATCAGTACATGATTTAGATGTGGCCACTCCCAGTTTCTGGCACACATCACCATGTATCAGAGCATTGTTTTTCATAAAACCTGCATAAGTGCAGGTTATGACATGAATCAGACAGCCACCATCAAATAAGCAGAAAGGGATATATGCCATCTCCTAAAATCCACATATAGAGAAGCATTTATCAGGATACAGTTTCAGCTCCATATTAAAGAGTAAATAATTGTGAGAGGAGTAAAGCTAGATGAAAAGTTCTGTCAGTCATTAACAATTTAGTATAAATCTGTTTCTCTCTCTATTTCTCTGACAGCAGACTCGCATATGTAGTTTGATTGACCTTAAAGACATGAGTAACCGGGGGCTACAAAAGAGGAAAAAAATTAGAGACCCGAGGAGGGCTAAGAATAAACTTTGCCTACTTCCTCATTTTGCAGATCAATGACATTTACCCGGACAATAAAGGATCCCCAAACTTTCTCTCCAGACCACAAGGGCATAATGTTTGCCTTGAATTGCTATCTTGTGTCTTTCCCCTTGGCTTGCTATCTTCTTTCTCATTATGCATTCTCCCTAACTGTAAAACTCCTGAACACATGTGTATTTAAAGGAGATTAATCATTCAAATACCATAATTAGTTCAAGAATTGTGTCTTTTCAAGGTGGAATGAGCTAATTAATTTTTTTTTTCTCTCAGGGAAAGTGCTCTCAGACGTGAGCTAATTAGTGAGCTGCACATTAAAAGAAGTGAAGTGTATTTTGTAAATAGGATTTCATTTAAAACAGATCAAAAGAAGATTTACCCAAGCCATTCCCCCATCCTCTGATTTCTGCAAGCACCAGGCCGACAACACGAAGAGCAGCAAGTCACCAGCATGATACATGTAACTCCAAAAGGAAACTGGACTGCTGAGCCACACATTAAAGAGGAGGGAAAACCGAGTATGTCCAGGGGTGGAATTTCACTCCCTGGAACTTTTACAGTTGCGTTTCTGATGTAGACCAGAGGGCAGCCACCTGGTTTGTGATTCAGTCTGTGTCCACAGCAGGAGGTTTGGAAAAACAGTCTCTAGACCCTGCTCTCGCTGATTGAAAGGCTGTGTGACCTTGGGCACGTTGCTTCGGCTCTCTGGGATTCACTTCCCTCATCTGTAATCTGTGAATTCTAGTCCCTTCTCCACCCACCTCTCTAGAGACTTGTGACAATCAAGTGAGATGATTAATGTGACAAGAATTTGGAAAAAGCTAAAATGTCTATACAAACGTGAAACATTTTTGGCATGATTAACAAGGTCTTCACAGGCAGAATAAATGAGAAGAAAGTTTCCCAGATGATTTTGGCCAAAATTATAGCTCCTGAGGAAAACAGGCCCCCAGGGGGCTGTCTCTGCAGATCAGATTCATAGCGTAACTGCACGAACCTCCATTCTCGGGTGATTACAGTTAGAGATCAGCTTCCAAAGAAGAAACAAATTCAACTAAGGAAGGGGATAAAAGGTCTTTTTGTTTTCCTTTAAGTTCTAGATTTCTGAGCAGGATAGGTTTTTGAAAGAACGAGCTTACTTGTCCTTTTAGACAGTTAGTCACGTGTCCATCGACCTAGAAGGACAAACGGGGCCCAGACACCTGGCAATTGATGGTGAGGAAGGCCCTTCCTTCAATTTAAAATGCGAACTGGCGTAAAGGAAATCAATACATACACACATTTTGCTATAAAAATAGCTTCATGCCATTTCTTTTGGTGATGGTTGTTGAACACTAAGAATGTCAAGGTGGATAAGGAAGTGGGCAGGATGTTCCCTAAAGAGGAGCGCCACCCCTAGACACAAGGCCAAAGTCTTCCTGCCAGAGAGAACATGAACACAGGTGGAGAGCTACACTTTGATCTGGTGACAGCAAGGGACTCAGGGAGCACCTGAGGAGGAAGGAGGTGGCTCTGAGCAGCACTGGCAAGGCCTTAGGTCCCTCTGTATATACCATATAACCGGTAACAAGATGTACCCAAAGCTGATTACTAGGTCCACGGACATCCTCAAAATAAAGACATGAGAGGGTTCACTTCCTTTCCCTGTCCTTACCAATCTGGAAGGACATGCCTTTTCTCACAGGGGAAAGAAAATAAGAGAGAAAAGGAGGCCTGGAAGGAACCTTCTCATTGCTTCAGAAGCTGCAGAAGTTCCTATTTAAGGGGTCCCGGCAGGAACAGGGGCAGGAAGAGGGTGGTAGGGGAGGAAGGCCAGCCCTCCACTGAACCACAGCCCTGCAGGCACTCTGGCACATGGCAGAGACAATATTTCTTTAGTTTTATGTTTTATAGAGATGAAATTCACATAATATAAAATTAACCATTTTAAAGTCTGCCTTTCAGTGGTATTTACTACATTTGCAATATTGTATAACCATCAGCTTTATCTAGTTCCAATGAAAGGTAATTCTGAGATTTTTATTAAAAATGGTCTCTGTTTTCAGTATGGTCACTGAGAGAAGAAGATATAACCTTGAGGCTGTTTGGCTGTCTTTTTACCACCATCAAGGGAAAATCAGCCCCAAATCGAAGAAAATAAAAACATCAGACAGTGAGCTGTGTGGACATTATTTGAGCAATTGAATCCAGCGGCGCCTGGAGCCTAACTATCCCTGCCCTCTCACTTACACGAGACTGATACTTTTTTTCTTTTTGCTTAAGGCATTTTGAGTTTGGTTTTCTGGCACTTTTAAACCAAAGAATCCCTAGTTAATATTTGTGATTTAATATAAGTAAAGAGATGACATTCAAGGAGATGAGGGTTCCATTGTTTTCTGTGCTGTTCACAAAGGTTAAGAAAGGGATTTCTAGTTGGAGGAGAAGAACATTGTAATAGGAGCTGGAACTTACTGAATGCTTATACTATGTGCCAGGGACTGTCCTCATTACATCCTCATTACAGCTCTATGTAGACATAGGAATTAATATAATTCCTCACGACTTAGCACTGAGTTGATAAGGGAAGGATCAAATTTGCATCCATGACTGTCTGGTCCCATGTTCCTGACTTCAAAACTGAACTGTTTGCTCCTTTTAAGACTTTTCCAATTCAGAGAAGTACCCACTTAAATATCTATGTATCTGAAAAAGGGGGGGTCTTTTAATGCCCCCACCACATCCACATGCATACACACACAGCCTTCTGGGGAAGATGAGGTCTGCTAATAGAAGGTCCATTTATTAGCTGAGGCCAGTGATGCCTCCACCCCTCCACTCACGTGCCTTTGTTTCCCAACACATTGCGGGAAGAGCAGTGGTAAAAGGAGCCCAGAGGGGAAGGATGGCAAAGCAGTGGTGGTGGTCATGACTGCCGTCTGTCACACACCTCCGGTTCTCCTCCCAGCTGTGCAGAGGTGCATTTCCCTACTGCCTGTAAAGTTAGATGTGACCACATGACTGGCTTTTAGTCCATGTAATGTGAGCAAAAGTGAGAAGAGACACATCTTCCTTCTGGACCTTGTTCCTTCCTCTTGCTGAGGTGATCACTATTTAAAAAATTACACACAAGTATATTTGGGAAAGGGCTGGTAAGGAATGTGAAAAATAAAATGAGTTGTGTAAAAGGGCTATGATGATGGGCAAGTGCTTACTGTTGAAAACATTTTCTTTAATGTTTTTATAACAGTGGTTTAAATATAAATAAAAATTGGAAAAAGGAAATATAAAATTTGATAAAGTTGAGTGGAAAATGGTTTTGCTTTATATGTTCCTGAGAGGGAGTAGACCAATTTTAGTTCAAATATTTTTGAAGTTCCAGATCCAGCCTCTGGATAATTTTATACTTATAAATCTGACAATTAAAAAAAAATCAGTAACTAGTATTTATTATTAACTGTGTCCTAGGCTAGGCAGTGGGCTAAGTGCTTTATGTGGATTATTTTATTATTCCATCTACAAAATTCTGATGACTTAGATATAATTATTATTTCTGTTTTACAGATGAGGACACTGAGGCTCAGAGAGGTTAAGTAACTTGCTCACAACTACCCAGCTGGAAAGGTGTAAAGCCAGGACTGCACCCCAGTCAGCCTGACATCACTGCTCATGCTCACACTCACTGTGCTACATGGTCTCCGTGCTACTCTCTTTGTCACTCTCATGGAGCTCCGAAGATACAAGGCTACTTGCGATACTTCTTTGGAATACAAATTCGTCCCTCCTTACATCTACTTATATTACTCCCTTCTCACATCTGTTCAGTTTAGTTCATGGTCAGGATGAAAAGTAAGTGTCTTCTCTAATGCCACTTCCTATTGATTAGCAGTGTCTGTCTGGAGTGTGATATTGACAAGGAATCTGAGGCTACAAGGAAAAAATGTCATGACTGATTTGCAATGTCTGCAAGCAACTTTTGCCTGCCAGAATTTGAAGGTGGGTAAGAGGAAGCATTTGGATGGCAGGCCTAAGACCACTGCGCCCTAAAGGCCACAAGCCATTCAAGGGAAACAGAAGTGATGTTGACTCCCAACCACTTAAAAGCAATTAGGGAGAAAGCATGAGTCCCAGGTGAGTGACAGGCCTCTGGCCCATCACAGGACTTTATTGCTCCTGCTTCTCCCTAGCAGCAAGATCTTCTGTTCTTTTCTATGTCAGGTTCATTTATTTATTTGACAAGTATCAAGATAAACAAAATCATGGAGCTTATATTCTAGTGGGGAGAGAGGCAAAAACTAGTGAAGAAGCAATTTCATATAATATTTCAGTGATATGTGCTTTGAAAAAGTCAAGCAAATAAGGAGATCCAGTGTAGCAAAGCCGGGGTGGCGGGGTGGACATCCAGGTGGGAGATGGCTGGGAGGGCCTGGCTGCCTAGTTGTCAGCTCCACATGGCACTGACGCATTTGTACCTTTAGGCCCTTACAATAAGTTGTATGTAAACGTACATAGCTTAGTCCAGGAAATGCCTTGGGTCCCAAATCCTCTCACTTCTGCAGAGTAGTCACTAAATCACTCACTACAGCCGTATTCCTCATGTCCCCCTGCAAATTTCTCTTCATGATTTTCCAAATTCTTATAATTTTTGTTATTATTGTTGTTTTTGCCTGTGCTGTTACTCACCCCCACCCACCCCGTAGAGTATGTTTCTCACTTCTCGATCTCAGAAACATGACTCATTCTTCAAGACCCAGGATGAGTTATCCTCAACCCACTCACAGAGTCAGGGATGTCTTCCTGAGGTTACCATGACACTCTAAACATTGCTTTTGGGGTGTCCCAGGGACAATATCTTGGAGCTTTCTCACTCCAAGGCCTCATCTAGTCAATTCCAGTTACATCTCCTCCATAGATTAGTGTGGTAGGGCCCGTATCAAAGGTTCCCTTGTAGCCTCAATGCCTAAGCCAAAGCTCGGGGCACGGTAGAAACTTCAGACCTACAATATGGAGGAGAGAATGGTTGGACTGATGGTCTGTGGGTCCGACACATACTCTCTGCTTGACCTTCCAAAGGTCACTTCAGCTCTCTGAGCTACAGTTTCTCATCAATTTAAGGTAAAGGTAAAAACACCCAATTCAAAGGTTGTGAGGATTCACTGAGATGACTACTGTCAAACACTTTGTATACACCTGACACAAGTTAGCCCTCAATAAATGATAGCAATTAATAGTAAGTTCACAACTGAGTAATTAAAAATTATAATAGCAGTAGTATAGCTGACAGATAATGAAATATGGATGAATGGATGGATGGGTAGATGCACCTGCTTTGTGATTGTACTCGACTTGGAATGGCTGCCTTGCTCTGAACTCCTCTGGCTTCACATACTCCCTGGCTATGGACTGTCTAGCACCCCTTCTGTCACTAGCCTTTGCCTCAGGTGCCTTTCAGGGAAGGGTTTTATAGCCTATCTTCTTAATTCGCCACTGCTTGTGGCTTGGGGTAACGTCCAGAGATTTATCAGATATGAGACTGGCATTCACTCATATCCAGTTGTGCTGTTTTTACTCCTTCCATTCACCTCCTTTTTTTCTCATCTACATCAATAACTAGTTATTTATGTAGTATTTAATGCTTCATAAATGCTATTAGCCTTTATACAGCACTAACTAGGGAAGGGGCAGGATACAGTGAAAAGGGTTGATTTGATATTTTAAATCTAATTTCTTGATGTTATCCTTGTGTTTCCCCCTGGTGGTTTGCGTATTTAGATCCAGCATCCGGGGCTTTGCCAAGCAAATTGTTACTGATGTGTGGAGTTAAAAAGCCAGGAACAAGAGTTTTCTTACTGTGCTAACTGGTAACTCTGCATGCCTTAGAATAAATCATGCCTGGAGCTGCTGAGCCATCCTGGCTTCCTGCTTGCTGATCTGTGACAGAGGCTTGGACCTTTCCCTGAGCATGTCTTACTCCCAGCCCGCTGGCTACAGAGCCCTCCTGGCTTCTGTTCATGGGCAGGGAGACAAGAAGCTACAAGAGGGCCTCTGCCTGTGACATTTCTGACATAGTCACCTTCCTGGCTGGGTGGCTTAGCTGTGACAGGGTTGACGTGGGTTGTAGGGCTGGTCACCAGGGCCCTGAACACTAAGACACAGGCCAAGGAACACAGGGGAAAGCCACGCCTGTCCTCACAGCCTGTGGTGTCCTTCCTGGTTCCAGAGCGGGTTAGATCAGGAACGAGGTCAAGCACGTAGAAAGACACACTCACACGCACACATGCAAGTTGTGCCGCCATTAAAATTAGGCTTCCAAAAATATTTAACGTGGGAGAATGTACATCATATAGTGTTAAGTGAAAATATTACATATGTATATATACACAACCTTATATGTGTTTATATGTATATGTAAGTGATTAGAAAAAAGACTGGATGAAAACAAAAATAATTATCTTGAATTGCTTGCAAATTTTATGATACCTTCATTTAAGATATCATCTTCTTTTTAGATATCTTCATGATAATTTTTTGTATTCTCCAAATTTCTACAATGTCCTAATATTATTTTTTAAAGTTATTAAGACAAAGCAATAAGACAAGAGACAGAATGAAAGATGATGGAAGGCAGAATGTTTTAGGCAAGTTGCAAGGGACAGTAACCTAGCTCAAACTGGCTTAAGTTAAAAAAAAAAAAAAAAGGAACTGGATTGGTCACTCCTGGGAATCCAGGAGCCCTGGGTTAGATGGGGTTGAATCCAAGGGCTCCAGAAATGTCCTCGGGACACAGGCCCCCTTCCTCCCCTCCTCCTTCTCCTCTTCAGTTAACACTGCAAGAGACATCAGAGTAAAACAGTGGTGAACGCAGCTCAGGAGCCAAGCGCCTGGTTCATCTTGTGTTTTCCTGCAGAACAGCTTTTGAAGTTTTGAGTTACTTAACCCCTCAGTGTCACAGTCTCCTCACCTGTGAAATCCCAGCAATAATAATTATAATCATGATAATAATAATCATGAGGTTTGTGAATATTAAGTTAATACATTTAAAATACTTAGAACAGATCTTGGCACATGGGTGGCACTCGGTAAATGTCATATGTGACCACTGCCACTATTATCATCCCTCATCTTTGTTGACCACATTTTGCAGATACAATCTCACCAGTCAGTGGGAAAATGGCTACCAGCAGCCACACACCTATATCTTTAAAGCTTAGCATCCTCACCAGAAAGATGATTTCTCTTCATCTGTGTTCAATGATCAATCCCAGGAGACTCTAACTGGCCTGGCTTGGTTCCATGCCCAGACATGAACCAGTCACAGTGACCTAGGAAGTGGGGGGGACACATGGACTGGCCAGTCTGGGTCAGAGATCCTTCCTGTTGTGGGGCTGGGACACCGGGATTGACAGCCCCACTGGGACCTAAGAGAGTGAGAGGGCCCCTAGAAAAGAAAAGAAGACTGGAAAAGGCAATCGGAAAAGTATTGCCACCAAAGAGAGCCTTTCTTAAATGGAGTCTCCTAAACCTCTTGCTAGGGATGGAATCTTTAGGGCATGGCCTCAGCTGGACTCTGTAAGCCCATAACTTGCAGCAGCGAAGTGGACTCTGTCTCAGGGTGGACTATGAAATGCAGGCTGGGGTGGAATGGACAAAGATATGAAATGCTGCCCACCCCATCCTCTGCCCAGTAGGTAGATGGTCAAGTGGCAGCTAGACACATGGGATGGGTACAGGCACTCATTTATCAGGGTTGAGGTGTCACAGATGGAGTGAAGGAAACCAGTTAGAAAGCCAATGCAGTCATCCAGACAAGAAATGTCAGTGCCCTGACCAAAAGAAGCAGACAGATATGAGAAGATGGAGGGGTAAGAGCAACAGGGTTTAGGAGTGAGCACTGAGGAGAGAGAGGTGCAAGATGATACCCATGGTTTCCTTTTTGGTCAGGTGGGTGATGGGGCATCATTAATGGATGGAAACACATGAAGAAGAACAGGATGGGGACAGTAGATCAGGAGAGACAAGGCCATCCACCACCACGAGGTATCTCATGTCCTTTCCCCAACATATTGATGTCAGCATCACTCAAAGAATGTTAAATGAACCTTGGAAACTTCTATGTGTTGATGTAGAAGACCGAAGACAACTGTTTTGGAAGCAAACCATGCTTGCTCTGGCTTTAAGACCAATTCACATTTTCTAAAGTGCATTTGCATGCTGTTGAGCCTCAGGCCTCACAATGCATTTGCAACATTTCAAACTCAGGAAAAAACCTGCACAGTGTTTTAGTGATCAACATGATCAGCAAAAACAAGCAGCTTGCCATGGAGAAATCTGTGTAAGGTATCATAGTGAGAATATTTTCTATCCTCTGCATGGTTTTTAGTAGAAGCATTTTCTTCTATTAGCACGTAATCCCTTGGGCCTCAGGGAATTGTTTTATAGTGATCTAATATAGCAAAAGCCTGGTTTATTCACAGGACTTACTAGAAATGATATTGCTTTGCTCTCTCCTTGTCTTGGAGGATAAAATAATGAGTAAAAAAAGCAAGTCTGGAGATTCTTCAGAAGATTGGAGGACAAGGTAGTCAACATATAGCACTAAAATCATTCACATTCCCAAAGCCTTTTTAGACTCATGTGCTATTTTTAAAGATATGCATTTTTAAAAAGCATAAAAATATCTTCTAAATCAATGGGTCTTAACACTTATGTGTCAGGCCCCTTTGGGAATTTTTAAAAAATTATGAAACACCCCCCTCCATGAGAATCCAGTCATGCACACATGTCGTGTACAACATGAGGACTCATGGATGAACTAGAGCCCATCTGTGGTCTCTGGTTAAAGACATCTACTGTGCAGAATCATGGCCTCGCACCTTCATTGTTCCCATTTTAACTTCCAAGAATGAACAAAATGAACAATGTGCTTCTACTTGGTGTATACATAATGATAATACACATTTATTGATTGTGATAATTCAATTATTCCAGTGCATGCATGAATATAATATTTATATCTTACCCCAACTGCACAAATGTTAACCCTTGTGAGTTTACAAGATATGGTTATGTGGATGGAAAATCTCAAGTTTGCCTTGGAAATATCTAGGGAAACTGTGATTACCAAATGCCAAACCACGGGCTTTCCATATCAGAGTCTCCTGGGGTCTTCATTAAAAACACAGGTTCCTGGAACCTTACCCCAGATCTACCAAACCACTTTGGGGAGGAGCCCATGGTGTGCATAGTTTTCACCAGCTGGTTAGATGACTCTGCTGGGAAGCTGTGATTAGGAACAACCACTTTAAACAACTCAGAAGAGCAAACCATTTATGCACTATTCAAACAATACACACACTACTCATATTTTCATTATACAAAGAGATTTAAGGCCCTCCGTTTGCTCACATTGGGGAGGGGGGTGGAGCGCACACCTGAGATTCTTATGCTTAAGAATAATTCATTGCTTTTTTTTAAAGCATATTCCTTAGTTAAGTCTCTTTAGTATTTACCCTCAGCAAATGCTTTGATAAGTATCAATGAGTAACAGGCCAGACCAAAGCTAAGCTGAATGGGAACACCATCAGCCATGGGTCCTATGTCCTTTTCCCTTTCCTTCTCACCCTATGTGAGCTTTTCCTGTCCTGTTACTTAAATACCACCTACATGCAGACAACTCACAAGTTTTTGTCTTCGGCCTGGGCCTCTCAACTACACTTCAGGGTCATATATCCAACTGCCTTCCTGTCATCTTTGCTTGGAGTCTCACACGAATCTCCATTTTAAGGAGATTGAAAAGTCCAAAACTCTTAAATCATTCCACCCAAACTTCCCTCCCAACGCACCTTCTCAACTCAGCAAAGTACCACCATTCGTCTAGCCTCTCCAGCCAAAATCTTGAGTGGGATCATTCTTGACCCCTCCCACTTTCACCCTATCCAAGACTGCGTTTATTTCTAAATCCTGTCAATTTAATCCCCCAAATGTGTTCCAAGTCTGCCCATCACTTTCCATCTCTACTGACATGACCTTGTTCCAAGCCACCACCCTCTCTTGCCCTATCTAACAGGAGCAGGAACCATTTCTCCTCCAAGCCACTCTGGCCACCAGGGCCAAGTAGCTCTTTAAAAATTACATCATATTATCTCACCACCTCATATCCAAATCCTTTTGCAGAGTCTGAGTGAAAGGGACTTTCCTCCTCTTCCATCTCATCCAGGGCCTGTGTCCTTCCACCGCTACCTCCAGGTGCCTGAACAAACCCAACTCCTCCCCTTACCAGGCTACCACCCCCGCTCCTCCCCGCACCGGGCTAAACCCTCCTGCTCCAGCTCTGCACTGAGTCTCATCTTCTCTAATGGTCTTCCTTGATTGTCTAAGCTAAGATTTGCATACTTTTTCTGTAATTTGCAAGAGAGTAAATATTTTAGGCTCTGTGAGCCATGAGGTCTCTGTCACAACTACTCAACTCTGCTTTTGTAGCAAAATTATCTGTGGACAATATGCAAGCAGTAGGTGTGTCTGTGTTCCAACAAAACTTTATTTACAAAAACAGGCAACAGGTGGGTTTGGCCCCTTGACTGCAGTTTGCTAACCCTGACCTGAACCAAAGGAGTATGACTTCTAGTTCCTTCTTATACTTCTCATAATTCCTGAATATATACCCACTGCCTGTTTCTCCCTCTAATCTGCTGGTGTCACAAGGACAGTGCCTGGTAGACTGCTTGCTGTAGAGACAGGCCTCGGTAAACACTGACTGGATAAAGCAAAAAACAGGGAGATGAGAAAGGAAAAGAGAATTTCTCTTTGTAGCCCAAGCACTTTTTGTAAAAAAGGCAGCAGCCACGGCTGGCCCATATTTTTAAATTTGTCTTTGTCAGCATAGTTCCAGGGTGAATCGCTTATTCACATATTGCTTTGTTCATTCCTTCATTTCTTAAGCAGTGTGGTATTTGCTAACATCTAGTCCTCTGGGCTGAAGGTGCTTCTCAGAACTCTGCTCTGGGAGGGAGGCCTTCTTTCTGGTTTTTCTCAGGGGAGGCCAGCAGAAGATTTAAGCTTTGTGACATGAAGTGGAGAGGTACAAGCAATGGGCAGAGGCCCTGGAGGAGCCTCAGCCAGCAGGGAGCCCTGCCCCCTCCTTCCCAACTCCTGACTGTGAAACCACCCTCAACTTAATTCTGCACTACTTCTCTGCTTTGACAGATGAAAAGCAAATAAGTGGGCACCCTGAGAGTTTAGCACCAACATTCCTTGGAAAGAGACATTACCCTGAGGGTTACACATCTCACTCCTTTCTCCCCCCAATTCTCTCCCACGTCCCTACCCTCCTCTAGGCTGACTGGAACACCAGTGAGGAAGCTGAGAGCTGGGCAGTTATTAAAGATCATCAACTGTAAGAACTCTTCACCAGGTGGGATTATGTTTAATAGACAGGAAGAGTGTTCCTGCCTGTTCCCGTTAAGTTTCATCAAAACTCTGCCTAATTAAAATCTTCAATTTAATTATGCTCATCTGCATTACAAATCTTGGTCAAATTGGTTTACTTTGATGCAAGAATAGATGTTCCTTTCCTATGCGAAGTGACCCAACCTGAGGCTACATTCTGTGTCCCAGCAGCCCCTGGATCCTCTTGTACAATCTGGATAGCGCCCGCCCTCTCCCGTATCCCAGGATTTGGGGAATCACCAGAGGCTCAGGGAATTGGCAGCTGTTGCTCTGCCCACATCTGCAGGAGTTGTCCTGAAGCCGCGCTGAAGCTGACAGCTGCCTTCCCCACCCACCTCTCTCCTCCCAGCCTCCCTTTCCTCCTCTGCTTTTGAAATGCCCCCATCTGGAGGGGAGGGGGGTGGAAATTGCACCCAATCTGCCAGTGAAATATGCTGTGGGACTGGAGTTCTGGCAATCTGTTTCTGCTCTGAAGATAAATCTCAGCCTGTTAGTGGCCCTGTGGAGAACTTTCAAGAGTCCTTGATTCATAGATAGCCGACCCAAACCATTCTCCCTCTCCTTCCACTGGGGGCCAACAGCGCTGCCAGAACCCAACACTTCTTTCTCTCTTCTGGGGCCCTTCACTCCATGCTTTAAGGCCCCAAGACTGGACGTCACCCAGGCAACTCCCTCCACCATATTCTGTCTGGGCAACCAGACCTGTCCTGATAGTTTCACGGCTCATCAAAAATGCTCCATCTGGGATCCCACTCACTCCCTAGGGCTTCTCCTGGTAATTGGCTAGCCAATGTGATGATCAGATCCCTGCCAAAAAATAAAAAATAATAGAACCACTCCTTGCTGAATGCCTGGCTTCTCAAGCTCAAGTATGAGCTCCCTTCCGTGGGTGTGCCGGGATAATTCATCCTATGTAAAGCCACAGACGAAATGCCACCTGCCATCCTGCAGAGTCAGTTTTACTTAAAAGTAATTTAAAATCTTATTTGCATATTGTGAAGTTGAATGGAAAATTCGGGTGATGTTTTAAGGCAGAACAGAAGACTTCAGCCACCTGGGGGCTGCAGCCCCAGACCCCTGGGGTCTCAGTCAATTTTCTCCACTTTGGACAAAGATGCCTAAGCAGCCCTGCTGATGTGTTACCCTTGGTAAAATGTGTCCCCTTCACTGGCAATTTGATATCAGAAGACTTTTTATTTAAAGTGGCCACCCCATCTAGAAAGGATGCCTAAAACTATGGCTGCCCTGAACTATTCTTTTCAACTCACTCCCAAACTGCCAACAGCTTGACTGGACATTTTCACTTGTGTGGCTACCATGGCCTTGAAATTAACTTGTCTACAAGTCCAAGCCTACTATTTCCCACCAGCACCAGCCAAACTTGCCCTCCCCTGTCATTTCCCAGCCTGTTCTGATAGTGCTCCAGTTTTTCCAGGCACTGGACTGAGAAACATAGGAGACATACATCATGCATCGAATAAATGGATAAATAAATATGTAAAAAGTTGCTTTTAGTGTTGTTATATCAAAACTATAACATAACAAATCCGTAATTGTTCTTTAATATGTAAGTTGACTAAACTTAGTTGTTTTTTCATTAACAAATATGCTTTTGGTTACTGATTCTATTTGTCCATATACTCCATAATGGTTAAAACTAGATGTTTCAATCCAACTTCATAATCCTCGATCCCTTAAGCTAGGCCATCACCAAGTCATGCCAACACATAGTATGGGCTCAGCAAATGTTAGATGTTAATAGCATTAATAATAAATAAAAGTATACCTTAACATGGTAAAAATATATCAGTGGAAAGTATACAATTAACCACCCCATAAGCAAGGACAGGAGGCTGAGAGGTCAGGAGAGAGTGGCCCCCCGACTCTTTAACAGTGCGGGGAGACAAAGGGTCCAGGGAGACTTCAGAGGTGCTCAGGAGACTTTGGGGTCTGCTTGTGAGACAGACAAACCAGCTTCCCCAGGGCTCCTGGTTTCTGCTTCTTGGCAAGATGACACCTGACATGAGAATAGAATCCAATGGGAGACAGTCAAGTCCTAGGGCAATGGCTGTTGTGGCATGAAGCCAGAAACCTCAAATAAAAGGGACAAAAGGCATCACAGACAAGGCACTCAAGTATTTTTGGCATGAATTAATTATAATAATAATTATAATATCATAATGGCTAAAACATTTATTGAAAGCCTGCTCTGCGCTGAGCAGCATGCTAAGTGCTATACAGCATTATGTGTTTAAACTCTGCCACGGTCCGGAAAGGGATCTTTCATTATTCCAGTTTGATAAATGGGGAACTGAGCCTCAGAAAAGTTAAGTAACCTGTGCAAGGTTGCATAGCTCCAGAGTGGTAGTGTCAGGTTCTGAATCCAGAGCCTGGGTGTTTCATCCTGGCATGTTTCTTTCCCAACTTAAATGCCTACATTACTATTTAAATTCGCTCTTTGGGTTTCCCTCTGAGAATGTTCCAACCCTACACTCAGTAAATGCTTTGAAGATAGAGGCAGGGTCTTAAGAGTTCAAATTCTCCTCAATGCCTCACCCAGTGCCTTCCATGCAGTAAATAATAAATCTGATTGATTTATTGATAGAAATATTTGTTAATGAATAAATGTTGAGAAAACCAGGCACTGTAGCAGGCAGGGAGAACTTACTGGAAAGGACCACTCAGTGCTGATCTGGTGAAGCCAGGATACTATCAACAGGCTGTATGCAAGTCTTTCCTGGCCTATACCACAGGCCTGGTTCTGTTGCCTGGGACCCTTTTCTCCCATTTTCTCCCCCTCTCCTGATTTATTCCCTCTGTCCTACAGGGCTCAGCATAGATGCATCTTTCTCCAGGAAGCCTTCCCTGGTTGGCTCTAAATTTAGAGATTCCCATAGAATCCTATGCTTCTCCATCGTAGCACTTATCCCACTGTATTAGAGTTTGTCTGCTCACTCTTCATCCTTCCCCAAGTAGATCATAAGTTTGTTGACAATGGGGTTGCCTTCAGCATCCAGCACATGGTATATATTTTTTAATATATATTGGTTAAATATGAATAAGACATATACTTTTTAATATGTAATTATTGAAACACATGCAATGAGAGCCCTCCTACCTCACTCCAAGTCAACGTCAATATGCCTAGCATCTTCCAGAACCAGGACAGGAGCACTGAACACATAGTGCCCCACCTCACAGTTTTGCCTCAGCCAGGACTGAGCATCTCTCACATATACTATGGAGAAAGTGGCAGAGAGGAGCTGGAAGAGGTGAACAAGGTTACTGACCTCAATCCAGCCCCAGTTACCCAGGCTTTAAGACTCTAGGCAAATGCTGTATCCTCTCAAGGTTTATGTAAGGAAGCGGCGAAACATTCTGCCTCGCTAATGGGATTGTAAAGATTGATTAAGGTGTGGATTACTTCGCACAGTGCCCAGCAAACCCTGGCCTGTTCTAACAGACCGTGAGTGTGGCAGGAATCAGCCAGGCTTCAGTGGGGCCAGAGGGTCCACCGAAAGCCTCAGGTCCCTGGCTCCCACTCCTCAGCACCTCTCTGTATCAGTCTACGTGGTTGAAAATTAAAACAAGTTAATAAGAACTGTAAAATTTAGACACTGATGAAACGTTCTCAAATGTTACTCAGCCATAAAGCTGTTTCTCACAGGAGAGTAAGAAGTCTCCCTCTAATTTCTTAAGCTGTGAGCAGCAACATGAACAAACAATGCAGGCTCCACACTCAAGAACAAAGTTTGGAGTTGTGATCAAATAAATTAGCCACAAAACAAACCTGACATATTTAATGATAAACCTTATTATTGTGCTGAATGGTAATTAGAAAAAATGAAAATTTTGTTAGTTCTGCATGTATTTTTTTTTTGAAGGTTACAGAGTTTAATGGTTATCAAGTTAAGTGACTATGACTAGTGGGACAGTAGAGGGTCCGCCAGGACTTGGCCTGGTGGGGAATGTTCACTGGGCAATCCCGAACAACCCCATAGGCCAGACAGCTGCCAGTGTTGCTGTCTTCTTGCTCTTGTCGTTTCTGCCTCTGCCCAGGTTGTCCAACTTTTTGTGGACCACCATCATGCGGCCAATGATGGAATGGGCTCCTGAGAGGGAGATCTGATAGGAGTCTTGCAGAGACACCTCAGTCACACCGTTTTCCTCCACAGTCATGTTGCCCAGGTCTCCAATGTGCCTCTCTTCATCCTGGGGTCCACCATGGGTTTTGCAGAGAGGATTAAAGTAAGGACCTGCACTGGCACAGCCTTGGGTGTTGTCCCCAAACTCGTGGATGTGGAACCCGTGCTCGCCTCTGGTCAGCCCAGTGATGGTCCCGAAGACCTTGATGGGCCCTCCTGCTTGAAGCGGATGGTGCCCTGCACTGGGCCATCGCCCTTCAGCACGCACTGTCCTTCTTGTGGACTGTTTACTCTGATGCTTAGATGTAAATGAACCTTCAATGCACAAAGGCATAATTGGACATAAGCACATTCACACATGCTGGAAGGTGGAGATCTGGGATAGAAGTCTCCATGAGCTGAGCTCCTACATCAATTGATGCTCCTTCTCTGGCTCAGGGCTTTAGCTCCTGGGACCACCTGTTTCCGAGACTGTGATGTCCAAGCCTTCCCCCGCACTTCTCATTCTCTTCTAAGAGAAGAGGTTCTGGAAAAAAAGGATCTTTTTGTCTCTTTTCCATAAAAGGACATGTAACCACATTTGGTGATGTTGGCTGCTATAACAAATAGATCCCAGTTACATACTGATTCAAACCTGTCTTAGAACTTGGCCACACAATATACATCCAACATGATTCGGTCAGGGACAGCAGCATCTCAGAGGAAGTGGTGTTTGAGCTAAGATCTCAAACAGGATGAACAGAAATTATTTAGGGAAGACCATATCAGGCAGAGGGAGCAGCATGAATAAAGGCTCTCTGGTCAGAAGCAGCATGGCATGTTTGACTAGAAGAGATACCAGCATGGCTCAGAGACAGTGAATGACGAAAGTCTGCACAATGAGATCGGACAGACAGGCAGGGGGCAGGCCTTCTGAGGCCATTTAGCCATGTTAATGGATTTTGGCCTTTATCCCATGTACGCTGGGGAGCAATGGAGAGCATGTAAGTAGTGGAGTGTTGGGGGATGGGTGAGTGACATAATCACTGCAGCTACACAGTGAAGAATGAGTTAGAGTCTAAACTTCAGGAGACCAGGTAAGAGACTACTGCAGCCTCTGAAAAGATACGATAACGGGTGGAGAAAGAGAATTGAGTTAAGAAATCCTTAGATCACAAAATGGGTAGAACTTGGTTCTGGTGTTGGATTTGGGATGCCAAGTTCCTGGAGGTGAAGTTGACAAGAACTGGCCGGGCGATGGTGCCCTCAAGTGAGGCAGAGGATATGAAAGAGGATGCAGCTTGTGAGGATGGTGGCAGATTCAGACTGGGACAGGTTGGGTTTGGGGTGCAAGGTGGAGCTATCTAATGGGAGGTTAGCTAAGTGGGTCTGAAATTGAGAGGGGAATCTGGACTTAACATAGAGACTTGTGAGTACTCAACATTTAGATTTAGACTGACGTGCTGACAATGCATAAAGTATATTATTTAAGGTATACAGAGAAGCAAAGGTCAAAGACGGAGAAAAATAGCCAGGAGATTGTGGTGTGAAGAGAAGCCCCGAGGGCAGAGAAATTCTGGAAGGCAGGAACTGAAGGATGCCCGTGCACTGTGGTAGTGAGGAATATCATTGGGGGGCTTCAGTGCCAGCAGCGCAATGGGGCTAAAGTCGGAAACTAGCAACATGAGGGTGTAGAGGAGCAGACAGTGGGTGTAAATCACTCCTGGGAGAGTTTAAATGACAGAGGGCAGAGACAGATTTGACAGTGGCCATGGGAATTTGGGGTCTTGATGGAGGCACTTCATTCCATGACTCATTTATTATATCTGCCTGGAGTATATTTTATGTTCCAGTCACTAAATACAGTCATGCACTGCATAACAACCTTTTGGCCAGCAGCGGACCGCATATACCACAGTGGTCCCATAAGATTATAGTGGAGCAGAAAAATTCCTATGGCCCAGTGATGTTGCTGTAGCTGCTGTAATGTCTTCGCGTAACACATTATTCACGTGTGTGGTGATACTGATGTAAGCAAACCTACTGTGCTGCCAGCCGTATAAAATTATAGCACATACGATTACAGTAGTAGGCTATACCATCTGGGTTCACATGACGACGAAGTCACCTAACGGTGCATTTCTCAGAACAGAGCCTCACATGACTGTAGACACAGACTGTATGTGCTATAACGCACGACCCTGCCCTCAAGAAGCATGTGCTCTGAGTGATTCATCCCGCGGGACCCTGGGTTTTAGCAACATCACTGGGGGAGGAGGAAGAGAGGAAAGACTTAGCTGATGGGTTCTGTGACTCCTATACTGCTCTATATCACCCCATGTCTTGTTCATAGGCTTCCACATTTGAAACATTCTTTAAAAAATGCATTTTATTAAGAGAAAAAATTAGAAAAGGAGTGCTCTAGAGCAGCAATTTTCAACCTTTTTCTTCTCATGGCACACATAAACTAATTACTGAAATTCTCATCTGGCTATTGTTGTGTTGGCCATTGTCACTTTTTTATTTGACAATCTAAGGGAATAGAGGACAGTGCCCCTCAGTAGTCAGGTATTACATGTTTTAAAAATTCCTGCAGCGCACTGGTGTGCCTCTTGCAGCACACAGGTTGAAAATCACTGCTTTCAAGAATTTATCACTCTAGACCAGGGTCGGCGAACACTTTCTGTGAAGGACCAGACAGCAAATCTTTGGGGTGTTGTGGACCATACGGTAGTGCACACTCTGCTGGTGTAGTGTATACATACACTCTGCTAAGGCAGAGTGAAAACAGCTTTAGACAATGGGAATAGGCCAATGAAACTTTATTTATGAACACAGGAGGCAGCCCAGTTTGTCGACCCTTTCTAGAGGTCGATGATATGCAGCAGGACTTTTCAACCTAATATTCCTGAAACTATTTCTGTAAGACATGGGCTCTTATTTCAGAAGTAACCATGTGCTGGCTACTCTCAGTTTTTTTAGTTCCCAGCATTCTCTCACCCTTAGCTTCCTGACTTCTACATCCTACCAACTGGAGAGCTCTGGACACCATGAAAATTACTCTTCCTCAACCCCACACCCGTGTGTTTATCTTCACAACCTACCATCCATTTTATTTTCCCTCTCCATTACAAAAAAAAAAAAAAAAAGCTTGAGAGAACCATCCCTCAAACCAAGCAAAAACCTTAAAAAGTATTGGCGGAACACACACTGCCCTCATGAAAGCACAGTACTCATGGAATGAGTTTTTATTAATGGTACTTTGGGGAAACATTGGCCTTGAAAATTCTGATATGATGAGCCCCATATCACACCAGAAATCAGTAAACAGAAAAATAAGCCTCCATAGGCCAGACCCTGCCCAGGAGGGAGGCTGCTAGCTCCCCGAAAAAGAAAGCAGAGGCATTAGGAAATCTAGGAAGCCATCTCAGATCAGAGCTGAGTTGGGTGCTCTCTGGAGTGGGGTAACAAAATGACAAAAGGCCAAGGTAAGGGGATCTTCCATGGGCAGAGAGTAAACACCCTGTTGCCTTGTTTTGAAAAGCAGAGGGAGGGAAAGGACAGGGCAGAGGATGAAGGAATCGGCCATTTGAATCAAGCAGACCTGCATGGACACTAGCTGGCTTGGTATGAGATGGCTACACAGGCTGGGGGGTGAAGCCCTG
Organism: Desmodus rotundus; assembly: GCF_022682495.2. Lineage (NCBI taxonomy): Eukaryota > Metazoa > Chordata > Mammalia > Chiroptera > Phyllostomidae > Desmodus > Desmodus rotundus. Next base: position 146,472,174 of record NC_071392.1, on the reverse strand, counting down.
TCCCCAGTATTGTTCTGGCTGACCTGGAGCTAATGATGTATATTCCTCTACTGGAATTCTCTAGGAATGCCTTGACAGAATACTTTGATAAAATTATAATGCAAACAACCTATTTAAAAACAAAAGCTGAGTCTTGAGAGTGCCAGAATCGGTGACACATGCCTTCAATAGGAAGTGGATTTGGGATCAGTTAACTTGAGACCCTGCAGGAGAGGAAAGAGTGTTGATAGAGGGAGATGATTTCAGAGCAGAGAGAAAAGGCTGGAGTGGTATGTAGCTGGACCAGCCAAGGGGAGGTAACAAGAGTAGATGGGATAGAAAAGAAGGGTGGGATTAAGAAGAGGATCAGGGCATCAACACATTTACTTTTTTCTGAGCCACAGGAAGTAGGGAAGAGGCAAGCAAGGTCAAAGTGAATTCTTGGGTCCTAGGCCTCCATTACTACCTGCCAGTGCCTCCCCCACTTTTAATATGATAAGAATGACCTCTGGCATTATTAAAATGGCAGATTCCTACCCATATTCCCAGAGACTCTGATTCAGGGTATAACTGGCGATTCAGAAAACCACAGTCTTTCAGGTCATGATGACTGCATTCAGAATCAGCCCTTAGAATCTACCAGGCTTCCTTTTGTTCATGGAGCAAAGGTGTTTAGGTCTGGGGATGCTGAGTATCAGTATGCTGAAGGGTGGAAATACTGCTTCTCTATAAAATTATTGTGACTTCAAACATGCAATATTTTACAAAGTTACTTCTCATTTGATCCTCATGACCCAGTGAGGTAAGCCAGGCATGAATTATGGGTCCCATTCTGTAGATGAGGCAGTGAGCCTCCCAGTGATATTTGCCCAAGGTTGCATAGCCAATAAATGACAGGGCAAGGACTGGAAACTGGACCTTCTGATCCCTTATCCATCATCTTTTCTCCCCACCCCACTGCTTCTCACTACTCCACCCAGAATCTTCATGATTGGCAGATTAAGGCCACAGAGTTAGCAGTTAGCTGACTAGGGTTGCAATTGGACTTGTGACTTTTAAACTTATTACTATCATATTTTAATGAAGCAATAGCAGGTTGGAATCACTTAGGCTTCTTGTTCAAAATACATATTCCCTGGCTCCAGTCTAAATGTGCTCAATCAGAAAAACAAAAATAAAATAAATAAATGTGCTCAATCAGAACCTCTGAGGTGGGGCTTGGGAGCCTACAATTTTATAAAAGCTCCCCAGCTGGTCTGCTGCTGAAGTGTTTGTGAATCAATGCAATATGCTAAGTGAAGTAAATTCAAAATCAACTTTCAACTCTTCCTGGACTTATTACCCAGGGAATGGATTAATCAGCATTTAGAGTCTGCCCCCACTTCTGCCTACTCCAAACCCCAAATCTACATTTTCTCATTGTTTTGTTCATTAGCAGCATTTCCTCAGGGAACAGAGATGTAATATAATTTGAATTAGTCTTTCAATTTGGGAGTGCTTTTGATGGTTTTTGTAGAAGATTGAAATTCTTCTCTTTACTCTCCCCCCAACCCCACCAAGTCACGGGCAGTCTATCAGAAACCTTAGATGGTAAGGGTATGGTTTTAAGGGCTGATAAAAATATCGACTTCTCAAACTGCAGTAGATGCTTCAAACACACACCTGATGTGATTGCTCATTCTGTGAGTGTTCTGCATGGAAAAGATCAACCCGCTCTCAAAATAGAATCCAGAGACACAAAGGAATCAGCAATAGCCTCACGTATTTGTACACAATGCAGTGTAGCTTCTGGTATTTTTATTAGCAATCAAAAGAGGCTTGTCACAGTCAGCCATCTGCTTGAGTCACTGCTGGGTGCAGTGGTCACGGCTTTAGAGAAGGAACACTGAAATCAAAGCCCCGGCTCATGGAAGAGTCACAGGCAGGGAGCTGACAGTGTCCTGCGAGTGACAGCCTTCAGCGTCCTGAAAGATCCAGTCATATTCTACGTCAGCACAACTTGCCTACATGCTTAGATCCTTAAAGAGGATACGCGGCTATGACATCAGGTGGAAGCTATTATATTTGTTCTTGTGGAGACGTTCAATATTTCAGAGTGGTGCCTGTAGTCCCATTAAAATTACAGACTTTCTTCCCCCTGCTGCTTTTTCCACATTCTAATACAGGCTTCTGAAAGAAAAAATGTAACTGAGCTAGAATGGGATTTTTCTCCAGGCAGTCAAAGACATCCTGACTCTGATCATTGGCCTTACATCCAAGGAATTACTTTTCCTCCTATACTTTTAAAAAATCAATGTTCAAAATCCTTCCATATGGGTAAAAATTTTTCTGTATCTGAGATTATTGTTTGATTAGGAAGTTAATAAAATGTTTTAAACTCTTTATTCCACATCTACTCCTGAGAATGGAGGTTTAGGGAGCAAAAAGCAGAGTTGCCACACCAGGAGCTCACCTCATATACTCAACATCAATGAAGATCTACAGCCTAAAATAAAGGCCAGAAGAAAGGAGATTATTGTTGTTTTGTTTTGTTTTGTTTTTGTAATTCAACCACCACCAAGGAGAAAGGTGTTTGGAACTGAGGATCACAAAAACAAAGTAGATTAGAAAAAAATTATTTTGAGATCTGAAAGCAATGATGACTAGGCCCAGAAAAAAATACTAAGGGATGGAGTTTTGATAGGTAAAGAAAAGAACAAATGGCTGTTTGTTGACAAGAATATAGTCACGCTTTTGCAAATATAAAGTCTGCCATGGAGAACAGTGATGGTCCCAGAGGGTCCTTAATCCATCCTATAAACATTACTTGGCATTTGTGCTGAATAAATCAAGGACAAAATAGGTGGGGGAATGTTACAGCTATTCCTCTAGAAAACTATCTCAGACTTGTGGGAGGTCAAGGAACAATCAAGGGTAGGCCACATTACAGCATGGCCGGTCCTACATTTGAAAACACATAAATTGATAGAATCTGTTCTCAGGGCGAACTTGGAGCCAGCCATAGAATTCAAACTTGATGTCTGGGCTTACACCAGCAACTGTAGCTGCTGTTTCATGTTCTTCTCCAGCCATCAGAGCTAGAGGCAACCAGGTGTGCTACCTGTTTACTGGGTCATATCCCCAAAACTTTTGTACAACCTGGCTAAAAATAAAATAGCCAGTTATTTTATCAACAAAAAATGAGTTTATTTGGGGATAGCAGAGGAATTGCAACTCTGGGCATAATGCACTATGGCAAATCATAGGCAATTTGGGAGAACAAAGGAGAGTAACATGCTTTTATAGAGGAAAGAAGGAAGTTGGAAGGGGCCATTTTGAAGAGAGGTTCATGGGAGGAGAGTCAGAGTTGTGTTGGCTTCTCATTGACTGAGTGTGGTGGTTTCTCATTGGCTGGAATGTTGCTGGGCAATGAGAAAATCTTCCTTCCTTCTGCTCTTGTAGTAAAGTAAGTTTCTTCCTGTCCAAATTTATAAAGCAGCTACTAAGGGTGCCTGCATGAGAGCCCCCCTTATGGTTTCCTGACTCTATTTAAATGAGGCCTTTCTTTATTTATTTTCTCAAGCCAAAGAAGTTTTCTATTTGTCTGTTTTCCTTAAAAATAATTCCTAAGTGTATTCCAAGTTAACAGACAGGTTTAATAATTTATTATTGTTATTTCTTTGTGGTAATTACTAAGAAGTGAAAGATTAGAAGTGTGAAATATTAACCGTGCAATTTTAACTGTTTTCAAAGGAAGATAAAATAAATGTCAGGTCCAACAAGGTCATGTATCCCTTCAGCAAATAATTGTCTCCATGCGCCTCTTTTGATGTATTGAAACAAATAAATTGCTAATGCTTTTCATTAACAGAAAGGAATTCATGTCTCTGCAACATTATAGAGTTTAGAGTCTAAAGCAAGCCCCCCAGACATTAGTCACTCTTTCTGGGTAATCATCTAAAAATAGGGATGGCCTTTTCAGCTGCCCTTTGTAGAATATTAAAAATGGGATGATAGAGGTGCCTTCTAATGTCCATTTCATAGGCTCTCTCTAACACTATTTATTTTCTTTCCCAAATTCTCCTGTTTTGGAGGAAGGAAGAACTTTGTATTAAAGGTTACAAAAATTGGGCTATGTTTCCTGAATTGTAGCATAATCAAAACTCTTTGATTCTGTGCAGACAGAAGCCCACTCAGACTAAAATAAGATACAGGGAGTTTATCATAAGGGTGTAGAAATGAAACCCCAAGAAAGTGCTAGGGGATGCATATGGGCTCCATGGAACTAGCAAGGGGAAAGCCACTGGAAACCAAGGTTACTGTCTCTGGTATGCCACATTCTCTCCTGCCTGGACCCATCTACAGTGAATTCATCTTCCTTATTTCATTATACTTTTCACAAACTATGGCCAAAGATCGCTGCTCTAAGCCCTCAAGTTCAAGTGACAAGCAGAGACTGCCTAGTGCCTCTCACTATCAATTCTAAATTCCTTGGAGAGGACATATAATGGATTGAGGTGGGGACTGGTGTCCCCCTCTGTTCCAATAACAAGGACAAAGGAGCAGAGCTGTGTAGTGCAAACATAGCTGCCAGGATCCACCACTGTAATAAGCAGCAGTATTCAAGAATGGGCTAGGTAGACACCCCCAAATGTGCTGACTACAACCTATCACTAACTTCATTATGTCAGCATGAAATGTTAAGACTGCCTGTGACCTATACATTCTGAGAAGCCCTGATTTCTAATCAGGAAGCTGACAGCTGAGTAAGGAACCAACCCAGAGAAGTGAATACAAGATTCAAGAAGAGTGATAAGTGCTCTGATAGAAATAATCAAAGAGCAGGGTCTCTTAACCTCAGAACTCTTGACATTTAGGGCTAGCTAATTCTTGGTTAGGGGGAGGAAGGGTTGTCTAATGCGTTGAAGGATACTCAGAGTGTCCTTGGCCTCTACTAATCTAGTGCCAATAGCATCCTGCCCTGACACCAGCTGTGACAACCAGAAATGGCTTCATACATTGCTAAATGTTCTCTGAGCAGGGAGTACTTTTGTCCCCATTGGGAATCATTGCACAGAGCAATATGAAGTCACAGAAGGGGACACCCAAAGCAGGTCTAGAGATCTGGAAAAGCTATCCAGAGAAGGTATGCTAGAACAAGAAGTTGAAGTTTTGAGAGGCAAGATGGAGTCAGCTAGATGAGTTAGGGCTGCTGGGTTGGGGAATGGCAGAGGGAGCGCATGTTTTCTGACTCATGGTTGTGTTACTCAGGACACTAATCCTTCAAAGTCCTGCTAGATCCTTGGTGAATACAGGCATACTTTGGAGATATTTCAAACTGAGATCCACACCACTTCAATAAAGCAAGTCATAATATCCCAATAAAGTATCTCAATAAAGGAAGTCATAATATTTTCACTGGTGGAGGGTCTTGCCTTCAATGTGTAAAGAATGCAACATCTGTGAGGCACAACCAAGTGAAGGGCAATAAAATGAGGTATGGTTGTAGAGAGTTCTGTGGTCAACAATTTAGATCCTCCTCTTGGACGTTCTAATATAATTTTTTTTTTTACAAAACACATTCTAGTACAGTAAAATCTCTTAGAAGTCCCAGGGAAAGGCACTCTTTTACCTTTGTAGTGCTCTTTCAAAAAGAGACAGGCTTTGGAAAGAGATTCCCTAGATCAGAATCCTGTTTCTACCACTTACCAGCTGTATGCCATTGAAGAGTTATGCAACCTGTCAAAACTTGGCTTACTTATCTGTAAAAATGAGATGATCATAACAGGAGCTATGTCATAGGGTGTCTGAGATAATACATCTAAGACTCCCTGCACCATTCTTGTCTTAAAAGAGGTGCTCAGCAAGTGTTATATGTTATAAACCTATAATTTCCCCCAAAAGATCTTGACCACAGAACTCAGTTTTAACTCTGAGAAACACATTTTAGAAAGTGTACAGAGTACTTGGAGCTACTCATCCATCAAAGTCTAACTTTATATCTTTTAACACACAGAACCTACCTGACTCCCTGGAAGGGTATGAGGATGAGACGGGGAATATGAATGGAAAAGGGCTTGGCACCTGTGGCAGGTGCTGTGAGGACCCTACCCTACAGTCAGTCTCAGCTTCCTTCCTACTAACAGAATCCTGCCTTTGTTCAGTGAAGTACTTTTTCCAGCCTCAAGAAATGGATCATGGTTGTTTTAAGCCAATTTTGACACTCTTTCACTTTTACTAATCAGCCTCTTTTTCCAGCATCACCTGTATTGAGGGGCAGCTATGCAACCCACTTTTGTCCAATAATATAAGTACATGCAAAAGGGATACTGTGGGAAGAAGGCTTCAAACATTTAAAACCAAATTTTCCAACACTGATCTCTACTCTCAGCCAAAATTCCACATAAATTTTTATAGTTTCTTAACTCTGTTTCCTCAACATCCTTCTCCCTAGAATGTTAATCTAACTATTTCTCTATTTCACCACCAGGAGAAGATGAACATTTGACTTCTTCCTGTTAAACCTCCCACCTTAACCTTGCCGTAGGCTCCTCTTTAATCTTGGGGAAAGAATGGCAGGTGGACTTTCATTCTTGTATAGGAAGACCTCTTGAAATTGCCTTGTGTAATTCAATTCTCTTCCCCCACTCCCTTTACATCCATAGGTATGCTTGCCTGTGAAGCAGCACCAAAACCTATGATTACATTTACTTTCCAGCCTCCTTTCTGAGGAAGAAATGTTTCGTCTTAATTTCCCAGTGTCACTGGAGGTTAGAAGTTCCCTAAAGCTCTGGTTGAGTTTCTCTGACTCTGCCAAGCCCCCACGTCAAGGAGTAAATTCCGTGAAAACAAACACTTCAAGAGTTCCTGGTGGAACATCACACTGAAACAACACTGCATTCCTTTAGCAAGGAAATGCATTTGCTTTATAGCTTCAGACTTTCCTTTATACGGTTTTCTTACAGCAAGGCCTGCCCTGAGCCAGCGCTCAATCCCATGACAACAGTTTGCAGTAATGGAGCTGCAGAACAGTGGTTGAGAGTGTGGCCCTGACTCCCTGGGTCCAAGTCCTGGCTCAACCTCTTCATACTGGGTCTTTGGACAAGTTGATTTCTTCAAGATGCCCACACTTCATCTATAAGATAGAGATAAAACAGTACTGGCCTCAAAGGACTCTTGTGAGCATTAAATGATACGATGCCTGGCACATGGCAAGCTCTCAGTAAACGTTGGGATTACTCTCCCATAAGAAAAAGTGAACAGACCAGTTTACTGACATAAAAAGATACATGATTCAGGAAGAGAGAGACAGGAAAGCACAATCACTGCGCTGTACCCTGAGTGATGTCATGGCTCTGTCTGGGAACAAGGATGCAGAACTAGAGAGCAGATGCCAAGGCGGATGAGAAGTGAGGATTACAGGAGCTTCTGGAAGCTTTGAAAGGCAATCTCAAATCCCAACTCCTAGGCACACAACAAAGCTGGGGAATGGAACTCATCTACTCTGTCTTGAAGTCCTCACCCTGGTTGTTTGCACTACCCAAAGGGACAGGCTGCACGGGTGGTTGAGCAGTCCAGACATAGGCCGATATGTATGTGTTGCTGTACCCAGAGAATTACCCTTGACTGTCAAGTCTGGTAGTGAAATTCGGAAGTTATATCAAAGAAACAGCACAAAGAGACAGAAAAAGCAGTGGATTCATGATGGATGGCTTGAGTCCTAGTCCTGCCTCAGGCAACGAGCAGGCTTAAAGGTCTTAATAAACTCACCTCTCCTGCTCTGTTAGTTTTCTCTGCTGTATAATCAGGTGAGACAGATAATCTTATATTACCTCTTCAGTTCCAAAATGTTATAATGGTAAAAACATAGTTGTGCCTATTTTCCCTAATTCCCCAGAGGAAGGAGTAAGGGAGGGAACTGGGTCACCTCCAATAAGAAATAACCAGGGAAAAGCCATGCAGAGTCTTCTAATTAGTAATGTACCACTTGAGTTCATCTTAGACACAAGCTGACCGAAATTCTAACATAAAGTAGAAGGGCTAAAATGGAAAAGAATCAACACCAAACATTTGGGAGGATGTGGAGAGACTGGCACGCCCACACACTGCTGCTGGGAGTGCACTTAGTACGACCAGTCTGGAAAGCAGTTCGGCAGTCTCTGCTAAAGCTCAGCCATGTGCATACTCTCTCATCCAGCAATTTCAGTCCTCAGATTATCACCCACACAAATGTTTACCTGTGTGCAGCAGAAGACACACACAAGAGCTCACAGCAGTGCCACAGGGAAGAGCTAAACACTGGAAACAGCCCATGCCTGCCTAGACACAGTGCAGACACAAATTCTGGTAGTTTCATACACCAAAACACCTCGTAGCCATAGAATGAAATGAATTACAGTACATTTGACACCATGGATGAACCTCACAAAATAAGCCCAACACAAAAATGTACAGATAGGTTGATTCCACTTATATAAAGTTTAAAAACAGTTGACATAAATATGTTGGAAATCAGGAGAGTGGTCACCATTTAAGAGTGATTAGTATGATTGGAAGGGGATGTGGGTTTGTTGAACTCTACTGTTTGCCTATCACTTACAAAAAGTTCTTGTTTCATACTTTGCTCTTAGTCATGAGCAAACTATGGTTTGTTCTTGGGTAATTATGTAAATCATACAACCATAGGCTGTCCACATCAGGTGGTATCCTAGAGATGTTCTAATCTAGGAACAGCAGATGGCCAACACGCGTCTCACCGTTTTGAGCTCTGCACCTGTAGCAGACATCACTAATCCACCATTGCATTCTTTCTCATGGAGCTGAATGAGAACAGTTTCAGTATTGTTCCCAACATGTAACCATGAAAGACGAAACCAATTTGTTATTTCTTGGGAAGTTCAACTCTATTCCTGCCAATACATGAGAAAATTGAGACTCATAGTGAAGATGTGCTCAAGACCATGCTGGCAGAGCTGGAACTGGAAGCCAATCTCTGACTTCCTAGGGCCATGTTTGTTCTGCCCCCTCCCCCGGTGTTTTCTAAAACACTCCGGTGAAACATGCATCATTGATTTACTGCTGCATTAAACAACATTGATTCACACAGTGAGAAAAATCGTTCTTTTTCGAACTTTCTGATCATATCAAAGAGGTCTTAGTTTGATGCTATTATGTCCTTAATACTCTATTTTTTAGAAGAAAGAGTGGTCCAAGTCCAGAGTCTGCAGTAGGCAATAGTATCTACTTAGACTTTAATATCACCATATTGCCTTTCCTTTATTTATACTTATGATTATTATCCAATCACAAGAAGCTTTCTACATGTGGCAGTGATGCCATATTCCTTTTAAAATAAAGTTTTTCAAGAGTCAGTATAAAGGCAAATACTAACTAAAAATCGTAGAGCATACAAATGTGGCGCCACAAAAAAGCTTGGGAAATACTGTGTGGCATCATGCACGTACTGTGTTCAGGACTCCTCGATACCTTCCTCTCCAGGACAAATAATGCTCTTCCCCCTTTCTTTACCAGAAAATACTTCCTGTCTCTTAGTTTTCCTCCTGCTCTCCACCTGCCCCTTCTCCAGGCTCTCGTCTGCCAGCCACCTTGCCTCTCCAGTTGCTAGACTCTGTCATTTTCAGCATAGCTCCCTCCACCTGCCAAAAACCCAATTTGAGCCTGCCTCTCTGCAAACCATATGGCCTGGCAGACAAGGCGGGCTCTATGTTGATTCAAGAGTTGAAAGCAAATCCGCTTAACCCCATCCTCCCTTCTTAGCAGGAGAGTAAGCAAACTTCATTGTCTTGTCTCTCCTATCCTGAGCCCAAAGATCGGTCCACCAAGTTAGCCCCATGGTGCTTGACCTGGATCCTGCTGCCTTGCTCCTCCACAGGAACTATTCTTAGACCTTTCTGGGCTCTCTTTTAGAAAATAGCATTTTGTGCTCCTCACTGGATGCATTTCAAGCTGACAAACCTTCCTTGGGTCAGAAGGGAATAGGGCCCAGCCAGCCTCTCTTGTGGTGCAGGGTAGTGAAGGCTCACAAAGGCTGGCCACAGGAGGCTGCAGGCCAGGCAGGCTTAGGGGTCTGCACACACAGTCTCTGATGGCACTGTCCTGGCAAGTCAGGCAGCTGGTCCTGGAGGTCAGCATCGCCCCATGCCCTCTCCGAATGGATGAGGTGAGGTAAAGCCACACCCGCCCGCTGGAGAAAAGGAAGAGAGAGAAGAAAGAGGAATGAAGGGGAAAGGGAGGGGAGAAAGGGAAAAGAGGAAGGTGGAGGGGACCAGCCCAAGACTACCTGTAGAGTTTTCTGAGACCACATAAAAGGTATCATAAGAGGGTATTCCAAACCATAGTGGGAGTGGGTGGCCCATTCACGGAAGCTCCAGTAAGGTAGGAAGAAGAGCTGACTGCACTCCACTGTGCACTGGCTGGGTTTCACTCAATCAGCATTAATTAGTGCCTGCTGTGTGCTAGGTGCTCGGGCTCCAGCAGTGCAGAGGACAGACAAGGTCCTCGTCTTCATGGAGCTGACACTGGAGCGCAGTAACGGAGCCATGGTAGCACGTGGGGCGGGAACCAGATTACCTGAGTTCTAAGCCCTGCTACCCTGCATCTTAGCTGGGTGACCTTGAATGTCCACTTAGACAAGAAAGTATACTTACCTGGAAAATGGGAATAATAAGAGCCCCACTTAAAGGGTCTTGGTAAAAATCCAAAGATACAATTAATATATGGCATAGTAAGCTTCTAGTGATACCTCACTATGGCTTTAATTTGCATTTTCTCAATGTCTAATACTGTATTTTGCCATGTATAATGCACATGTTTTTGCCCAAATTTTTGAGGGATAAATAAGGATCCACATTATACATGGGTAGTACTAATATATAAGTATTATTAATTCTTTTTTTATGCTTATGCATTAAAAGTGTAACTCTAGAAGGCAATAACTATATCCATATGCAAAGTAGTACCCTGGAATATGATAATCAGTTTTGTTTCTATATATAAATAAAAAATTAATTAAATTAAAAAATTAAAATGAAAGATTTTTTTCCCTGAAAGTTTGGGCCAACAACGTGAGTGTGCACATTATACACAGCAAAATATGGTAATGTTAAGCAACTTTTTATGTGCCTATTTGCCATTACAATTTCTTTTTTGGTAATATGTCCATTCAAATCTTTTGCCATTTGTATTGGGTTGTTTGTTTTATTACTAAGTGATAAGAAGTCCGGATGCAAGTCCAGATGCAGGTCCTTTAAATATATATATCAGATATATATTTTGCAAATATTTCTCCCAGACTGTGGCTTGTGTTTTTATTTTCTTAGTGGAGCCTTTCCTAAAGCAAAAAATTCTAAGTTTTTCTAATGCCCAATTTATAATTTTTTTCTTTCATAGATTGTGCTTTTGATAGCATATTTAAGAAACCTTTGCCTAACTTAGGTTTTAAAGTTTTATATCTTATATTTAGGATTTTGATCTATTTTAATTTTTTGGTGCATAGTGTGAAGTAAGGATCAAGGTTCCTTTTTTTTGCATAAGGATAAAAAAATTGCTTATGACTCTTTTTACAGACAAAAAAGTGAGGCCCCCAAGGAGGCCAAGTAAAGGGCTCAAGAGTCACACAGATTGTAAGAGATTGAGAGACACTTGAACTTAGGTCTCCCGATTCCAAACAAGATACTGTTTTCATGCTGCCTCCATTGCGTAAGTGCCTCCATTTTTGTAAAGGCAGTGGTAAGAGCCAGGCTTGGAGCAGACAGATACCAAGTCCTGGCTCTATCATACACCGTGGGCAAGTTACTCAGATCTTCTAGCCTCTCTTTTTTTTCATTTGCAAATAGTGTTAATAAGAGCACCTCCTCAAAATGTTGTGAGGGCTATTTGAACAAATTCATATGAAGTGCTTAGCACAGGCCTGGCATCTGTCAGGTACTTCATTCATGAGAGTCAGTGTGTTCGGATGGCTTGTCTCACTCCCTCAGTCCTTTTGTGTGTGTTCGGTGACCCTGATGGAGACTCCAGCAGACCCATGACTTTGTGGATCACTCTGGGGTAACAGAAAGTTCTACCACCACCTTAAATAGCATACATGGTCTCATGTTGGGGGTTATGATGCCTAGTCCCTTGTAATAATTTAAAAATGAATTGATTGTAAGTGAGACTTATGGTTTCCCTCTCTCTTTTCCTTCATGTAGGGCCAGCCACAGCCAGCGTCTGCCTTCTGAGCAGGTTGTGAGGTCAGCTTTTCATTTTTTTCTCCACTTCTTTTTCCTCGCTTACCAAATGTGGCTTCTGTTTTCTACTCTGTTGGAGTATGGAAGATAATAGGAAAGAATGAAATAGCCTGGCTCTGCTGGGAGACTGGGCTTTCCGGGTCTGCAAGAGTTACACAGGTTCCTTATTTTCTGAGCATGTCTCTCCAGTTGGATTCGTCTGTCTGCTATTCTCCTGGCACAGGTAGAACTTCTCTTTCGTATGACCGCTCCCCATTTCCCTCCTCAGAGTCAGTGTACTTTTCTGAAGGGCCACATAGTGCAAGCTCTCTGTTGGAGCAACTTGCCTTATGGGCAGGATTCCTTTTAAAACAGCTCCACATTAGCATCTCTACTACAGATTCTACATCTGGTCCCAAATCACCATGCAGAATCCCAAACCTGCCAATGCAGGAAACAACAGGTGCTCCCCATAGAGCAGCAACTCCGTTTCCTTCCCCCTTGTCATCTGCAGTAGAAAGTATTCAGGTTTCTCAAGTGTATATCAAACACTAGTCCCTCATGCCCACCTCCAACTTCAGTGGACATTTATCAGCATGACAAGTGGTCTTCTGACGAAGCTCCCTCCTTCCACCTGTAGTGAGAGGACAACTACCTCTCACCTCTCCTTCTGGAAGAGGGGATTCACCAAGTAGCAGAGCAATCCAAAGACAGCATGTCACAAATCCTTCTTCAAAATCTATTCTTGATCATTCAAACCCTGAAGCTGGTTATTTTTTTTATTATATTTTGGTTTATCACCTCACTTTGGAATTTCATTTCCATTGTTTCGTGTTCTGTTGTAGCGCTTTTAATTTGACATCTTGTTGTGTGATAGTGCTGGTCTGGTGGTCTCGCCAACAACCATCCTCCATTCCCCCTTGGCTAACTTAGGTGAACAGACCTAAGACAATTTGGTTGTCAGGCAAACATCAGATTCTTCTTAATGTAGGTTTAGCCTGTGGTGGTTAGAGGCAGGTGATACAGCTCTTTTCTTGCAACCTTGCTCTAAGATAGTGTCTTAAAGTGCAGCAAGTCTCAGCCAAAATTCACCAAGCATACAAATGTTTATTAGGAAGTAGGCAAACAACAGCTCTGTGTCTCTGCCTTTAGGTTCCCTGTGAAGCCCCTTGCAGAGAGGTCCAACAGAAAGAGATCCCTTTAAAGTGTGATTGGAGGCCCTGTGACTAAGTCAGCAGGTGGGATCCTCTATGGGACGATGCAAGGCCAAAGGGCTCTAGAACTCCCACCTCTGATACTGACAGCTAAGCATACTAGTTTCTTCTACCTTATTCATGCACAAGTTGTGGATCCTGCTACCCTACTCCTAACTGATCTTAAACACAACTTATTTTGCCAATAAAAACTTATTCCTAACACCCCTTATGCTAATTAACTAACCCAAAGTTATTGATTCAGATAAGGGCTCTTCACATGCTAATTAACCACTCATTCCTAGAGTGTTGATTAGTATTAACTTGCACATATACACATCACAGTACTTATTCTGAAGTAATTTAAATAAATTACCGTGCACACAATATCGCACCGACAGAACTCTGATTTTGTTTGGGCTGCCGCGTGCACAGCCCTGAGAGATGAATTGTGATTGCTTCTCCTAAATCAATCATGATGCACTTGACCTCGTTTTGTCACATACTCATTTTTCCATCCTCTCCTTGTAGTGATGGGTGGCCATATGCCCCAGTACTGGTCTACGAAACAGAAGGGGAAGTATTCTGAGAAATACTTTCCTTCCTGATATAAGATAGACACATGTAAGGCAACTTCTCAACCCCTTGGCTACCTTTGTTTCTGTCTTTGTATGTGGTCAGGAGATAATGTGATGCTTGTAGCCGAGGCAGCCACTTTGCAATCATGAGGCCTCCAAGTATGAGGATAAAGAGCTAAAATGCTGAGAATGTCAGAATGGAAAGGCCTGGGTTCTGATGATTTTGTTGCATCACCAACCATCCTTGGTACTTCTGTCTTTTTTCAGTGAGAAATAAATATATCTATGGTGTTAGTCATTTTTAGTTAGGTTTTCTATTATTTTCAGTCCTAAGTATTCCTGATACTTGGGCCTGGAATAAAGATGTAAGGGAGAGATCTTTCCTAAACATCTGAGGCCCTAAGGAAACACACACACACACTTTCCTCCCACTCGTAAGGCTTTGAAAACCTATTCTCCTCGGAGAGTTAGTGCAAACCCATCATTTCAGGGTGTTCTGACCAGTTTTAAGCTCAGTTTCTTCATCTCTAAAATAAGAAGAGTAGTATCTTCCCTAAAGACCTCATGGCTTAGAATAAAAATTAGCTAAAGTAATTTAAATGAGAGATGATTTGAGGCAGTGCTTAAAAGCACCTACCCTGGAACTGGATTGCCTGGCTTAAAATCACAGTTCTGCCAGTTGTAAATTGAAGGAGCAAATTATTTCTGTTCCTTAGTTTCCTCATCTGCAAAATGAGGATAAAAATTATAATTGTTTCAAAGGGCTTTTGATAGTCTTTAATGAGTTAATACATGTAAAGCATTTACAATAGTAACCAAGAAGAGTAAGCACACTATGTGTTAGCTATCATCATCATCATCATTATCATTATTATGACATCTAAAAGGGTTTTGAAAAATTAAGTGCACTATGTGAAAGCGTTAAGAGGTTAATGATAACATAACATCGATCACCCCCAAGTGAGAAATAAAATAGTATTAGTGAAATCACTACCAGGACTTATGATTTTAGAGAAGAAAAAGAACAAAGAGATAAGAAAAAAAAAAGAAAAGGAAGAGAAGAGAAAGGGATGAGAATGGTCGGGAAGTGAGAGGAAAAGGAAGAGGAGAGGAAATGTATGGCAAGTGAAATTGCATGGAGGGGAAATAAGCACAGAGTCACAAGAACAAGAAGAAACTGCTCATTTTCTTTGCAGCAGGCATCGCTGTAACTTTGGGAGAACATCATTCAAAGTGCACCGCTTCCCACAGAGAATAATGTGGCTTACCCACAATTTCATCAGTTGTGCCCAAGCTGCATTAAAAGCATTGGAGCCAGCCCTTCACCTTAGGGTAGTTCCATGTGGTATCATTATTTCCATGACAAACAAAATCTTTCCCAGGAAACAGAACAGAGAAAGTAACTAAAATGTCCTTACTGTGCTGAAAAATTCAGGATAGCTAAGCATTCCACACCTGCACGGTTGTGTTATGGTTGAGATAAGACATAAGGTGGTGCATAAGGGTCCTATTCTGAGTAGAGAATCAAGCATTAACATGTGCAGCTGACATGTGGGGTCCAGATACTGCATTTCCTGGTTCCTGGTATTCATTAAATCAGGAACCAGTAAATTCATTCCCAAGTCTAAAACCTTAAAGTTCAGCCCCTCTCCTCCCTTGGAAAGACCTATTTCTCATCTCTAGTCATGTTCCCTGGCTGGGATCTTGACCCCATTGTTCCCATGCACCCTCCATCTCTACCAGTTTCCTCCACCCTGGCGTAAAGGCCCAATAAATATTTTTGCAGTTCAAAAAAGAAAATGATGTATGTAAAGGGCCAAGCAGAGCTCTTAGGGATGTAGTGCTCCATCATAGCATTTAATAAATATTAGTTAGCCTTCATTTCCCTTCTGTAAATTAGGTCTTTCGTATCTCTCTATCTCAAACTTTCCAGAAGCAGTGAAATATAATCTTAAAGGTTAGCTGGCTTTGGTCACAACAGATGGGAAAAATGATCTCTAAGTGGATTATAATTTGCTAAGTTACTAAACACCTTATTTAAAAAATAAAATGGATTGTTGAAGGAATCCACTATTTCAATCATCAGAATCAAATTCATGAGTTCTACTATCAGTCAGAATATAGCGGTCCATAAAAGACTATCATTCCATAAAAACAACAAAAAATAGATAAACAAAAAAAAATCCTATTTCTCTTTAAAGCCTTTAAAGTCTACGAATACAAAAGAAAAACAATCTGTATAATCTGAGTCCAGAGAGGAAGGTCTTTTTAGATGTGTACAGACAGGAGACGATGTTCACCTCGAGGGGAGCTGCTGAGTCTGGCCAAGAGGCAAGCTTGCCATGGGCAAAGCCGAGTGGTGGGGACAAGGAGCAATCAGCCACACTGTTCCAGGCTATGCATAGGCCGGCATGGCAGATTGGAACCTGGTAAAGCTCCAAACTCAGAGTTAGTCCTTCCCACCCACCAATTTTCCCCCATAGGAATATTAATCTGTGACTGAATGATCAGAAAGCCTGGAATAAGGTGTGGAAAGCAGAGAGAGGGAGATCTCTTAGTCTTGTGGAGCTTAGGTCCCAAAACCTTGGAGGGGGAGGAGCCCAATCTCCCTCAAGACATTTAAACCAGAGGTGAACTGAATCTAACTCCACACTGGCCAATCAGCCCCAGTTCAGCTCATTTGCTAATTAAATTGATGAGTTCAGCCCCTAATAATAGCTTCATGTCAGACAAAAGGGAAGAAATGGCCATCTATTTCAGTCTCTACTGGCATTTTATACACTATGTGTGAAATACAATAAACAGTCATGACCGTGAAGAAGCTGAAAAATGTGACCCATAGTGAAGAGACACAAAAGCATGTCAATAGGCTCAGACCCACAGATGGGCCATATGATGACATTGTTACAAAAGGATTCATTTGTAATTATTATAAATATGTTAAAGAACTGAGAGAAAATGAAAGATTAAATGGAGTCAGAGATGGAGAATTTTATCAAATAAATAAAAACTATACAAAAGAGCCAAACAGAAATTTTATAACTGGAGTATATCATATCTTTAAAAAATATATTTGATAGGCTGAAGAGCAGAACAAAGGATTAACGTACTGTGAGTCAACAGGTTTATTCAACTGAAGCACAGAGAAAAAAATAAACTGAAAATAAGAATATCAAAGACTTGTGGAACAATATAAACTCTACTAACAAGTGTAATTGAAGTTTCATAAGTAGCGAAGAGAGACTAGAAAAGAAAAAAATATTTGAAGAGATAATGGCCCCAAATTTTCCAAAACGATAAAATACTTCAACCCACCAACATTTCAAAAGCATGACTAACACAAAGCAGAATAAACACAAAGAAAAACCTGTTATAGTCAAGCCGCTAAAAATCTAAGATAAATAAAAAATCTTAAAATCAGTCAGGAAAAAAATCATTCCGTCGATGGGAGTAACAATAAGAATTGTAACAGATTTCTATCAGAAGCAATGCCACAACACCTTGAATGTGCTGGAAGAAACAAGCCCATCAATTTAATATGTTCTCATCAGTGAAAATATCCTTCAAAAATGAAGGCAAAACTCAGGCATTTTCAGACAATCAAACGCTGAGGGGATGTGTGACCAGCAGACCTGCGCTACAAAAATGTGAAGAGAAAACATCCAGGCTGAAGGAAGAATGGCCCAGATATAAATTCACAGCTTCAGGGAGAAATGAAAAGCACTTGAAAGGATACATATGTGCATGAATATAAAAGAAGATTTAAACATCTTTCTTGATAGGACCATTAAATGCCTAAATATATAACAATATATCCTCAGGTTTCTCGTACATGTAAAGTAAAATATATGACAAGCAGCTCAAAGGCAGAAGCAGGATAAATGGAATTATACTTTTGTAAGGTTCTAACACAGCTCATGGGTTGGTATAAAAATAATTTAAGGTAGGCTGTGGTAAATTAAAGGATGATTATAGACTCTAGATGAGTATTAAAGTAATAAAACAAAGTATAGGTAAAAGCCACTAGAAAAGATAAAATGGAAAAATAGAAAATATTTGACTAATCCAAAAGGAGTCAGGAAAAGAGGATGGACAAATAGCAAGATGGCAAATTATTGGTAATCATATCAAATGTAAATGTATTAAACGTTCCTATAGATCAAAAATTTAAAATAAAGAAAGACAATTATTTAAAATAGGGGAAAACTTTAGCAGACACTTTACAGAAAAAATATTTGAATGGTCAAGAAGCCTATGAAAGGATAATTAACAACATTAGCCTTCAAAGAAATACAAATATATCCCCTATTCTTTTTCCTCAGAGAGCTGAAGTGTCTTATATTTTGTTTAAAAATATTAAAAAAGTGGTTTTTTACTAGTGACTCTTCATTAAGTTTTCACAAGGCATACTGATCTTTGCTCTAGGGTTACACATGAAATTACTTCTGAGAATGCTCAGAAAAGAAATAATTAATATGTAACTAATAATGAATACATAATTATATATATGTATATATACACACATACACATACACACACAGTCCAGCAGAAGTAAGGCCTGCTTGAGTGTGGTTGGTAGGGTAATAATATGGATGTAATAATTTATAGTTTTCATGTGAGCATTCACTTCATATGTTATAGGGTTCTTCGAGTGTGGCATTGTTATGTTACAGAATTACAAGCTTATGATTTTGTAATAAAAGATTTTATAATGAAAGGGGCGTTATTTGTGCCACACCTTATCTGTCTATCTGTCTCAAATGGGAGCAAATTCCAAGCTCTGTATCACAGAAAATAAATTTGTAAACTTCCCTAGTTTTATCTCTGAGTTCAATGCATTCTGACACGGCTGGGAGAAAGCAAAAGGACTAGGAAAGAGAAATATTTAGGTAGTGGAGAAAATATTATATTTAATGGCTGGTTCATATAATTTAAAAGTGAAAATTGCTGGCTTATTTCAAATAAGAGGCACCTGCCATGTGCACGAACACACACACACACACACACACACACACACACCAGCAGTCTATAGGATCTTTCGAGGTAAACAGTCAAATTTGTCTTATAACCAGTTTTTCCTTGTAAATCACAACCATTATCAACTTGCAGTTTCCGAAGAGAACTACACTTTCCTTGGCAACTGCATTTTCCATAAACCCGAGGCTGTCCACGCTAGTGTTCTCTGCAGTCAGGAAAAGGGCAGAACTGAGAAGGAGGCGACCTGCCGTTTGGGCTACGTATTAGCTGCTGGAATGCTCTCCGTATCTTCCTGGCAAAGTCACTGGAGGAGAATTTCACTTTGGCTGCCCTCAGTACAGCTGCTGTCCCTCCAGCATGGTGTGTCCGGAGGAATCCAAGTGCACTACACGTTTGCCTGGAAGGCTGCCTGCAGTTCATTACCCGAGAGACTAGTCTGTTTGATCTCAACCAAATTAAGTTTCTGAAAGGACTCATTTCACAGTGAGTCCAAATTTTCTATGCCATTGACCCTTATTCCTCTCAGAGAACCAAAGTGGAGAAAGCCTAGTTGTTCATAAACATAGCATATAAATTAATCATGATTTGGGTCCTAAAATGTTTTTCCCCCCAGGAATAAAAAGGTCAAAGTAAATGCCATGACACAGCCTGCCTTTCTGTAATGAACGGTTGCTTCCTAAGAAAAGTTACATTAACCACCTTTGCTCTGTAATAATTTCTATCATTTATTGACTGCTTATTGTCAGCTAGGCACTCTGCTAGGGCCTCACAGATTATTTCATGACTCATCATAATTTTCTGAGATAAGCACTATTATCATCCTTCATTTTACAAATGAAGACACCGAGGCTGAGAGCTCAAGGCATTTTTACACTATTCTTCAGGGGGCCTCCCTGGGTTCAAACTCTAAATCAAAGAAATCTAATTCTGAATCATTATCCTTGACTGCTTCCCATTTAAAACAAATGAGAAACTGGTAGCATTGGAGAAAAAGAAATTCAGAGTTAGAGAATTTCTTTCATGGTTTTATCACCTCCACTGTTCACTGTCAGCACAAAATGAAATCAATTGTAGCCGAGTTCACAACCATACATGGCCAACAAAACAGAACCCACACTGAGAAACTAGCCAGTGTGACAGGTACCATCTTGTCTCTTTCCAGCGGTGCCCGTTCCTCTGTGGTTTATATCAGAACCCCGATGTTCTACACAGTTAAGATTGTGTGCTCTCGAGTCACCACATCTAATTTGCATTATGAAGATTCAAGTGGTAGGAGAAATATCTGTAAGGTAGATTTTCCAGTATGAACAGGTCAGATCCAGGAGCCTCATGGTGTAGGGAATAAAGCACTGAGTTCCCTGCATGAACTTTTTCTTTAATACTCTGTAACCAGCAGAGAATTTGGGGCACTTTGTGCCTGAGAAATAGCCACAGCCATGCAGCATTTTCTTGATGGCTCATGCACCACCAAAGTAGTTGGGGGGATATTCAGTGTATTATTCAGATTTCTGCTGTGATAATGCTGTGTGCCAAACACCAATCCTCCACCCTCCCCAATCTCAACGATTTACAACAAGAAGTATCTATTTCATGTTCATGGGAATTAGGTTACCTTTGAATTGGCATGGCTCAGCTGGGCCAAACTAAACTTCAATCTGTGATTTAGGTTTAAAGCTGCCCCATGTGTCTTTATTCCAGGATTCAGGCTGAAAGAATGGTGGATCCCCAGGACATACTCGTGCAAGATTCAAGCACCTTCTACCCCAGTATCCCAGTCTGAGAAGGGCAGCAGTGTGTGGTATCATCCTTGATAATACCCACCCTCTTTGCAGGCCTCCTCCAAATAATCAATGACACATCAGTCAAAAAGACCTGCAGTCTTTTATCACCACTGCTTCTATATGTAAATCTTAACTCCCCACTTAATTGTAAGATCCTGTGGGCAGGTATACTGGATGCAATATCTACTGTTTGCTATGGACTGAATGTTTGTGAGTCCCCAAAATTCATGTGTCAACAACCTAGCCCTCAATGGAGAATGGGGACCTTTGGAAGGAAATTAGGGTTGGATGAGGTCATGAGGGTGGGGTCCTCAGGCTGGGATTAGGACCCTTATAAAAGAGACACTGGAGAGCTGGTACTCACTCTTCACCTTCTGTGCTCATTCACAGAGAGGAGCTCAGGTGAGGACACGGTGAGACAGTGGCTGTGTGCAATCCAGGAGGAAAGCTCTTACCAGAACCCAACCATACTGGCACCCTGGACTTCTAGTCTCCATTACGGTGAGAAATAAAAGTCTGTTTAGGCCATCCAGTCTATGAGCAGACTAAGACAGTGTTTCTAGGTCTCCCTTTCCTTCCCTTGCGAAACTGCCCTCCCCTCCTTCACTCCTTCCACAAGGGGAAGCTGTCCTATAAGCACAACAGGAGCCACCTCAGGTCACAGCTGATTGGTCCACGCTGGGTGAGTACCCCCCTCACTCTCCACCCATGCCATGGCTATTTTGCCCACCTGACCTAGGTCAGACCAATTGGAGAATTTCCACAGGCTTTGGAGGACTCACAGTGAGGAAGGCATTCTCTCTCCAGTGGCAGAAGCAGTAAGGGTAAAATCAGGAAACACTCCCGGGCCTTTTCTGAATATGTGGAGAATGAGGTCTAGTGGATATGAGAACTAAACAGAGAGTCCTGATCTTGTTAAGTTTCTGCTTCCAGTTTTCCCAAGTCCTAGCTGTGGCCCTGCCCTTCCCATGACTTGATATTCATGCTTGCCGTTCTGGGGTCAATAAATTCCCCCTTAAGCAACTTTGACAGGAATGTCTGTCACTTGCTCTAGGAGGAATTAATTTTAATACTTCTTCAGAAAGCTGAACAAAGATCAGGGGACTAATAAATACTTGTTGATTGCCTGCTTGCCACTTATTGGCTGGAGTCTTGCTGGGAGATCCTATCCTGGGAAGATATTGACTGCCGTAGACTCCAACCAGGAGATGTAACCCCAGGCAACTCACACTTGCAATACTTGAGAAATTCAACACCACTGCCTAGCAGGCAAGGTGAAAACAAATGAAAGGGCCTCAGCTGGGAGGGAGGGAGAGAGACAGAGTAATAGCTCTCCCCCAGGATAACACACCCAGAATGATGACAAGAGGAAAAGGAGAGCGGGAATAGCTTGGGCCAAAGATCAGAAGACCTGGATCTTCATCCCTGATCTGTTACCAACTAAGGAAGGTATGAGACTTTGGAATAATCACAGAACATCTTTGGCTTGTGGTTTTTTAATCTATAAAATGAGGATGGTAGATTTAAAAAAAAAAAACAACCCTGCCAATAGCCATTGGAGATGTAGAAAGTGAGGTTTTCCTCCCCTTTTACTCTTGGGGGACTCGTACACCCATGCCTTCATCTGAAGTGGGTCGTGGGCTCCCCTCACTCAAAGTGAGGAGGCCACGGCAGTCTGCCCTTGGTGTGCCAAGCCCCACAGGTGGCAGTCACAGATGCAGATCTACTCTCCAGAAAGGATAGAGATGGTCCTCGGGAAGGTCCTCCCTGAGATGGAAACTTGGACATCTCTAGTCTGGACCAGACACTATAGAAGGGGACTTAGGAGCCATGAAATTTACTAAGGAGAAGAACCTAGGCTTATAAATCAAGGTGGCAAAGGGACAAGCCTCAAGGCCAGAGAACTCACTAGAGCTGCCAATGTCCTAGGGAAGGCCAACTGCATAATACCAGGATCAACATGTTAGATAGAGTTGCCTTATTTGCATATGTGTAATGTAAGGGTGAACATATTAGGGTTGCTGGATTTGCATATATGGAAAGTTTTAGCCTGACAGGTGGAGGTAGCAGAGCCAGCATGTGTACTCATTAGACTAGTAGGGTTTACCAAGAATGAGGACCCTGAGCTTCTGTGCTGATATAGCACTAGCTCCCACTGTAGGGCATGCTGTCCGGGTGCGCTCCTGGTGCTCGAGGGTCTTGCCTCTGGCTGGGGACTCTGGGCCTTGCCCTGGATCCAGTCCCCAGTGCTAGGTTAGGTGGCTTCTGGAAAAAAGAGAGCATCCTGAGCTTCCATCCACACCCACGTGGACTACTGCAAGCCCCTGCGAAAAGGTTGGGGCATGAAGTCCTCCCCCTGTCCCAAAGGAATGTGTATGTGCCTGTGTGATAGTGTCGCTTATTAGGGAGGTTTGGTTTAAACAAATCAGATAATTTCATATTGGATAATCTTTTGTTATGTTTAACAATTATATAATAAATACAAGCATACCTTATTTTATTGTGCTTTGCTTTAATGTCCTTTATAGGTGTTGTGTTTTTTTACAAACTGCAGGAAAGACCTTCCACTAACAAAAAGATTACAACTCACTTTATTACTAGTTTCACTTTATTACAGTGGTCTGGAACCAAAACTGCAAGGTATGCCTGTAGCAGTCATTTGGAAAACCCATCTCTGGTGGGATACAACTTATTACAGCAAAGCCCTAGAGCAAATTTAACATGATTCACTGAAGTACTTAGACCTCCAAACCTAAGCCCCCGGAAAATGATAAAGAGAAGTGAGGCTGAAATATATGTCTCAATGGACACTCTGATTCCCCATTTCTTGTTCTTCTCTTCTTTCTCTTTTATGCTTAACCTACTCTCTTTCCAGGCTCTCCAAGGTTAAAAGACCCAAAGTAGTCCAAAGTCATTAGCCAAAATCTTTCTTCTGCAGACAAAGTGATAACCTCATAAGGAGACCAAAGAGATTTTAAAAAAAGAAAGAAAGAAAGAAAGAAAGAAAGAAAGGAAGAAAGAAAAAGGTAGAAAGTCAGGTGACTTTCTTTAAAAAATTATGTTAATTCTGATATTCTAATTCTTAATTCTAATATTTGGTCACCCATCTATATTTAACTCTGTTGGTTTTTATGCTGCTTGACATTTTCTTTCCATTTAACTTTGTTTGTTTTGCTGATAAAGAACCAAATTCAGGCATTTTAAGTGTCAGAGGGGAAGGATATTCCAGCCACCACTGTAGATAAGCCCCGCAGACATGTAGATACACCAAGTTCGGTTCAGTGGAAAGAGATTGGGGGTTTTTGTCACCTAAGTCCCCAGTGTCAGGGACTGTCAACTCTGATCATCTATCCTGTTGATTATCCAGGTGCTCTGTGCTCCTGCCTACTGCCCAAGTTGGCTCAATGTCATAATATCAGTTTGGGGAGCTGAGGAAACACGAGAAAGTGGGCTTAAGGAAAAGAACAGAAACAAGCTCTCCAGCACATGGAAGGAATCTTCTGAAAACGTACCCCTGATTCCTAAAGTAGAGCCACCCCTGTCCCTGTTTCTGCAATCAGGTGCTACCTGGGGACATCAGCCTAGGCAGTTAGTGAGTAGTGTAACCAGTGGTCCCAACATCTTGCTTGAACAGAGTTTGAGAATTCTTCTCAAGCCGGAGATGCAGATGTATATCAAATAAAGAACTACGGTAGGGGTTTTACAGCTTGGGACACCATTAAGTCAGTCGTCCAGGCAGTTTGGAGGATAAAAGGGAGCCCTATTCAGTTATGCAAGGACATCAGTCATAAACCAGCACTGTCTGGTGTGGTTACCCATCTCACGAATCATGGAGACAAGCAGTTCCAGCCCTGATCTGGTCATGGATCCTGTGAGAATGGAATGAAATTTATGAACTGTCTCCCTGCACAAATGTACATTATCCTGCAATAAAATTTCTGGAGGTCCAGAAGACCCCTACATCTCATCCATTGACCCCAAGCTGGGAAAACTTTTATAGCAAAGATAGTAATAATGGACTATAAAACTACCCCTTCCCCAGCCTGCACTAATTCATAGAAGGGATAAAAAGGGAACCCAGAATTCTTTGTGCTCCTGAAAGACCCCATGCCCCCATCTCACCCCCAAATACTCTCTGCCGCTCTGTCAATTGAGCACAATCCCTGTACGTGTTTTATCTCAGACTTCTCCAGTCATCACAAGCTGCCTGGGACCCCAGGCCACTCCTCACATCCCACACTGTAGTCTTCACACAGCTCAGGCACACACCACGAACAGGACCTGGGCCCAGGTTGCCATTACCAGCACCCTCCCCTGACTTGTTTTTGGCCATAGCACTCATCACCATCTAAGCTGCATTTCACTTGTCTGACCCCTTTGGGCATAAAGGCAGGAATTCCTGTCTATGTGTACACTGCTTTATCCTCAGTACCTAGAAACAGTGCTTGGTGCATAAAAAGGCACTCCATGTATTTTGAAGGAAAACCTGATGAATAGAAAGCCAGCATTTACTGAGCAACTGCTACATGCCAGGCACGTAAGCACTTTTGCATATACCATCTCATCTTTGTAATAACCCAATGAGGGAAATACTTCCATTTTGCCGGTGAGACTGAGACTTGGAAAGGTTATTGAGGGTGCCCAAAGCCACAGAGCCAGTGAGTGGTGGAGCCCAGATTCACCCTGGCATCTGCGCTCCTAAGTCCTGGGGTTTTAATGCAGTTTAAAGTCATTACATGAAATATCCTGGCTATTCTGTGTTGTAGATGGGGTGTCTTGATCTCTGTTTTCTGTCTTTGCCTGAGCTGTGTTTTCTGTTATTTCTAACAGATGAGGAGATAAATCTGATCTATTCTCCATAAACACACGCACACACACAGAGACACACACACACACTTCTTCCCACAGTATACATAGTAACAAGATTTGGAACACTGGAACTTGAAATATTGCATTAGAACAAGTATCTTCATGAAACTACATGGCATCACTCACTTCCCACCACCCCTGTGCAAACGATACCCACTAGATGAGAAGTCAGGTTGCAGAAACCCAGTGGTCTGAACTGAGCATTCACAGCATGGTTAGAATATAAGCCGAAGAGCCCAGCTCACTCTTGCAATGATGCATCGCCCCTGCAGAACTGCAACGGCACATTCATTTCTCCCTTGTGGGGAGAGTGAACGCCTCAGGAAAGAATGGCTCTGGAGCAGGCAGCAGGGGATTGACCAAAAGGCAAGCAAGTTGTCAATTTGAAAGGGCAGGACCACCTTCCAAAATAGAGCTCTCACTGTCTCCCACACTGTAGCTAAGATGCTACTGCAAGGGAGAGATGTGAGTGCCTAATTCACCAAGCAGAACAAAAATCATTTGTGCAAAATCCGCATTGACCTCCACATTCCCATAAATGCCAACCCTTGGTGTGCGAAGTGGAATTATCCCTTACTTATTTGTGTTAGCGATATTATATAGAAGGTTCAAATTCAGATGATCCCTCTTCTTTCCCCTCCAAAGCCCAGATGGGGCTACGGATTTCTACATTAAGGTATTAAAGGTTTCCAATAAAATTCACCTATTTGGTATGCATGGGACTGGCCTGGAGGACACAGGAATGATAAAAAA